>NC_135329.1:206227484-206530514 GCF_023851605.1 Tamandua tetradactyla
GATGTGTGGAAAAGAGGCCTGGGGCGGGGAGAAGCAGGGACGTCCCTTTGAGGCACTGCTGCCCTTCAGGCTTTCTATTGCCATGAGAAGAATTGTACTAGTCCAGGGAAGAGGGTTCTGGAGAAAGGTCAGATTTTCAAGCTAGGGAGAATTAGAGAAAGCCAGTTGCACTGAAGGTAGCAAATCACTTTGGTATCCGTATTTGAGATGAGTAAATAAATGGAAATAGAAAGTCACTTCTTTGGGGTTCTTTTAATAAGAACCAAGAGGCTCAAACAGCATTAGTTGACGGATGGTAGTTTTGCAATAACTGGCAGCATCTTTTGAAAGTTGAGTGATTATCTTCAGGATAAAGTGAATGAAATGCATTTAACCTAGTTACTTGCATAGAGTGTGACTGTGGTTGAACTTTATTTTTATGACTTTAGATATGTTTTCATTCATTCATTCTTTCTTTTTGTGGTTGCTTAAACTTCTTTAAAGTATAAAAAAGGGTGAGAACCCTATATCACATTTATACTGAAGATAAAGTTGTCAAGAAATGATATACTCATCTATGCTTTTCATAACCTATTAACTCCTGATTGTAAAACAATCAGTAAGACTGGACACATTTAAACCTGATAATAGTACTGAGGATGATATATAAAAGAAAAAGATACAAATTGCTTTCACTTGTTAATGAAAATACCTTTTCAGGGATGCCTCTGGGATTTCTTACAGCACCCACCCAGGGAGGGAAAGCAGATACTGAGTCTTAATTAGAGAAACTGAGTCAGAACACGGATGTTCAGAGAATCAATGAAAACAGAGCTTTTCTGACATTTCTGCTTTTCTGACGTTTCTGCATACCACTACACTTGGCTAAGGCGCTAATCCATGATCTGAGCTCTATATGTCCTTTCATTTCCATTAAATAATTGTGCAGATGTTTAAAAGGGAAGCCTGGGGCTGGGCACCAGAGGTGATAAAGGGCTAATGAAAGACCTCAGCATCCCAAGGAGGTGACAGTCCAGGTCATGGAAACAGGCCTGCAATAAGCAGGATCAGAGCCTTCTTCTATTTTCCTCATCTCCCCGCTGCCCTCTGCTCACATCAAATCTGTTAGTAATAGTACTTAAAAAACTTATCCTGAATCCATTGCTGCTGCTCTCTCTCTCCATTTCCACCACCTGGTCCAAGCCATGACACCTCTTACCCGGACGTTTGGCAGTGGGTGCCAGGGGTCTCCCTGGTTCCATTCTAGGCCACTATGGTGGCTGAAGAATGGTCCACAAAGGTTTCATCTCCAATTCCCTAGAACCAGAAAATGTTGCCTTATTTGGAAAAAAACGTCTTTGCAGATATGATTAAGCTAAGGATCTTGAAATGTGGAGACTGTCCTGGATTATCAGGTTGAACCCTGAATGCATTCACAAGTATCCTTATAAAAGAGAGGAAGAGAAAGATTTGACACATAGACAAGTGGAGAAGCCTATGGAGGCAGTGATTGGAGTGATGTAGCCACAACCCAAGGAATGATGGCAGCCTCCAGAGGCAAAGGTGGATTCTTCCCTAGAACCCCCCCTAGACCCTCCAGAGGGAGCATGGCTTTACTGACTGATGCCTTGGTTTTGGCCCAGGGAAACTGATTTTTGACTTCTGGCTTCCAGAACTGTGAAAGAATAAATTTCTGTTGTTTTAAACAACTGAATTTGTGGTTCTTTGTTACAGCACCCTAGGAAGCTAATACAATTCCTCAATTCATTCTCCACATAGAAGCCAGAATGAACTTTTAAAAGTGAAAAATCAGACCATGCCAGCTGCTTGCTTAAAACCTATTCATGAATTACCATCAAAATTAAGATGGAATTCAGCAGGATACAAGATTGATGTACAAAAATCAGTAATGTTTCTGTACTCAAGCCTATCCGATGTGACAACTAAGGAAAAGATTCCATTCAAAATTGTGAACAGAAGAATCAGGTATCTTGGAATAAGCCTAACCAGGGATGTCAAGGACTTATACACAGAAAACGACAAAGAAATTGCTAAAAGAAATAAAAAGTGACCTAAATAGATGGAAAGACATTCCATGCTCATGGATAGGAAGGTTGAATGTTGTCAAGACGTCAATTCTACCCAAACTGATCTATAGATTCAATGCAATACCAATCAAAATCCCAACAACCTACTTTGAAGACTTGGAAAAGCTGGTTATCAAATTTATATGGAAGGGGAAATACCCCAAATAGCTAAACAGATCCTAAAAAAGTGAAGTGGGAGGACTATTACTTCCTGACTTTAAAAGCTTACTATAAAGCCACAGTGGTCGAAGCAGCATGATACTGGCACAAAGATAGAAGAATTGACCAATGAAATAGAATTGAGAGTACAGGGATTGAACCCCAAATTTGTGGACATTTGATCTTTGATAAGGCCCCCAAATCCAATGAACTGGGACAGAATAGTCTTTTCAATAAATGGGCATGAGAAAACTGGATTTTTTCAGTTTTCTCATGAAAAAGGACCCCTACCTTACACCCTATTCAAAAATTAATTAAAAATGGATTAAAGACCTAAATGTAAGAGCCAGTACCATAATATTTCTAGAAGAAAATGTAGGGAAACATCTTCAAGATCTAGTAATAGGAAGTAACTTCTTAAACTTTACATTCAAAGCAGAAGCAGCAAAGAAAAAAAAATAGATAAATGGGAACTCCTTAAGATCAAGAGTTTCTGAGCCTCAAAGGACTTTGTTTAAAAGGTAAAGAGGCAGCCAATTCAATAGGAGAAAATATTTGGAAACCATATATCAAATAAAGGCTTGGTATCTTGGGTACATAAACAAAGTATACAGCTCAACAACAAAAGAACAAACAACCCAATTATAAAATGGGCCAAAGATATGAATAGATGCTTTTCTGAAGAACAAATACAGATGGCTAAAAAGCACATGAAGAGCTGCTCATTTTCATTGCTATAAAGAAGATGCAAATTAAGATGATAATGAGATATCACCTCACACCTAAAAGAATGGCTGCTATTAAACAATAGGAAGCTATAAATGTTGGAAAGGATGTGGAAAAATTGGAACACTTATTCATTGCTGGTGGGAATGTATAATGAATGGTTCAGCCACTGTGGAAGTCAGTTTGGCTGTTCCTCAGAAAACAAAAACCCAAGAAGAACTGAGGGCAGTGACACAAACAGACATTTGCACACTGATGTTCGTAGTGGCACTATTCACAGTTGCCAAAAGATGGAAACAATCCAGGTGCCCATCAACAGGCAAATGGATAAGCAAAATGTGGTATTACATACAATGGAATATTATGTAGGAGTTAGATGAAATGATGTCCTGAAACATCTCACAACATGGATGAAACTTGAGGACATAATGCTGGGTGAAATAAGTCAGATACAAAAGGACAGATACTGTATGATTTTTTTATTATGACTCTGGTAAAGCCTCCAGTGTTTTGGAGCAGCTAGAAGGAAAAATCCGAGATGGGGGAATGGTAGCCCACGACAAACTCGGACCTGTTCTATAGCTGCTTGTTGAAGTGTACTTTGAAAAGTATTGCTTTTTTCTTTCTTTGCTTTGTTTATATGTTATGTTTTTATAATAAAAAAGGGTAAAAAAAAGAACTGGAGGTGCTGACAACTTGGCGTGAGTGGTCAAGAAAGGTGGAGGTAATATTTTTAAAAAGCACAGAACTAAAATATTGGTCAATGGCATGTAAGTTGGAAGAAAGGGTTACTAGAGTTAAAGTACTCTAAAGATGCTTGTATTGTTTAGGACAAAGTAAAAAACAATGATTCACCCTCTAAATTTTGATAAGCTTAGGTGGTACAACTTTAAGAAAAACCTAAAAGAATAGAAATAGAATGCATAACTTTCAAACTATTAGCTAAAATACCTCAACAATTATAAAAGAAACTAAGTAGTTAAAAATCTCCTGACCAAAAAAAAAATCAAGTGGTTTCACTGGTGAATTCAAGGAATAATAGATCATTTTAATCTCATACAAACTTTCCCAGATAGAAGATGGAATACTCCCCAAGACAGTTTAATCTCAATACCAAAACTAACAAGGACTGTACAAAAAAAAGAAATATTACAGGCCAATCTCACTGACAAACAAGATTATAAAAACTCTGAACAAAATAATAGGAAACCAAATATAGTGATGTATTTTAATATATATCATATATTTAGATTTAGATTATATAATCATATATATCATGACCAGATTGGATTTATTGCAAGGATGCAGGAGTGATTTAACATTAGAAAATCTATAAATGTCAGATTAAGGGAGAAAAATAATACAGCCATCTCATAAAAAAGTATTTAATGAAATCTAGCACCTATTCGCGTTTTAAAAATACATATCCTAGAAAACTAAGAGAAAGGGCGTTTCTTAAACTAATTTGAAGATATCAACCAAAGCCCTGCCACAAACAATTTTTAAATTGATATTAGGTTGTGAAAATGTTCAAAGATACACAAAATTACAGCGAATGGCATAATGAACTCCATATACCCATCACCCAGATATAATAATAACAAAACACTAACTTGATTCTTAACGGTAAAACATTAGCAGCATTGTCTTTAAAATCCGGAGCAAGGCAAACACGCCCTTGTTTCTGTTAAGTATTGAACTGGAGGTGAGGTCAGCATAGCAGTACTGTTGCCGGATGTCCGCTTCCAGGTTCTTGGCTGCATCGCGAGAAAAGAATTCAAGAGCACAGCACAGAAGAGCCAGTCAGTAGGAAATTCATGAGTAAACACGCAGAGCAAGAGCCTGTGCCGTCTGCTTTTATTGCTTTGCTTCACTTACATTCCTCCCCCTTCCTTGTTCTAGGGCCTTCCTTCTTCCCTCCCTTCCCTCCAGGATGGTGACTGGAGGTAGATGGTGCATTTGGGTGGTTGGTTGGTTCCACCCTTCTCCGTTGATGACAGACTCAGGTAGGGGTCAGGCTGCTGCTGGGTGCTTCCTGGTACGTGGGTGGCCTCCAGGCAGCTGTCTATGCCTGAGCTTGATGAACCTTCTTTGTTGAAGGGTTCCTTCAGGATTTTTCTCTTTCCCCTCTCTCTGTTCTAGCCTGCCTCAGTACCAAAGCAAAACCAAAAAGTTACAAAGGCTGAGAAGAAAGAAACAAAACTGTCATTATTCACAAATGACTTGATGGCCTACAAAGAAAACCCCAAATAATCTATAGACAAATTGTTATATATAAAATAAGAGAATTTAGCAAGGCACCTGGATATAGAGTAGTATTTTTAGAAACACATTGCATTAAAAAAGATAATAATTTACAGCAGCAACAGAATCACTTTCCCTTCTACTTCTCCCCCAAACTCTTGCAATTCCAAATCAAGTTTCTATCTCTAGAGATTTCCCTATTCTGGACATTTCATGTAAATGGAATCAACAATATGTGGTCATTTGTTTCTGGCTTCTTTCATTTAGCATATTGTTTTCAAGGTTTATCTATGTCATAGCATGTAGCAGAACTTCATTCCTTTTTATTGTTAAATAATATTCCAATGTAAAGATATGCCATATTTTGTTTATTCCTTCCTAAGTTGATGGATATTCCACTTTCTGCTATTGTGAATTATGCAGTGGTGAATGTTCATGTACAAGTCTGTGTATGTATCTATTTTCATTGTTCTTGGAAATACCTAGGAGTGAAATTGATGGGTTATATGGTAACTCTATATTTAATTGTTTTCCAAAATGGCTGCACCATTTTACTTTCCTGCCAGCAATGTAGGAGGGTTCCAATTTCTCCACATCCTCTCTCACATGAGTTATTTCCTGTTCTTTTTATATAGCCATGCAATTGGATGTGAAGTGGTATTTATATATTCTGGATATTAAACGCTTGTCAGATATATCATGCCCCATTCTGTATGTTGACTTTCCGTCTTCTTGATAATATCCACTGATGCACAAAAATGTTTAATTTTGATCAAGTTCAATTTATCTATTTTTTCTTCTGTTGCTTATGCTTTTGGTGTCATTTCTAAGAAACCATTGCCAAATACAAGGCCTAAAGATTTTCTCCTATGTTTTCCTTCAAGAGCTTTTTGGTTTTAGCTCTTATATTTAAGTTATTGATCCATTTTGAGTTAATTTTTACATGTGGTGTGAGGCAGGATCCAAATTTCATTTTTTTTTTTTTGCATGTATATATCCAGTTTTCCTAGCACCATTTGTGGAACTCTATTCTTTCCCCATTGAGTGGACTTGGCACCCTTATTGAAGATCATTTTGGCCATAGATTTGTGGATTTATTTCTGAATTCTTGATTCTATCCCATTGGTTTGTACGTCTGTCCTTGTGCCACTAACATGCTGTTTTGATTTCTGTAGCTTTGTGATACATTTTGAAATCAGGAAGTGTGAGTCCTCCAAATATGTTCTTCTTTTTCACAATGGTTTTGGTTATTTGGGCCTTTGTAATTCTGTATGAATTTGATGATTAACTTTGCCATTTCTGCAGAAGAAGTCTGCTGGAATTTTGATCAGGATCATACTGAATCTTTATATTGCTTTGGGTAGTATCGACATCTTAATGATATTATTTTCCAATCCAACAGCATGGGATTCTTTTCATTTATTTAGTTCTTCTTTAATTTCTTTCACCAATATTTTGTAGTTTCCAATGTGTGACTCTTTTTTGACCTTGATTAAATTTATTCCAAGATACATTATTCTTTAGATGCTATTGTAGAGGGAACTGTTTCCTTGGATTTCCTTTTTGTACTGTTCATTGCTGGTGTGTAGAAATACAACCAATTTTTGTGTGTTACTCTTGTCCCCACAACTTTGACAGGCTTTAAATTTCTTTTAAACATTTTTTATTGTGAAATATAAAATATTTACAAAAAAAGCAATACATTTCAAAGGACATTTAAACAAATAGGTTATAGAATATATTTCAAAGTTTGGCATAATTCCATAATTTCAGGTTTTTCCTGCTAGCTGCTCTAAGACACTGGAGACTAAAAGAAATATCAGTCTAATTATTCAGCAATCATACTCATTTGTTAAATCCTATCTTCTCTGTTATAACTCTTTCTTCTCCTTTGATCCTTCTCCCAATCTTTAGGGATATTTGGGCTATGCCCATTCTAACTTATTCATGTTGAAAAGGGGTGTCAACAATGTGGCATAAGGGAATGGAACAAGATGTTTTTTGGAGAGGCTGTCCCCTCGGAGTTTTAGGACTTATCTGGCCTAGGAAGCTTCTAGAGGTTATAAGTTTCTGGAAAGTAAATTTAGTGTGTGAAACTTTTCTAGAATTCAATATAGAGCCCTAGGTGTGCTTTAGGATTTATAGGAATGATGTTGGTTGGGATTTGGCAAACTGTGGCAACATAAGAATAGCCTTCAGAATAGCCTTTTGATTCTATTTGAACTCTTAGCCTCTTATACTTTATTTTGTTACATTTCTTTTCCCCCCTTTTGGTCAGGAAAGTGTTGTCAATCTCATGGTGACAGGGCCAGGTTCATCCCTGGGAGTCATGTTCCACGTTGCCAGGGAAAAGTCTCCTGGACGTCATGTCCCATATTGAGGGAGGGTAATGACTTTCCTTGTAGAGCTGGGCTTAGACAGAGAGAGCGAGAGGCCATATTTGAGAAACAAAAGAGGTATTTCTGGAATTAACTCTTAGGTATAATTATATGCAGGTTTCTGCTACAGAAAATAAGTTTCATAAGAGCAATCATTGAGATAAATGGTTGTCCTATTAACTTGGGAGTCCCTAATGTTTGAGAGAGTTTCAGGAATTTCCCAAGGGTAAAGTTTAATAGTTCTATATTTTTTTCTCCAGTCCCTCAAGGGACTTTGCCACTACTTTTTATTTATATACCCAACATACCCTTGGATGTATCCAGGTATTACATTAAGCTATGCAGAATTACAAACCCTCATTCCCATTTTGGGCTCCATGTGTTTGGTTTGTTTAAATGAGCTCTCCAGACAGGTTGAATTAGATTGTATGCTAAAGAAAATTTAGGTTACAGAAAAAATAAACCTCTTCTCCTTTGTTCTCATATAGTAAGTGAGGCTCAAAATACAGATAATATCATCTTTTGCCCTGTATTTTGGTTTACTGTAGTCCCAGCCAGATCATCTTCATTCTTACATCTAATGGATGCCTGATCTCTTTTTCAGTTTCTTTAAAGGTTGTTGTATATAGAATGCTCACTTTCAGAGCTGCAGAACTCCAATTCCGAGTCTTAGGTGTCACACAGGTACCCAAAATTCCAAGGAAATGCCAGGTTATAAACATATAGCACAGGATCTCAGAATCTAGAAATAACACTTTTACCTGCAGACTAAATATGACTGCTATAAGAGCTTACAATCTGGACCCCAATTTTCTTATAAGTATTTTCTAAAAGAGATCATACAATATTTGCTCTTTTGTTTCTGGCTTATTTTGTACAACATAATTTCCCCAAGTTTCATTCACTCTATTGCATGCCCCATGACTTTGTTCCTTTTTGTAGCCACACAATAATCCATCATATATGGACACGACAGTTCACCATTCTGCTTCTCAGTCTGTGTCAATGTATCCTTCGGCCACCTAAACCCATTGGACATCATGGATAATGTCCAAAGTCAACAATCCATGTCTCACAGTATCCTTACTTAGTTGTATAATCATCAACACTCTCAATTTTAGATGATTTTCATTGCTCCAAAGAGAAAAACAACAGATAAACACACCCTTACCAAATAGAAAATTGAAACCTCTCCTTAACTCCTGTCCTCCCCCAACCCAATTATTTACCCCTGGTATTTCTGTGGTACTGTTAATGTCTTCCTGTTAACTACAGACTATAGCATGTAAAGTAGTTTCCCCCTGTAACCCTCTATTATTGACTCTTTGTACAAAATTCATACAGTTGAAGTAGTTCATGCAAAACTTATTTATATTTGTAGTGTTAGTTGGTGGGATATTTGGCTTTAGACAATCCATTTCAATCATATTCCCCTTCAATATGGCAATATTACTTATAACCCCACTAATGAACTACCATCACTTCTATCCATTCCCTTACCTTTGAATTCAACCTCATTAGGTAACCATTCATCCATCTTCATCTGTGTATCTTTAGATCCCCTGTATTCTACATTGTAAGCCTCTGAGTTTACCTCTACGAAGTCCATAGTAGCAAAATCATACAATATTTATCCTTTTGTGTCTGGCTTTGTTCACTCAGCATTATGTCCTCAAGGTTCATCCATGTTGTCATATGCTTCTGGACGTCATTTTGTCTTACCGCTGTGTAATATTCCTTTATACGTATATATCATATTTTGTTTATCCACTCATTTGTTGATAAACATGTGGGTTGTTTCCATCTTTTGGCAATTGTGAATAATGCCACTATGAGCTTTGGGGTACAAATATCTGTTTGTGTCACTACTTTCAGCCTTTTTGGGTATATACTGAGTAGTGGTATTACTGGGTCACAGGGCAACTTGATATTTAATTTTCTGAGAAACTGCCTGTTCTAGTTTGCTAGCTGCTGGAATGCAATATACCAGAAATGGAATGGCTTTTCAAAAGGGGACTTTAATAAGTTGCTAGTTTACAGTTCTAAGGCCGAGAAGATGTCCCAATTAAAACAAGTCTATAGAAATGTCCAATTTAAGGCATCCGAGGAAAGATACCTTGGTTCAAGAAGGCCGATGACGTTCAACGTTTCTCTCTCAGCTGGAAGGGCACATGGCGAACATGGCAGCGTCTGCTGGCTTTCTCATGGCTCTGCCAGAAAGGGGCTCTCTCCAAAATGTTTCCTCTTTTAAAGGGTTCCAGTAAGCAACTCCACCTTCAGTGAGTGGAGACACACCTCCATGGAAATCATCTAATCAAAAGTTACCACCCACAATTGGGTGGGTCACATCTTCATGGAAACAATCAAAATGCTCCCACCCAGCAATAATGAATGAGGATCAAAGGGCATGGCTTTTCTCGTGTCTACCACAGTTTCAGACCAGGACACTGCCAAACTGTCTTCCGCAGCAGCTATACGATTATACATTCCCACCAACAGTGAATAAGTGTTCCAATTTCTCCACATCCTCTCCAACATTTGTAGCTTTTTGTGTGTTTAATAGCAGCAATTCTTGTAGGTGTGAGGTGATTGTCATCTTGATCTGCTTTTCCCTTATAGCTAACAAAGATGAGCATTTCTCCATGTGCTTTTTAGTCATTTGTATTTGCTCTTCAGAAAAATGTGTATTCATAACTTTTGCCCATTTTATAATTGAGTTGTTCGTTCTTTCGTTTTTCAGTTGTATGATTTCTTTATGTGCACAGGCTACAAACCTTTATCTGATATGTGGTTTCCATTTGTTTTCCCCCATTGAGTTGGCTGCCTCGTCACCTTTTTGACAAAGTCCTTTGGGGAACAGAGGCATTTGATTTTGAGGAGTTCCCATTTATCTATTTTTTCTTTCACTGCTTGTGCTTTAGGTGTAAAGTTCAACAAGCTACCTCATAGTACTAGGTCTTGAAGATGTTTCCATATATTTTCTTCTAGGAGTTTTAGGGTACTGGCTCTTACGTTTAAGTCTTTGATCCACTTTGAGTTAATTTTTGTATAGGGTGTGAGATATGGACCTCTTTCATTCTTTTAGATATGGATATCCAGTTCTCCAAGCACCATTTATTGAAGAGGCTGGGCTGTCCCAGTGTGTTGGCTGCTTGACTGCCTTATCAAGGATCCATTGTCCATATATGAGAGGGTCTATTTCTGAGCACTCAATTCAATTCCATTGGTCAGCATATCTATCTTTATGACAGTATGATATTGTTTGGACCACCAGTGGCTTTATAATAAGCTTTAAAATCAGGAAAGATTAGTCCTCCCATTTCACTCTTCCTTTTGAGGGTTTTTTTTTTTTAAATCTATTTGAGGTCCATTTCCCTTGCAAATGAATTTTATAACTAGCTTTTCCAAGTCTTCAAAGTAGGTTGTTGGGATTTTGATTGGTATCACATTGACTAGGTGGATCAATTTGGAAAGAATTGACATCTTAATGACATTTAACCTTTCTATCCATGAGCATGCAATATCTTTTCACTTATTCAGATCTTCTTTAATTTCTTTTGGGAATATTTTGTAGTTTTTTTGTGTACAGGCCCTTTACATCCCTGGTTAAGGATGTTTTATATTCCTAGGTACTTAATTATTATTTTCATAGCAATTTTGAATAGAAATTTTTCCTTAATTATCTCCTCAGTTAGATCATTACTTGTATCTAGAAATGTTACTGATTTTTATACATTAATCTTTTATCCTGCCACTTTGCTGAATTTGCTTATTAGCTCAAGTAGCTTCGTCATAGATTTCTCAGGATTTTCTAAGTATAGGATCATGTCATCTGCAAATAATGAAAGCTTTACTTCTTCCTATCCTACTTGGATGCATTCTATCTCTTTTTCCCACCACACTGCTTTAGCTAGAACTTCTAGTACAATGTTGAATAATAGCGGTGACAATGGGCACCCTTGGGCGCTCCCAACCTTAGGGGGAATGCTTTAAATCTCTCACCATTAAGTATAATACTATATGCCCTTTATGATATTCAAAAAGTTTCCTTTGATTCCTACTTTTGAAATGTTTTTATCAGAAAAGGATGCTGAACTTTGTCAAATACTTTTTCAGCATAAATCAAGCTGATCATATGATTTTCCCCTTTTAATTTGTTAATGCACTGTATTACATTGATTTTCTTGTGCTGAACCACTCTTGCATTTCTTATATAAACCCCACTTGGTCATGGTGTATAATTCTCTCAATGTGTCATTGGATTTGATTTGCTAGTATTTTGTTCAGAATTTTTGCATCTGTGTTCATTAGGGAGATTGGTCTGTAGTTTTCCTTTCTTGTAACATCTTTGTCTGGTTTTGGTATTAGAATGATATTAGTTTCATAAAATGCATTAGTGTTCCTTTTCCCTCAAATTCTGGAAGAGTTTGAGCAGAATTGGTGTTAGTTCTTTTGGGAGTATTTGATAAAATTCCCCTGTGAAGCCATCTGACCCTGGGCTTTTTTTGTAGGAAGATATTTGATGACTGATTGAATCTCTTTACTTGTGATTAGTTTGTGAGATCTGTTTCTTCTCGAGTCAGTGTAGGTTGTTTCTGTGTTTCTAGGAATTTGTCCATTTCATCTAAGTTGCCTGGTTTATTGGCATATAGTTGTTCATAGTGTCCTCTTATTATATTTTTATTTCTTCAGGGTCCATGGTAATCACCCCCTCTTATTTCTGATTTTGCTTATTTGCATCCTCTCTCTTTTTTAATTTGTCAGCCTAGCTAAGGGTCCATCAATTTTATTGATTTTCTAAAAGAACCAACTTTTGGTTTTATTGATTCTTTCAATTGTTTTTTGTTCTCCAGTCCATTTATTTTCTGCCTTACAGTTGGTTTGCTGTTCTTTCTCTTGTTCCTCCAAGTGAGCAGTTAAGTCCTTGATTTTTGCTCTTTCTTTTTTTTTTAATGTAGGTATTTAGGGCAATAAATTTCTGTGTAAGTACTGCCTTTGCTACATCCCATAAATTCTGAAATGTTGATTTCTTACTTTCATTTGTCTCCAGATATTTACCAATTTCTCTAGCAATTTCTTCTTTGAGCCACTGATTGTTTAAGAGTGTATTGTTTAATCTCCATATATTTGTGAAAGTTCTGGTTCTTTGGTGATTAGTGATTCCCAGGTTTATTTCATTGTGGTCAGAAAAAAGCGCCTTGAATAATTTCAATCTTTTTACATTTATAAAGACCTGATTTGTGATCTATCCTGGAGAATGTTCCATGAGCACTAGAGAAGAATCTATATCCTGATATTTGGGGGTGTAACAATCTATATATGTCTGTTCAGTCTGATTCACTTATCACATTGTTTAAGTTCTCTATTTCCTTGTTGATCCTCTGTCTAGGGAAGTCTCCCACTATGTTGTTGAAATGTCTATAGTTTCCTTCAGTTTTTCCAGTGTTTGCCTCATGTACTTTGGAGTTTCTGGATTAGGAGCATAAACATTGTGATTTTTATTTCTTCTTGGTGAATTGTCTCTTTTATTAATTTGTAGTGTACTTTCTTGTTTCTTATGACATCTTTACAGTTAAAGTCTATTTTATCTGATATTATTATAGCTACTCCTGCTTTCTTTTGGTTATAGCTTTCATGGAACATCCTTTTCCATCCTTTCACTTTCAATCTATTTGTATCTTTGGATCTAAGTTTAGTCTCTTGTAAGCAACACATAGATGGATCATATTTTTTAATCCATTCTGCTAGTCTGTATCTTTTAGCTGGTGAGTTAGTCGACTAACATTCAAAGTTATTATTGTAAAGGCATTTCTTGAATCTTCCATCTTATCCTTTGGTTTTCATTTGTCAGATCTCTATATTCTTACCTTTCATTTGCCACTAACTGATACTCTAGTTCTGTGCCCTCCTCCAGACCTCCCTCTCCTGTCTTTTTTTTTTTTCAGCTGACAGAACACCCTTTAGTATTTCTTGTAGGGCTGGTCGGTTGTTGACAGATTCTCTCAGCCTTTGTTTTTTCACGAAAATTTTAATCTCTTTCAGTTTTTTTTTTTATATGCTGTATGAAGGGGTCAAATTTCATTACTTTCCCATGTGACTGTCCCATTACTGCAGCACCATTTGTTGAATTTTTGTTTGTGTGTTCTGCTTGGTGTTTTTTGGGAAGTGCATGGACCAGGAATCAAACCTGGATCTCCTGCATGGCAGGCAAGAATTCTACCGCTGAACTACCTTTGCACCCCCTCTCCCACAGTTTTGAAGGAAATTTGGCTGGGTACAGAATTCTTGACTGGAAGTCTTTCTCTTGTAGGACCTTAAATATATTGCACCACTGCCTCGTCACCTCAGTGGTGCCTGTTGAGTAGTCCACACTCAGTTTTATGTGATTTCCCTTGTATGTAGTGAATCACTTTTCTCTTGCTGCTTTCAGGATTTTCTGCTTCTCTTCAACACCTGGCAGCCTGATTAGTATGTGTCTTGGAGAAGGACTATTTGGATTTAGTCTATTTGTAGTTCATTGAGATTCTTTGATTTGCATATCTATGTCTTTTATAAGGGGTGGGACATTTCCCCCATTATCTCTTCAACTAATCTTCCTAGCTGTTTACTCCTGTCTTCTTCTGGAACACAGATGATTCTTATATTTGCGTGCTTTGTGTTGTCTATCATTTCCCTGAAATCCAATTCCAATGTTTCCATCTTTCTTGCCATTTGTTCTTTTGTGCACTCAAATTCAACTGTTCGATCCTCTAGATTGCTATTCTTTCTTCTGTCTCTTCAAATCATCTGTTGTGTGTCTCCACTATGTTTTTAATTTGCTCTGTGGTATTTTCCAACTCTGTGAGATCTGCTATTTTTCTCTTTATTCTTTCAAATTCTTCTTTATGCTCTTCCAGTGTCTTCTTGATATACTCTATGTCATTAGCCAGCCCACTGAATTTATTTAGGAGATTTGTAGGAACATCTTTGATTAGTTCCAATTTTTGTGGCTCTTCTGGTGTTTAAATTTGACCATTTGACTTGGCCATATCTGCCTGGTCTGCATATTTCTGTGCTTTGTGATTTTCTGTTACCTTTGAGGCATTTGCTTGTCTTAATAAAGTTATTTGGAAAGTTGATTTCCCTCACTTGTCTAAGGTTTTATATTTGCTTGGATTTGCTTGGTTTGCATTAAAGTTCTTCTTTTGCACTTGGTTTGACAGTAATTCCCCACCAAACCAAGGCCTGGACCTCAGGCAGGGGAGGGAATGCATCTCTACTTGAGGATCTGTTAAAAGCTAGGCAGATAGGCAGTTTGCACTTTCTTCTTCTCCCCAGCAGATGGCACTCTTGGACCACCTCTTCCCTCAGGCCCACTCTCCTTGACCGTGGCAGCTGGCTGAGCCGGATGGGCACCTGGTGCAATTTCAGCTAGTGTCCTGTGGTCTCAGTGTGCATTGAAAGCTGCCAACCCTGGGATTGGTGGGGTTGGGAACTGTGCACCTTGGTGGACATTCTTTTGTGGGCCTGATGGGTCTGGTGGCCCCCAGCCTCCCACTTAGTATGAGCATGGTCTGTGGGACTGGGTATTTTAATTGCCTCTGCCCACAGCCAACCCTGAAATGCCTGGTGGTGCTATGCGGTTCCGCTTGCTTCCTCATCCCCACCTCTCCACCTGGGCATGCCTGAGGGCTCTGGGCCTCCTGAAGGCAAGGGGAGTGGTATCAGCAATTGATTCTCTTTCACCAGCCAGTTGTCAGACTGCGTCCACTCTGTGTCCGGCCCCCCATCCCAAGGGGAGGGTCCCTCAGTCTCTGCCAAAAGATGAGGCACCCACAGTGGCATGTCTCAGGGGTCAGAGGACAGGCATCGTGCACTGGCTGGAAGGTCTGTGCGCAGGGAAAGCAAGTCTCTGGCTTCTGGGTTTCCCACAGGAGCTCCCAACTGCAGAGCTGCAAGGGACGACCCCCCAGGCTAGCTGTGGGGGGTTTCTGGAGGGCAGGGGTGTTCCACTCCTTTGGGACCTGCTCCTCCCTGCATGCTGCCACTTGCTCCCAGTGGGGTCATGACTGAGCACGCCCACCCCATTCTCCCCTTCCCAATTTTTCCACTTTTTCATCCAGGACCTCCCTATATAGTATAGAAGATCTGTCTGACACCCACACCCTTGAACTCCTGTCCTGGTTGTTTTTCTGCCACTTCTCTAGCTGTTCCGTGGAGCAGGGGTGAACTCAGCCTATCCTATTCCACCATCTTCCTGGAAGTCCTGGATTTTTAATTTAAAGATATCTTTAGCTTTTTTCCCCCACTCTTTATTAAAATCTTTGTATTGTTCTTCAAATTTATAAAAACAATATATAAATTCAGTCTCATTATAAAATTACAAACTATATAAACCTGAATAATATAAAAACTCAAACTTTTCCTCAGGATCCCTATAATTAACCCAATAATCTTGTGGTATCTTTTTCTATGCATGAAGGAGACGTATATCTATATATATTTTAAAGCATAACTTACTTGCATGTTTACAGGCATAGGTAATTATTATATATTTAAAGTTTACAAGGACTTTCTTAATATAAGAATTTTTTGTCATATTTGTATTGAAAATATTTTAAAGATTTTCCTTTTAAGGGGGAAAATATTATATTGAGATACATATTCTATGTTAAAATTCAGAATTCAGTAGGTAGTTCTGCAATAATTTTCTAGTAAGCTATTTTTTCCATATATTTACTTTTTATTGAATTTGTTAATGTTACAGAGTTCTGCACTGCCAAAACCATGCCTGAGAATTCAAAGAAAGAAATGGTACAATAGACAGCCTGATCTACCCACCATACAGTATATTAAAACTTGATTCATGTGCATTTTTGATAGTTTCATAACCTTTTAAAAAGTTGTAACAAGAGTTGGAATTTTATATCTGCTACAGGTCTTCAGATTTCTAGTACAGTATATCATTAAATAACATTTCCATGTATTCATCTAAGTTCAGTCCTCAAAAATGTAGCACCCAACAAGATTTCACTGGAAAAGATGCATACTTTTCAGGGAAAATATGTGATTTGATGTTCAAGATATAATTTAAGGTTTTTGGTTCCCAAATGAAATTTGCAATTTAAACAAGAACCCCTTGTGTCTCTTTTAATCATCCAACATCTCCTTGGCTCAGCTGCTTGCCCGAATAGATCAAAATGCAGATATCCTTCCTGCCACCTCAAATAGTGCCGACATTATTGTCCAGAAGTGGCTGGCAGGCCCTGTCAGAAGACACCATAACCCTCCTAGGAGTCCAGTTCTTGCATTGATGCTTTCAAGACTGAACTCCTACAGGAAAATACCCCCATGTCAAGATAGTTTTATTCACCCATTTGCTTTGTTGTGGGGCGCACCAACAGAAAGACCACACAATATCAATTTGCAAGCCAATTAGGAGTCTTTATTAGCCGCCCTCTGTCCCTACAACCAGGGAACCAGAGAGCAGCCCCCAGCCTGATTTTGTTCAGGCTTTTAAAGGTATAAACCACACCCTGGGGTTTTTGAAGCTAGCTAAGTTTTTTAGCAATGGAAAATCTTCTCAACCCTTCACAGCTTCACCCTGACAAGTAGCAAGCCTGCAACTCCTGCATGTGGCAAAGGGATTTATTTAGAGAAACCCAGACTCTGCATCAGTGGTCACATACCACTTTGAAATAGTTCTATTGAACCAAAGAGACACAACTGGAAAATTACCAGAATATCTCATGAGATGGAAAGAAACTGTTTAGTAACTCTGGGTAGCTTCTTCAAGTCCCTTTCAAAGACTAAAAATTACTGTATAGTTTAAGCTGTAATTATTAACAACACAAGTGCTGTGTCACCTGTCTTTTGCCCCTGACTTCTTCAAATGAGCAACATAAAGATACACCAAAAGATTGGTAATAGAGCTAGCCAGGATAATCACTGCATCTATAGAAACTTTAATACCTTTTAAAATATGGGTACAAGTATGGTATCTGAAATTCTTGAAAAGGATCACACAAGATCCATGAAATTTAAAAAAGGTTTTAGGCAAGGTTCTGCTCATTCTGCTTTGAATTTACGACAGGTCAGTGAACCCTTAACCATTTACTGTGTAGTTTAGACCTGATTACAGACTTCAGCGGCAACTGAAGTAGAGCCCCCACTCCCCACCCCCCGACTGCCACTGCCCATTACACCAAAAGCTGTTTGGATCCACTCTAGGGGTTGGCAATTCATGAGACATTTCACAGTCCTAATGGGTATTTCAGGTTACTAAACCAAGTAATAGGCTCTGTCAGGAGCTAATTCCAAGTCCAAACAAGAAATGCCTTATTGTGGAACATAGAAAAAACACTACACAAGTAGAAATTACTAAAAGAAATGAGATTAGTCCCTCCCCCACTCTCCTTTTCCCGTTGTTGGACCGAAGCTTGGTTTAATTTAATTTAATTTGTGATTACCCCAGAATACAACTGAAGGCTTAAATCATAAATCACAGTCCTACAGAGATGATCTGAAGACATCAGTCCTTCAGAGAGGCACGTCCAGGAAGTCTAACACAGGCTACTACAGAGTGTCCCATACCTGTGGCGCACAGGACAGGTTAATTAAGGTCACGTAAATCTTCATCTTTTACAGCAGATCAGACCCCAGATGGCTGGCTTTCCGCAGGATTTCTGAGAGGGACCCAGTAGAGCTGGTTTCAAATTTTGTATCGACACTTATAGCTGTAACCCTTTTCTCTGGAAGATGTGATCCACGTGACGTTTACGACGAGTGCAGCCAATCCAAGGTAGCCCTTATGGAGGCTGAGTGTCTGAACCTATAAAGGGTTTGAAAAGACCACTGGCTGTAGGTATTTTTGTTTTTGTATTTGCAGAGTGCTTATGAAAGACACTGTTGAATCTATTCATACATTTATATGACAATGAAAATTCCCCTAAGTCCAACAGACATACAGAGCAGTTGTGAGAGTTTAAACTCCCACTGTGCAATGGGGCCGATCACTTATCTCAAGGGGTCTGTATCGGTTGCTGTAGGTCCAGCAGAGACCAGGTGATGGATGGCTGTTCATGGTTCACCTTAGAAGGGTTAGCAAAGACCATTCCTTAATTGTACTGTGTGTGGCTCTTTTCTGATTTTTAAGCACAGAATGCTGGCTGTTTAAGTGACGTTTAAGGGCGTGGGTTTTTTTTTTTTTTTTTTTCAAGATCGTGTTGCCTTTTTTTTTTTATTAATTAAAAAAAGAATTAACAAAACAATTAGAAATCATTCCAATCTACATGTACAATCAGTAATTCTTAATAACATCACATAGTTGCATATTCATCATTTCTTAGTACATTTGCATCAATTTAGAAAAAGAAATAAAAAGACAACAGAATAAGAATTAAAACAATAATAGAAAGAAAAAAAAACAAAAAAAACAAAAACAAAAAACCTATACCTCACATGCAGCTTCATTCAGTGTTTTAATATAATTGCATTACAATTGGGTAGTATTGTGCTGTCCATTTCTGAGTTTTTATATCCAGTCCCGTTGTACAGTCTGTATCCCTTCAGCTCCAATTATCCCTTCTCTTTTTTTTTTTTTTAATTAACGGAAAAAAAGAAATTAACCCAACATTTAGAGATCATACCATTCTACACATGCAATCATTAATTCTTAACATCATCACATAGATGCATGATCATCATTTCTTAGTACATTTGCATTGGTTTAGAAGAACTAGCAACATAACCGAAAAAGATATAGAATGTTAATATAGAGAAAAAAAATAAAAGTAATAATAGTAAAATCAAAACAAAACAAAACAAAACAAAACAAAAACCTATAGCTCAGATGCAGCTTCATTCAGTGTTTTAACATGATTACTTTACAATTAGGTATTATTGTGCTGTCCATTTTTGAGTTTTTGTATCTAGTCCTGTTGCACAGTCTGTATCCCTTCAGCTTCAATTACCCATTGTCTTACCCTGTTTCTAACTCCTGCTGAACTCTGTTACCAATGACATATTTCAAGTTTATTCTCGAATGTCCGTTCACATCAGTGGGACCATACAGTATTTGTCCTTTAGTTTTTGGCTGGATTCACTCAGCATAATATTCTCTAGGTCCATCCATGTTATTACATGGTTCATAAGTTTATCTTGTCTTAAAGCTGAATCCATTCTGCCATTCTATGTCTTTTGATTGGGAAATTCAGTCCATTAACTTTTAGTGTTATTACTGTTTGGATAATATTTTCCTCTACCATTTTGGCTTTTGTATTATATATATCATATCTGATTTTCCTTCTTTCTACACTTTACTCCATACCTCTCTCTTCTGTCTTTTCGTATCTGACTCTAGTGCTCCCTTTAGTATTTCTTGCAGAGCTGGTCTCTTGGTCACAAATTCTCTCAGTGACTTTTTGTCTATAAATGTTTTAATTTCTCCTTCATTTTTGAAGGACAATTTTGCTGGATATAGGAGTCTTGGTTGGCAGTTTTTCTCTTTTAGTGATTTAAATATATCATCCCACTGTCTTCTAGCTTCCATGGTTTCTGCTGAGAAATCTACACATAGTCTTATTGGGTTTCCCTTGTATGTGACAGATTGTTTTTCTCTTGCTGCTTTCAAGATCCTCTCTTTCTCTTTGACCTCTGACATTCTAACCAGTAAATGTCTTGGAGAACGCCTATTTGGGTCTATTCTCTTTGGGGTGCGCTGCACTTCTTGGATCTGTATATTTAGGTCTTTCATAAGAGTTGGGAAATTTTCAGTGATAATTTCTTCCATTAGTTTTTCTCCTCCTTTTCCCTTCTCTTCTCCTTCTGGGACACCCACAACACGTATATTTGTGCGCTTCATATTGTCATTCAGTTCCCTGATTCCCTGCTCAAGTTTTTCCATTCTTTTCCCTATAGTTTCTGTTTCTTTTTGGAATTCAGTTGTTCCATCCTCCAGTTCACTAATTGTAGCTTCTGTCTCTTTAGATCTACCATTGTAGGTATCCATTGTTTTTTCCATTTTTTCTTCTTTGTCCTTCACTCCCACAAGTTCTGTGATTTGTTTTTTCAGATTTTCTATTTCTTCTTTTTGTTCAGCCCATATCTTCTTCATGTCCTCCCTCAATTTATTGATTTGGTTTTTGAAGAGTTTTTCCATTTCTGTTCGTATATTCAGCATTAGTTGTCTCAGCTCCTGTATCTCATTTGAACTATTGGTTTGTTCCTTTGATTGGGCCATATCTTCAATTTTCCGAGCGTCATCCATTATTTTCTGCTGGTGTCTGGGCATTTGATCAGATCTCCCTGGGTGTGGGACCCAGCTGGTTGAAAGGTTTTTCTGTGGAATCTCTGGGCTCTGTTTTTCTTTTCCTGCCCAGTAGGTGGCGCTCGTGGCGGTCGTTTGTCTGCGGGGCAGTCGGCCCGGGAAACCGCGCGTGGAGGCGGGGGTCGCTGGCCGTGGCTTGGGGGAGTGCCGGTCCTAATTGCCCAGCTGGCCCGAGACGCCAAGCGTGACGGGAGGGCCCCGCTATCCAATGTTCCCAGTCAGACCGGGGAGCCACGTGCGTGGAGGGGACCCCAGACGCCAGCCACCCCAGCCGGGAAAACGTGCACCCCTCGGGTATCTCACAGCAGTGGATTCTCCCTACCCGTTCAGCCGTTCCAGAATGGGGTACGCTGTCTTTTTTGGTCTCTGTCGTGACTCCGGGAGCTGTTTTGTATTGTTTCTGTTTCTTTAGTTGCTTTTCTGGGGGAGGAACTAAGACCCGCGCGTCTTACTAAGCCGCCATCTTCTCCGGAAGTCGGGCGTGGGTTTTTGAAACCTCATTCCTACCTCTATTTTTTGTAGCTCTCCACCATTTCTTTATCCTTCCACCTTTCTAAGTGCTGGGCAGTGGACTTCAGGGACGGGAACTGTGTAGTGCTGCCTGTTTCTGGTGGTCCCATGGTGTTTTCCTTGTTGAGCTCTTTCTGTTCTCATCTTCTTCCTTATTTACATTGCCTAAACTCAGAGGCTGCTGTAACTGACTTCGTTTTGCTCAAATTCTTTCCGCTCATCTTCATCCTTTATCACAGTTTTGGTGGCAGCCCCTGTGCCCTGGCCCCGCATCCAGTAAGCTTTTAAAAAGATAAAAATGCACAACTGAAAAGAAATATATCGTTGTTATTGAACACCGGTCCATATAAAACATACATCTACTGTTAATGATATAAAACCAATCTCAACCAGTCTTCTTAGAATTGGACCCTCCATCTGTTGTAATTTTTGCACCTTTTCCTTCATTCCACTTTCTTCCACCCACGGAGACTAGGCTATGACTCAAGTGAAAGGGACTATTAAAAAATAAGGGCAGTGTTTAACCATCTGGGGCGATGTGAGTAGCTGGGTTAGGATCACCCAGTTTGTTTTGTTTTTTGACATGGGCAGGCACTGGGAATCGAACCC
The DNA here is from genome assembly GCF_023851605.1 of Tamandua tetradactyla. Taxonomy (NCBI): domain Eukaryota; kingdom Metazoa; phylum Chordata; class Mammalia; order Pilosa; family Myrmecophagidae; genus Tamandua; species Tamandua tetradactyla. Next base: position 206,249,483 of record NC_135329.1, read on the forward strand.
AGGTCTCTGGCATGGCAGGCAAGAACTCTGCCTGCTGAGCCACCGTGGCCCACCCTCAGATTTTTTTTTTAAACTTTATTTTTTAAGAAATTTTAAAAAGTCAATATTACAAGCAAAGTGTGTGATCTTCCACCAAACTTCTTTGATCCTGCAATCCCTTTCCTGAAGTAATTAACGTTAGCAATTTGATATATAATTGTCTTCATCTTTTCTTATGCTGATGTATATGCATCCATGTGTGTGTATGTAAAATGGCCCCCCACCACCGCCCCACCACCCCCATAGAGTGCTGTTTAAGTTAGGGTACCAGGTTTGACTCTGTATTAGAGACCCCAAAATAAGAGTGGCCACACGAGCTAGAGGTTTCTTTCTCTTTCACAAAGCAGCCCAGGTAAAAGCAACACAGGTAAAAGAGCCAGGGGTGAGGGGGTAGGTCTGAGGGGCCCATCTGCAATCACCCTGCTCTGCCAAGGAGCCTGGGGTATGCAGCCTTACCTCGCGGTGTCTGTGAGTGTGCTGTAACAAATAACCTCAAGCTGGTGTGCTAAAACAACAGAAATGTATTTCCTCCCAGTTCTAGAGGCCAGAAGTCCGAAGCCTGGCAGGGCTGTGCTCTCTCTCTGGGGCCCTAGAGGGGGAGCGCTTGCTCGTCTCTTCTGCTTCTGGGGGCTACTGACATTCCTTGGCTCGTGGCCACATCACACCTCAAACCAAACCCTGCCTCTGTCTTCACGTGGCCTCCTCCTCTTTTCAGTACTCGCCTCTTCTGTCTCTTTAATGATAATTCCCTTTGGATTTATGGACCACATAGATAACCCAGGATGAACTCATCTCAAGATTTTTTTTCCCTTTTTAAATATGTTTATGGACAAATCTTCACACAAATGCATTTCAGACATGGAATGTACAATCCAGACATAGTGTACAAACAACAGCTCACAATATCATCACATAGTTGTGTATTCATCGCCATGATCATTTTTAAGAACATTTGCATCACTCCAGAAAAAGAAATAAAAAGAAAAACTCACACAACCCATACCCCTTACCTCTCCCTCTCATTGACCACTAGTATTTCTATCTAACCACTGTATTTTACCCGTTATCCCCCTTATTACTTATTTATTTTTTATCCATATTTTTTTACTCATCTGTCCATACCCCAGATAAAAGGAGCATCAGGCATAAGGTTTTCACAATCACACAGTCACATTGTACAAGCTATAGAGTTATACAATAGTCTTCAAGGATGAAGGCTACTGGAACACAGCTCAACAGTTTCAGGTACTTCCCTCCAGCCACTCCAAAATAGCATAAACTAAAAATGGATATTTATATAATGCATAAGAGAGCTTACTCCAAAGTAATCTCCTGACTCTGTTTGAAATCTTTCAGCCCCTGAGGCTTTATTTTGTCTCATTTCTCTCTTCCCTTTTTGGTCAAGAAGGCTTTTTCAATCCCCTGGTGCTGGGTCTGGCTCATCCTGGAATTTCTATCCCACATTGCCAGGGAGATTTACACCCCTGGGAGTTGTGTCCCACGTAGTGGGGAGGGCAGTGAGTTCACCTGCCAAGATGGCTTAGAGAGTAATCTCAAGACTTTTAATAATATCTACAAAGATCCCTTTTTCCTAACAAGGTCACATTCATAGTTTCGGGTGTTAAGACCCAGACGTATCTTTTTGACGGGCCCACCTTTCAACTACTGGGACAACCATTTGTTTTCCTAATACCTGGGAACTTTTTTAACTAACAATGTGCACAGATATTTCTCCAGGCCAATCCCTATAAATCTAATTAATTCTTTAAAATAATGATTTAACACTAAATATCATATATATTTCATAATTTATTAAACCATTCCCTTACTAATGGACAATCAGATGCATTTCGACTCTTTTTTTTGCATTTTCAACAATGCTGCAATAAGCATCCTTGTAAGTATGCCTTTATATACTGGTATTTTAATTTCTGTAGAAGCAATTTCTCCATAGTGGAGTTGCTGAGATGAGGCATATGGATATATGACATTTTGGTGGATTTTGCCAGATTACGTGCCAAAAAACAGAATAGCAATCACACTCTTGCCAGCAATATACCAGATGCATATTTCCACTGTCTCCTGATCAGTACAAGATGTTATTCAACTTGTGCCACTCCCCCACCCCCTAAGTCTGATGGTTGAAAATGGCATCTCATTTTTATCCTAATTTCCATTCCTCTTATTACCAGAGAGAATGGGCATTTTTCTATGTTTACCAGCCATTTCCATCACCTGCTCTGTGAATTGCTCTTACATATCCTTTGCCCATTTTCATTTGTTTATTTGGTTTTCCTTAACAAATTGTAGAAATTTTTGAATATTAGGTATATTAACCCTTTACCTGCCATATATGTCATAAATATGTTTTCTCCCACATTTAGTTGTCTTTTGCCAAATAAACACTTAAAATTTTTACTGAATGAATTTTCTATCTTTTTTATGTCTTTTGGGATTCCTATCTGCTCTAAGAATGCCTTTCCCACCTTGAGTGTATTCTATATTTTCTTCTAAAATATTTGCTTATTTGTTTGTTTTTTGCATGGGCAGGCACTGGGAATCAAACCCAGGTCTCCAGCATGGCAGGCGAGAACTCTGCCACTGAACCACCATCACACTGCCCAATATTTGTTCATTTTTTATGTTTATATATTTAATCATATAGAATTTGTTTTTGTGTCTGGCAAGATGGAGTTTTAGCAGGCTGGCCCAATAACCCAGTGCCTTTTACTATGTAAAATAATATTTTTTCCTTTGAATTGAGCAGCCGCATTTATTACCTACTAAGTCCTCTCCCTGTGGGGAGGAAGGCTATGGCGGTGGGGGGCAGGGGGGGAGAGGTGTTCTAGTTTGCTAGCTGCCAGAATGCAATATACCAGAAACAGAATGGCTTTTTAAAAAGGAGATTTAATAAGTTTCTAGTTTACAATTCTAAGGCCAAGAATATGTCCTGATTAGAGCAAGTCTATAGAAATGTCCAATCTAAGGCATCCAGGGAAAGATACCTTGATTTAAGAAGGCCAATGAAGTTCAGGGTTTCTCTCTCAAGTGGAAAGGCAAATGGCAAACACAGTCAGGGTTTCTCTTTTGGCTGGAAGGACACATGGTGAACACAGCGTCATCTGCTAGCTTCCTCTCCAGCTCCCTGGGAGGCATTTTCCTTCTTCATCTCCAAAGGTCGCTGGCTGGTGGACTCTCTGCTTTATGGTGCTGTGGCATTCTCTACTCTCTCAGATTCTCAAGCGTTCCCAAAAATGTTTCCTTTTTTATAGGATTCCAGTAAAGTAATCAAGACCCACTAGAATGGGTGCAGACATGTTTCCACCTAATCCAGTTTAATAATCACTCTTGATTGAATCACATCTCCAGGGAGATAATCTAATTAAAGTTTCAAACATACAGTACTGAGTAGGGATTAGAAGAAACAGCTGCCTTTACAAAATGGGATTAGGATTAAAGCATAATTTTTCTAGGGTACATACATCCTTTCAAACTGGCTCAGGAGGTCAGAGAGAAGAGACTCCTGAGTGTTGATGCATCACGGACTCTTTAAGGGATGAGAGTCTCAAAGGGAAAATAAAGGCATCTTTTATTCTGTCTTCTGGATTCTGGTCATGTTCAGTATCATTTTATAACTTTCTTTTGGGTGATGCTCTGTCCCACTCACTTTTCCATAATTAGCTAGAATACAAATAATGATATGGCAAGTTCTATGAGAGAAGCTAAAAAAATGCTCTTGGTCTTCAAAAGTGGGAGGGGTTGGTTCTGATTGGAAGAATCAGGGGAGATTTCATGGAGGAAGTGGCATCTGACCCCATGAGTTGAGTCAGGCTAGGGGACCAACAAATCCAAGAGGGTTGCTAAGAAGAGGAACCAAGCTAAGGAACAAAAACAGAGAAAAGCAATCAGGGATGCGATGGAGGGAGTCAGGTCTCTCTGGCTGGGATGAGTGGTTGCCCACGCCATAGGACAGGAATTTCCAGCTCGTGGCTGCCTCCCACGGATTTGGTATCTCGGGCATCCCCAGGTGTTCCTTTGCTGTCATACCACAGATCCTTTTTACCTGTGTAGCTGCACCTGGATGACTGTGGATTTCTCTAGTTAGAGAAAGACACAAAAATGCAGAAACAAAAAGAGGAAAGATTGATTTCAGTGAAAATGGAAAATTTCAGAGCAGCCTGAAATTCCATATGCAACTGAAAAGATACATGGCACACTGCAAACTCTACTTGCAATGTAGAAAGTAAGAAAATACATGGAAGTCTTAATATATTAAGAGCTCTTACAGATCTGAAAGAAACAAATTCTTCAATTAAAAATGAGCAAGGGATGTTTGGCAATTCAGAAAGGGAGAAATATAATAAGTCAATAAATATACAAAAATAGGCACTCTATATAGTTTTTTAGAAATACAATTTTATTGAAATATATTCAAATACCATATAATCATCCCAAGTATACAATTAATGGTTCACAGTATCATCATATAGTTGTGCATTCAGCATCCCTATTAATTTTTGAACATTTTCATTACTCCATAAAAATAAAAATATAAAAAAAAACACCCAAAATATCCCATACTTCATAAAAATAATAAAAAATAATTTTTTAATTAAAAAATTATTTTTGTCTTTATTTCTTTACCCATCTGCCCATATACTAGATAAAGAGAGTATCAGCCACAAGGTTTTCACAATCACATGGTCACACAGTAAAAGCTATATAGTTATGCAATCATCTCCAAGAATTAAGCCTACTGAGTAAAGTTCAAAAGTTTCAGATATTTCCTCCTAGCTATTCTACTACACTAAAAACGAAAAAGATATCTATCTATATATGCGTAACAATAACCACCACAGTGACCTCTCAACTCGATCTGAAATATCTCAGCCACTGAAACTTTATTTTGTCTCATTTCCCCTTTTCCATTTTGGCCAAGAATACTTTTTCAATTCCACAGTGCCAGATCCTGGCTCATCCCTGGGAGTCATGTCCCACTTTGCCAGGGAAATCCATACCCCTGGGAGTCATGTCTCACATAAGGAGTAGGGGAGGGCAGTGGGTTCACCTGCAGAATTGGCTTCAAGAGAGAGAGGCCATATCTGAGCAACAAAAGAAGTTCTCTGGGGGTGATTCTTAAGCATAATTATAAAAAGGCTTAGCTTCTCTTTTGCAGGAATGAAACAGAGGGATGAACCCCAAGATCGAGGACTCAGCCTATTAAACTGGTAGTCCCCAATGCTTGTGAGAATATCAGGAATTCTCCAGATGGGGAAGCTTAATATTTCCACACTTTTCACAGTTCCTCTAGGGGACTTTGCTAATACTTTAAAAAAATTTTCTGCCCTGGTTACTTTGGGATTTACACAGTTTTTGAAAGCATGAATTGAAAAGCAATTAGAAGCTATGTATCAAATAAGTAGAGACTTTACACTCAATAACAACAGTGTGGTTAAAGTTTCTGGGCTGGGAGAAGGAAGGAAGTTTTTTGGTCATTCTCATGCTTTGCTGTTGGAATATAATTGAAACAATCTCTCTGGAGGGCAATTTGGCGATTTGAATGAAAAACCTTTTTAAAAAAAAAGTGCATCTTCTGACCCAGAAATTCACTAATAGAAATGTGCTCTAAGGAAACAAGAAATGTGTCCTAAATATTTAGGAGACTCAACTCAGAATTATTTATATAAATAGAAAAAAAACCAAGAAACAATGTAAAAGTCTATCAATAGCAGATTGGATAACTAATTTATAATCTGTACATATCATGGACTACTCTGTAGCAATTAATAATTTTGTAGAAGTATATTTATATTGAAAAAAGAAGGATGTTTATTATGATGCATCTTTAAACAGAAAGTACATATTCAAACAATATGTACAATATGGACCCATTTTTAGAAAAATACCTGCATGTGTACATTTAAAAGCATTCAGTCACCAGTAAGAGAACATTTTAAACCGGTTCCAACAAACAAATGCATTGGTTCATATAGCTAGAAACTAGAGAAGTAGGATGAGTTTTTTTTTTTTTTATTAATTAAAAAAAGAATTAACAAAACAATTAGAAATCATTCCAATCTACATGTACAATCAGTAATTCTTAATAACATCACATAGTTGCATATTCATCATTTCTTAGTACATTTGCATCGATTTAGAAAAAGAAATAAAAAGACAACAGAATAAGAATTAAAACAATAATAGAAAGAAAAAAAAACAAAAACAAAAAACCTATACCTCACATGCAGCTTCATTCAGTGTTTTAACATAATTGCATTACAATTGGGTAGTATTGTGCTGTCCATTTCTGAGTTTTTATATCCAGTCCCGTTGTACAGTCTGTATCCCTTCATCTCCAATTATCCCTTCTCTTTTTTTTTTTTTTTAATTAACGGAAAAAAAGAAATTAACCCAACATTTAGAGATCATACCATTCTACACATGCAATCATTAATTCTTAACATCATCACATAGCTGCATGATCATCATTTCTTAGTACATTTGCATTGGTTTAGAAGAACTAGCAACATAACCGAAAAAGATATAGAATGTTAATATAGAGAAAAAAATAAAAGTAATAATAGTAAAATCAAAACAAAACAAAACAAAACAAAACAAAAACCTATAGCTCAGATGCAGCTTCATTCAGTGTTTTAACATGATTACTTTACAATTAGGTATTATTGTGCTGTCCATTTTTGAGTTTTTGTATCTAGTCCTGTTGCACAGTCTGTATCCCTTCAGCTTCAATTACCCATTGTCTTACCCTGTTTCTAACTCCTGCTGAACTCTGTTACCAATGACATATTTCAAGTTTATTCTCGAATGTCCGTTCACATCAGTGGGACCATACAGTATTTGTCCTTTAGTTTTTGGCTGGATTCACTCAGCATGATATTCTCTAGGTCCATCCATGTTATTACATGCTTCATAAGTTTATCTTGTCTTAAAGCTGCATAATATTCCATCGTATGTATATACCACAGTTTGTTTAGCCACTCTTCTGTTGATGGAGATTTTGGCTGTTTCCATCTCTTTGCAATTGTAAATAATGCTGCTATAAACATTGGTGTGCAAATGTCCGTTTGTGTCTTTGCCCTTAAGTCCTTTGAGTAGATACCTAGCAATGGTATTGCTGGGTCGTATGGCAATTCTATATTCAGCTTTTTGAGGAACCGCCAAACTGCCTTCCACAGTGGTTGCACCCTTTGACATTCCCACCAACAGTGGATAAGTGTGCCTCTTTCTCCGCATCCTCTCCAGCACTTGTCATTTTCTGTTTTGTTGATAATGGCCATTCTGGTGGGTGTGAGATGATATCTCATTGTGGTTTTGATTTACATTTCTCTAATGGCCAGGTAGGATGAGTTTTGGTGGTAGCTTCACTTAGCAGCTCAGAAAGTACTCTAAGACCTAATTTCATTTTGTATCTCTTTTGTTGTCTTGTGAAGCCTATGCTCATGCTGACTTCTTTTGTGGCTGCAAAGTGGCTGCCAACAGCTCCCAGGACCACTGGGGAGTGTGTCCCCCTCCAGCCATCAGATGGGTGTCTCAGGCTTCCTTCTGAACCCACCATCTTGATCACGTGCCATCCTTGGGGTCCAGGAAGATGCCTGGCATTGGCTGGTTTGGGTCTGAGTTATGCGTGAGTCCTTGAAACAAACCCTGGAAATTAGTTCAGCCAAATCAAGACCCATGCCAGAGCTGGGATGGGCTATACCTGGCCAAACCGCATGGATGTTCCACAGTGATGTGGGGTGTTCTAGTTTGCTAGCTGCCGGAATGCAACACACCAGAGATAGATTGGCTTTTAATAAAAAGGGATTTATTTTGTTAGTTCTTCAGAGGAAAGGCAGCTAACTTTCAACTGAGGTTCTTTCTTACATGGGAAGGCACAGGGTGGTCTCTGCTGGCCTTCTCTCCAGGCCTCTGGGTTCCAACAACTTTCCCCGGTGTGATTCCTTTCTGTATCTCCAAAGGCCTGGGCTGAGCTGTGAGTGCTGAGATGAGGTATGCCAGGCTGCTTGGGCTGTGCTACGTTGTGCTCTCTCATTTAAGCACCAGCCAACTAAATCAAACATCATTCATTGCAGCAGGCATGCCTCCTAGCCAACTGCAGATGTAATGAGCAACAAATGAGGTTCATATACCATTGGCTCATGGCCATAGCAACAGAACTAGGTACCTTCACCTTGCTAAGTTGACAGCTGACTCTAACTACCACATGGGGTAAGGTGGGAGCCCATCCTAGTATCTGTCTCAGCACAGAAGAAAGAGGCTGTGGAATGTACCCCAAGTGTCAAAGGCGTGTTATCTTCAAGTGGTGGAATTAAGAGGAATTTTTCTTTTCTTTTACTGCTGATCTACATTTAAAATTTTTCACAACAAACACATATTATTTGAATAATTTCAGAACGAAACTAGGGCTATGGATATGAGGAAGTGCTGGTGTATAACACTTGTGGCGAAATTAGCAGCATGACGGATTTAAGGCAGACGTGTTGGCAAACAGGAAGCACACATTTTTGGAATGGAGCTGGCTGTGGCTTGCAGAAGCTTCTAACTGCCGTTCTCCTCCCTCTTTTACAAAATTGCAGTCACTATAGGTGAAATCTGAGATCTCTGAAGGCTAGTCTGTTTTAAACCACTGGTGCCAGTGGCTTGAATTTTCCCTTATAAAGTTAGAGTGAGGAAGACTTTTCTGCTTTCTCTCCACACACACCTTTCCCTGCTGCCTTTAAATACCATGTAGGATCACCAATCCTAGGACCGGCACAGAGGGCGTGTGTCTGTCTGCAGAGGGCTCCCCCTCCCCAACCACAGAGGGGCAGGCCCTGGCGGGCTGCCTCCACTTCCTGCTTAGACAGAAGGCGCTGAGCGTGCTTTCAGGAAGTGGCCACTGAGGAGAGGACCCGGCATTCTCAGAAGCCCTGCAGTTCACAGCGTGAATCACGGTGGGACACTGGTATCAGACAGCTCCCGCAGGGGCCTCAGGTCTGGGGGTCCAGGTAAGATGCACAGTGGGACAGACTTTGGTTCCCTGCTGTTAGAGGCTGGGTATTGGGAGCCCTACACCGGATTCACGAAGAGACGCCTGCTGCCCGCAGACTTTCTCCTGGAAAAGAAGACAGTGTTTTACTGGCTGGAAAGATTCCAACTTGTAAAGTGAGGTAAGGATGTCTCACTTTAGGGTAGGCTGGGTGCCCTAACCTCACCTCTTATTTCTCCTGGAGGTTGGTACTCGGCTCTGCATTTTCAGAAACCTGATGTCATCTGATCAGGCCCTTCTGGGGTTATTCCATCGTGATACTAAATAAACCTTCATTTTAGCCCCATGTGGCAGCTATACTTATCAAGAGGATCAAAATGATCCAGGTCGTATGGTCAAGGCTCTCTGGTCCTAGTAGGAAAAGACACATGGGAGAGGAAATGAGTGAGAAGGCAGAGGTTAGGTGTCTTAAGGAAATAGTCTGTGTCTTCCCTAGGTATGGTGTCTGCCCTACCAGAGTATAAACTTTATGAGAGTAAGGACCTTGTCTGTTTTGTTCAATGTTGTATCCACAACTTCTAGAACAGTCAAAGGTACTTTAAGCACATGTCATGAATGAATGAATGAAAGTCTGGCTAGCTGGATGGATGAAGCCTTCTTATTTGTCGAGTGTCCATGTGCTATGGGAAATCTTCTCTGACCCATCTAGGAACTTTAGCCTCCCTCCTCTGGACTTCCATTGCACTTTAATGAAAGCTCTTAAGCTATAATATTGAATACTTAGGTAACTTTTTTCCCTGAAGGATTGTGAACTCCATAAATGCAATCATTCTGCCTTATTTCCTTATTTTTCTTGACAAAGTGCCTGGCACACAGTGCATACTCATCAAGTGAAATAATAAGACTGTGGCAACCTCATAAGTGTCTCCCAGCTTTGGGGATATGCTTGTCAAGTGGCTCAGAGTATTACATGGGTCAGGACCCCTTTGCTTCTTCACTGTTGGTGATGAATTAAGAAGGTCTTATTCTTTGCTTTTTTGCTGCTTGGGAGGGAACAAGCACCCTTCTGTATTCAGCCATTATTTCAATATGCTCTATGTTTGTTGAGTCCACAAATGTTCTGAATGGTTTCCATGGATTGCATTGCTGGAATCATATTGGTCACTTCCTGTTGTGACTTAGAAAGGCACCTAATTTCATCAGCAAACCACCTCTGAGTTCTATGATAAGATCCCTTACTTCTGGGAGGGCCTCCTAGTCACAGAAATGTTTCCTGGATTTTGTGGAATCTTACAGCTTTGGGCACAGAAGAACCCCTAGAACTGGTCCCCACTCATTTTTGATTCATCTCCTTTATCCAGAGACTACACTCCCCAGGGAGGTGCGCGTGCCTTCTTACCGGGTCACACTTCTTTGGGGCCCTGGAGGTTTGCATGGCACCACCTTGACCATTTTGAAAGAGTGAAGGACCTCATGTGGCCCCCATTCCTAGACCATGCAGAAATAATATTCAGTGTTTTGAGATCAGAAACCCAGAAGTCAAGACATAGACTAAGTGACAAAGACATATTTAAGATCAGGGCTGAACTGAGAGTCTGAAGCTCGAGTGAAGTAAAATTGGCAGTAGCCAGAGAATGGTGATATCAACCTGTTTCTTTGGCCAAAGATTTCATATTCTCTGTTGATTTATATGGGCCTGAACTCATGGATGTACATGGTTTAAGTGGCCAAGGAGGTGGTGAGAGAGCAGTAAAATGTTTTAATAGCTAGGATAGGCTTCTCCAGTTTAGGAGTCATATAGTTCTATTGGCAGATTTTTGGGGTACTGTCCAAGTCTCACCAGACGAGATTAACCCATTCGTGTCTTTGCTGTGCACATACCATGGGAATTATGCATCCCAGCAATCATCCCCTTATCTAAGTTTCATCCTCATCTGTTAGGAGGCCTTGCACCCTGGCCACTGTTTTCACCTGGACCCGCGAGGTTTATTGCACACTGAGAATTCCTGTGATAACTGATCGTTTGTTCTGTGATGCAGAATCTTTTCCAAACCCTGCATTCTGAAGGCTTTGAGAGCTTCTTAGTCCTATGGGTCAAATTGCAAACTTGGCCATGATTTAGATCCCCTTGAACTGCTGATGTTTCCTCCGATTTGGTTATTTCCCAATTGTTTCCTTTCCCCAGGTAGCATGGACAAGTTTGTCTTTATCAGATTTGCCCTCATTCCCTGCACACCCTGCTGGCCTGGTACATGCAGCTATGGCTTGCTGGTGGATCCCTTTATCAGCCTCTGTCTTCCTCACATAGTCTCATTAAACTCTCTGGTATCCTTGCTTTTTCCAGGAGTCTTCTCCTGCAAACCCCATGTTTGCACTGTCTGTGGTTCATTACAACAGTTGCTACCCTGGTTTTCATGCAGCAGAAGGAAGAACATATCCCCCAGATACTCTTAGAAAAAGGCAAAGAAAGTCACTTGTTTTACTCTAGCCCAAGGTTTGTGTTTTTCATATATTTTCTTCAATTCAAAAAATGTGAAATTCATCTATTTTTTGCCATGCATCTCATCAGCTACACCAGTGTTCATTTCCACCCCCACCCCCAAATCAATGAAGTGAAAGAACAGAAGCCATATCTCGTTTGTCATTGCAGGTCCTGCAGTTAGCACAGGGCCTGACATCTGGTAGGTACCCAGGAAGGGCTTATTGGATGAATGAATGAGTGGATGTGTGAATGGAGAGACTGGGGTATGGGCAGGAATTGAAAAGTTCTAACTGATTGTAAATTATCAAATTGTTCAATATCACTTAATGGTAAAGTAGCTGGAGTTTTCAAAATTCATTTTTTTCTTTGTCACCAATACTTAAAATATAAATGCTTTTGCAAAATTAAAAAAAAGAGTTATAAATAATGTTTGCAAAAGTAGCATCAATAACAACAATATCTTTTTTTGTGGGAAATTAAGTCCTTTAAATAAAGAGATAAATGCACTGGTGATATATTAAGATAATCACAAGGATAAATATAATTCAAAATTCTATGCCAATTCTAAAAGCTAAATATAAGATCTAATGAAAAAAACCAAGAGCTTCAATATCTTGGCATAAATGGACTTTGCTATGGAAAATGCAAGCCATCAAAATGGTACTAGAATTTACTATGATAGGTGGGCTTATATCCCTGTTAATGGAAATTTATAAATATATAGGCTTTCTGCAATTGAGAGAGATCAGCTATACAGTCATTAAGTATAAGTTCAAGTTAATAATTACTGGCTAAAGAAAAGCTCTGAGAGCAGGCAAATATTAGAGTATTCCATGGATTTTTCAATTTCGCTTACACCATTTATTTAAGATCAGGCCGTTTTCAGGCCTAGAGAGCTGACTGGATAACATGCAATCAAGTATAATATACATCATGCAAAAACACCAAATAAAGACATGGGAGTATTTAGCTAAGCAATATATATTATACACAGCTTTCAAAACTAGGATGTTTTTCCTTTAGTGAAATGTCACAATATATAAAAAAGTTTTGTAAGGATAGATATAATTAAACTGAACTTTAATTGGGGGAAATAGAATTAAACTTGGCAGAAAATTTGCAATAATCCTCCAAGTTAAAGTAATGAGAGAAAATTAAAGAGCGTCATGGAATCTGTCTATTTCAGCTTTTCAAGATTGTACTGATAAAACAAACATCAGGTTTACGGTGAAAGCCAGGCATAGTGTGCTGAGATGAAGGGCCTGTCCTGTTGCCTTCGGATGGGGCTATTGTGCAATGAAAGAAAACCAGGAGCTGCAGAGTAGAGGCTGCTAGCACTACCACCTCGGCTGCCATGTGTCGTGTTGTAAGCTCTAATGACGCTCTTAAAGTCATACGCTGGCAAATTAACTTTTAGCTGGCTTAATTGCAATAGTGCAACATCAGCACAATTAATTTCAGCGTATTTCCTAAGTAAATGCTACAAGATGAACTCAGCAGAGACAAACCAATAGGCCAATGACAAACCCCTCTTAGATGCTCTGAGATAGTATTGACAGTGAATCACATGCTCAACTACAAGCAGATTGCAGTTTGCTCTTTGCAGTTTATTTATCTACTATCAACCTTTACTATCTAGAGAGGTGGGGTGGAAGGGAGAAAGACATCCTGCTTACAGGCTGCCGGGTGACTGCCACAGGAGTCAGGGTTTTGTCAGCTCAATGACAGCAGAGACTAGCTGATGTCCTCCGTTGTGGTATCCCCAGAACTTCAGGCCAGGCCGGGAGCACAGAGGTCCTGGTTGACCGCCAACTGACTGAACAATTGCCCATCTGTCGGTGCCTGCCATTTTTGCTGCATGGTTCATCCTGTGCCAATGCAAAGAACTCAGTCCTAGGAGGGATCAAATGACTATTTTTATCTTAGCCAGTGTGCCATAATTTCTTAAAAATTCATTCTTCAAGTTTCTTTTAAGATTCATGGAATATGTTGTCACATATGACATCATTATACTTCGTATTGAATAAACTTTCAACAACCCTCGAATGACGCCTATGCCTCGTTTTCATCTGCAGAGATACATTTTTTAAAGATGATGAAATGTGTCATTAAATTGTATCTTCTTTGTGACACAGATATTGTTGTTACTGTATTAAGGCTGCACCCGTGTATCATTATTTAAATTACAAAATGAAAAGAGCTTCATTCATCACCATTGTTATTAACTACCTTCTTTCTAAGACGTCCCCCTTGAATATTTATGTTCTTGGTTTTGGGATTTTTTTTTTTCAGCTTGCCCTTCTCTGTAAGCAGCCTGAGTGTTTCAAAATCTCATGTCATTGAGTAAAGACATGTGTGCATGTTGGTTAAGATGTGGTTTTAAACATCCAGTATTTTAAAAATGGACAGTTTCTAATCCAGTATTTTAGAAATGGACAGTTTCTAGTAAAGCAAATCTCTGGATTGACTCATTCCATGAGTCCTGAGAAGAAGATAATCTTCAAAGAAAAAGGGGGAAGGAAGCTTGAGAATTTCCCTCTCTATGAAAAAAGGCAAACAAAGATTCCAAAAGTTCACTGCCTGGGAAACGACTCATTAGAGAAACGTGTAATTTTTCTGTCTTCGGAAGTCAGGGCGCGCCTCGAGAGCCTCCAGCTCTCCACGCCAGCGCTGAGAAATAGTCTGCAGATGGTTAACAATGATAGCTAATATTTAGTAAGTTCCTAATCTGCTATCGCTCAATGCACACCTGTGCCCTCACTTCCTCTGTGTCGTCTTTGATGACAGTAACGGAAGAGATTGCTGCAGCTTCAAGGACTAGAGTGTTGTTGTTTTTTTAAGACTGAAGAAGTAAACCCACAACTGCAACGAAGGAGAAGACCCTTTTAAGGAGAAGGGACCTGTGATTGTGCCCGAGGAGAAAGTCTGATCATCGGGGATTTACGCACTGCTGGGGACGTGGCCAGCTCTCGTCCCTGACCTTCTGCTGCGGCCACCGAGGGCCTGAGGCCATTTCTGAATGTGGCGCTCAGCTGACCGGCACGTCCCATCAGTGGTGAGTCAGATTCTGGCCCCATCTTGGCCAATATGATTTGGCTGGCTGTAAGCAGCCAAGAAGTTTCAGCCCTCCCACCTCCCAGAGATCTTTCTTCCTTTAGCAATACTCAGGTCGTAGGACCTGAGAGGAGTCTACTCGGACCTGCTCTCAGGCGCCTGGAAGCAGGTGACGGCTGGTAGCTGCTTTCCCCTGCTCAGCCTTTTTCTTCTTTTTATGAATGCAATTGATGGACATCAATATGGTGCTGTTAGAAAAGAGAGAAAGGAAGAGAAAACCAAACACAAAACAATGACAACAAAACACGGTCTTAGATATTGTAGGACGGGAGTTTGAATCCAGGTTCCAGGCTAGCCACTGCCTTCCTCTCAGTCCATCCTGGTCTCCTCCTCTCATAAAACGGAGATGAGAAAACCACGCATCCCCCTGCCCCTGTGGACTGGTGGCAAGACAAGTGAGGGGAGGCGTGGGGAGCCCGTCACAAGGTTTAGATGCTGACCGTCTTAATGTGGGGGGCATTTGGCCTGCTGATGTAGAGATTAACCTTACTGCATTCCTTCCTTCCTCTGTGCCTTAGGTTTCTTATCTGAAAAATGGGATGATTTTATGGCTTCTTTTAGAGCCTTCTTGTGAGGGTTAATAAGTCCAAACTCGCTAAAGTGGTGATTGGCTCACAGTGAACAAGCCATGTGCCACCTGTTCTGCTTTAGATGCCGTGACCCCTTCTGCTCGCATCAGCGCACCTGAGGGTTCTGGTTCTTTCCTTCAGAAGCAGGTGTGTCTGCCTCGTGGAGCCTCAGGGTGAGAGGACGGGACAGCCCCCAGCTCAGTAAGCAGAACCGGGATGGCGAGGCTGAGGCAACAGGGCTGTCCCGTGAAAGGAATCCATCCTACTCTGACCAGACTCGCTGGCATGGGTGTCCCCACTGTCACCAGGAGAGCACAGGATGGAGAGGGAACAGGGACTCGCATGGATGCACTGCCCTCCTGGGGAAATGACTCGGAGCACATGACCTGTTGAGGAACTGCCCTCTTTTCACAGGGAGGGTGGCATGTTCCCCTCGTGGGTTTGCCCTAAGCAGGTCTCTTAGGATGGGGGCTGCTGTGCTTCACTGATCTTGTCCTGCCCCCATTCCAGCCCATTCCACACCTCTGCTTCCTGCATGATTTTTTTTTGCAGGGACTGGTGGTGGCTGATTCTGATTTTGTTAGGGCAGTTACAGTTTGCTGAAGCCTCTTGTCTCCAAGGGTCTTATTTTAAAGCTGAAGCCACAGTAGCATTTTGGGCTAGAAGGAAACAGGTGTTCCCCCATGTGAGAATTTTGGAAAACAAAAAAGGCTCTAAGGACTGTCGTTAAATGGAGGTTGCATGTATGGACGGGGGCTTACCTTATGAGCTTGGACGCCGTGAGCTGTTGATGTGCAAACATAACTCTGAGAAGGAATGTGAATTAGGAAACCAGGAGGCTCTTTCTGGGTGTAGGATCCTGAGCAGATTGTCAAGCTTCTTGAGGTCCCATAAATAAATTAAAGGCAACAAAACTTGCCCTCATCGATTTTGCAGATACAAAATGAGTTGTCTCCCCTTGGAATGGAAACTGTGCGGTTTTACCTTTATTCCCATGATTTCTCTTTACCTGAGATCTGCACTGCTCCTCTCTTCTTCCCTCTGTATCTCTGATCCTGCTTTGCTCTAGTTTTCATGCTAGAAAGGCCAGATTCAAGTCTCACCTCCTCCAGGAAGCCCTCCTTGACTGCCTCAGGCCACAGTGATTGCTTCTTTTCTGAACTACCCTTCCATAGCACACCTGGATGTCTGACTCATTGGGAAATGAATAAAAAGAGACACGATGGTTTGAGTTATCATAATCTATCTTATCACGTTTCTATTCTGCTTCTTCTACTGCACAATAAGCTTCTTTAAGTCAGTGACTGTTTTACTGCCTGTTTTAATTTCCTAAGCTTCTTGAGCAAAGACCGTGAAATGGTGTGACTTAAACAGTGGGAATATTAGTTTACAGTTTTGAGCCTAAAAGAAAGTTCAAATCAAGGCAGCATCAAGGCCATGCTTTTTCCCAAAATCTGGTGTTCTGTGCCTGGCTGCCAGTGATCCTTGGCTCCTTAGTCACATGGCAAGGTATGTGGCAATGTCTGCTGGTCTCTTCCATTTCTTCCAGGTTCCTTTTCAGCCTCTTGCTCCCTGTGACTTTCCTTCTCTCTTTCTCTGTCTGAATTTCATTCTATCATAAAGAACTCCAATAACAGGATTAAGAGCCATCCTGATTGAGGTGGGACACACTTAAACTGAAGTCACCTCATCTGAAGGGTCCTATTTACAATGGGTTCACATCCAGGAATGGATTAGATTTAAGAACACGATTTCTGGGGTGCCCACAGCTTTAACCCACCACACAGCTGAGGACGACACGGCATATGTCAGTGCTCAATAAAGAGTGGTTGGGTGCAATGATGAAACCACGTGTCATGGTGATTAGTGCGTTAAACATATTACAAGAACAAAACGAGTCCCTGCCTGTTCCCAACAGCGAATAGTTCCCTGCGACCATCTAGGATCTGGAGGGAGGGAGGTTTTTAGTGGTTATGCCTTTACTAGAACTGCAGCTGTAATAATTCCGGAGAAAAAAAAAAGGGTAACTTCTAACATTTTATTCTAAAGGAAGCACAATGACAGTCATTGTTTGCTGTTTCGAGTCTTGGAACACAACTCGGGTGGCCCAGCTCATTGCAGTCGGGGAGGAGACTGCCAAGTGGAAGAAAGCAGAGGCTGAGGACGGAGGGCCCGAAAAAGTGCAGGGTCAAGAGTCTGCAGGGTAGCTGCAGACCAGGATTGTCATTCTGGGCAGGCGCAGGATGAGAGTGGGGAAGCAAGACCAGATAATGGGGAGTGTGGCCCATGCGGGGTGGGGGGGGGGCAGGGGGGTGCAAACTCATTAACAGTGAGCCCGGGAGGCCGTGGTGTTGGGACGCCCGAGCAGACAGGGAGCCCCATCATCATTGCTCAACAGCCACCTCCCTGGATTTCGGGTCGTGCTGGGGACCTAGAGAGCGGGTGGTTCTACTCAGACCAGCAGGACAAGGCTCGGGGGCAGGGACAACATGAGGATGTTCTGGAGCTGGGTGGGGGAAATCTCGTTCTTGGGAATAAGGTCAAAGTCCAGCGTGAAGAACCAGACACCACACCGGAGGCAGACCTCTGGGCCAAGTTCAGAGAATGCCCTTGAGGCTGTGGGCGCAGAAGATTCTGTAGAGAAAAGGAGTGTGGAGGCTGGAGATGCTGCCGAGCTGTGATGTAGGGAGCCAAGGAGCAGAGAAGTGGAGTGGCTTCAGTGCTAGCAGCAGATGCAGGCTGAGCCCAGGTCAGGCGAGTCCCCCACCCCCGGGGAGAGTGTTCTAACTGGCCAGGGGCTTTCATCCAGACTTCAGTGGTGCCCTCAGTTTCCATGGCAGTGGCCAGTGTCCTCTGGGAGTGGAAGGTTAAAGAGGAGGCATTTTACCTGAGCACATATGCCTTTTTCTGTCTAACATGGAGGAGTTCTTGTGCAGCATGGAGGGGTTTTGATGCAAAGATCTGTAGCTCACAGACAGCCTGACAATAACTTTGATAATGACACCGACCATTACAATTTCTATTCCTCTCTAGAGATAGCTGAGAAAATAAGTGCTTGGAGTTTAGAAGCATGATGATGGCACCCCAGATCCATCAGAGCAGGGATCATCCTCCACAAGGGCCACCAAGATGATATCCAGGAAACAACCAGGGCTTCAGCGAGGGATTTTGTGAAGAGCTGTGGGGTTTTAGATTCTCAGGCAGTTGAATGGCTGTCTCTCCATTGTGACGTGCACATGCCCTGTAGGACAGTAATATAAATTTTTGTGCCCATTGAAATATTATGATAAGCCAGGGCGCATTTATATACTTTAGAACTTTTTTTTTTTTGGCATGGGCAGGCACCAGGACTCGAACCTGGGTCTCTGGCATGGCAGGCGAGAGCTCTGCCACTGAGCCACTGTCACACCACCCTAGAACTTTTATTTTTATAGAGCCCAAGGACAGAAAAATGTGCAGCATCGCAGTGGAACTGGATGGTTAGACACCGAGCTGGTTCGCTCTGTCTTGCAAAGACTTCCGTGGCCTTTCAAAGACTTCTTGTTCTCCCTCATTTCTGTTTTCCCCTACCTCTCTCTCTCTGTCTCTCTCTTCTACTCACTCACACCCCTGGTTGCCATTATTATTTTCAGTCTTCCTTACCTGTCTTATTTCCAAATGGACTCTTACCCCTCAGAGGGCAGAAACAACACATTGGATGTCTTTCACAGCCCCACACTCTTCCCTGCTCTTGCCCTAACTGCTTTTACCAGAACTTTGCATGTACTCAGTGTTAGCAAGTGCTTGATGGTTAGCAATCAACTTTAAAAAATATATTTTTATGGACAAATCTTCACACATATAGTCCATACATGGTATACAATCAACAGCTCACAATATCATCACGTAGTTGTGTATTCATTACCATGATCATTTTTAGAACATTTGCATCACTCCAGAAAAAGAAATGAAAATAGAAAAAGCTCATACATCCCATACTAACAATTGACTTTATATATTGTTGTGCTTAATAAGCTCCAAAATGAAAAGGTTATCACAGTTGAAGATGGAAAAGGATGCAAAAGCAGTAAGAGCTTGACCAGATTTTGAGCAATATTCTGAGTGCTGGGAGTACTTCTTTCAAATCATATTTAAGGATGCTTTGAGTGTGTGCCCTACCTCCGAAATAAAGAGAAGTTCCCATATGACTTCTCCAGGGGTTTGACCTATATTAATATTACTTAAAATAGTCATCCCATATTCTGAAAAACATGGTTTGTCCAAGAAGATGGTATGCAAGATCCTGTGCCAAGAGAGAGAGAAAAAACCATGCCAGGGGCTTTCACACCGATTCACTCTTCCTTGTTCTTTTCTCCTCCAGGAGCCAAGCTAGCCCAGAAGAGAATGAACTCGTCTTCTGGGCACTGCAACATATCGGACTGGCTGAGGCTCGAAGCAACCGTGAAGACCTCTGTATACTTGGTCACTTTCTCCTTTGCCACGTTCATCACTGTCATCATTATCACCATAGTGTCACGGAATGTGAAACTGAGGAGAGAGGTCCGTTATATTCTCCTCTGCCATCACCTGCTGTGCATCTCCTCCTACTGTGGCCTGGGGGTTGTTTACCAAGGGATGCGGGCCCTGCTGGCCAATAGCCCCCTGCTGCTATGCTGGGTGATATTTGGGGTACAGCTAAGCGTGGGGGAGGGGATTCTCTTCACTCTGGCCTTGATGGCTCTTAATACTTATTTGGCAATCTGTTGGCCATTGAGATCTCTGTCCTTTGTAGATTCAGTTAAGTACAGGATTCTGGCTGGGACTTGGACAATCATTATACTCAAGAACATTTGCTTATTTCTAATCGAGAACACTAACCATGTACTGGCTGGTGTTTTAAAATCTCAGCCCTCATGCCCTGTGGTCTTAAACGGCACTCCTGCTAGAACTGTTGGCATGGTTTTCCTTCTCCTTCCTTTATCTGTCATTCTTATAAGTTACTGTCTAATATACCAAGAAGGAAAACGGGCTGGACATTTTAATAGGTCAAATATCAAAGCAAGGAAAACGCTCCTTATTCATTTAGTGCAGATGGGCTTACATGTAATACCAACCCTGATATTCATTGGTTTGGGGAAGCTGTGTGGGGTGTTATTCTTTACTTTCAATCTGGTTGTTTTTGGCGTCTTTGCGTTTGCCCAGTGTTTTAACCCCCTGATTTATGGGCTCCAGAATAGGGAGCTGCAAGGCAGATTACATCATTGGATATGCTGTCTGCCGTGGTGTGGCCACATAATGAACTCGAGAGGACTTGCTTTAACAAAAACTCAACGGTTTCAAATTGATAACTCCAGTCCTAGCGGACCCATCAGCTAGGATGGAGGAACTGCTTTTTACCCAATCTAAAATTGGTGCGTTAGCTTAATTTTGAAAGCAACACGAGTAAGTCAAAGTTATTCATTTGGCTTACAAGCCTCCCTGCTGAACTGGTCTCAGTGATATGACTTCGCATCTTTAATTCTAAACTCAAATCAGCATTTTTGGCAGCATGTTCTACAGGCTTTCAGTAATAAGAGATAAGTCAGGCCATTTTTGAGAATGCACTTGTTTTTAGGAACCAAGAGTTAGCCCATGATTGATATGGAGAGAAATTTGATGGTTCCCCTTATATAAAACAAAAACAGCAACAAAATAGTGTATTCAAAAAGATAGACATGATTTTTTCTTATGTAAAAGATATCTAGAGGTATACAATCCCAAGCCTATGTGGCAGGTCTGCACTCTCTGGGCTCCTAGTTTCTTACCTAGCCATGATTAGCTTGTGAACTCATGATCCAAGACAGCTGTTAATGCTCCTATCATCACGTCCACACTACGGCCAACAGGAAGGAAGAAGAGTCAAAAATGGGTCTTCACTCTCCATCTGGAGTGTAACTTCTGGAAGTTACACAGAACACTTTTGCTTACATCAAATTGCCAAAAACTTCATCTTAGCACTCTGCCTAAGGGAGGCTGGGAAGAAATTTTAGCTGGGTAGCAATATACCCAGCTAAAAATCAGTGTTCTTAATTATTCTTTCTTATTGGGTATTGGGAGGCAAAATTATTTCAGGGGCCATTTTCCTCTCAATCGAATAAAATATAAAGAAAAGACAGTGGGTTTTAATCATCACGAAAGTGTATGTGCATCTGAAGTGCATAAAAGTGCATTTTGAAATTGTATGCAATTAAAAATGTAACAATGCCGGAAAACTCCAAGTGTGTTATGTAAACAGCTCTCAAGGAGGATAGCATCAATAAGAATACAGAATTGGTCCAAACAATTTAAACATCAACAAATTTGAAGCAGCAGTTCAAAAAAACTTCTTGCACAGAAGTTTACATGTCGTATTTCCTTAGATGAGCATCCATTTCTGAATCCGTCAGGACCCAGTCCTAGAAACAGAAGTCATCACTCTAGATATTTTAAATGGAGGGGAAATCAGCAGCCACCGCTGGGATGATTATTTCAGGAGCAAACCGCCACGCAGTCTAGAGTCCAAGCAGCTACTGCCACTACCGCCGCTTCTGCCTCTTGACACTTGTGTCTTTGTGACCTTGTTTCCTGGAAGAAAGAGCCACTGGAAGACGGCCATCATCTCCCTCCCGCCTCCCAAATCTCACAGGATTGCACCTGATTGGTGGGGCCTCATGGACATCAGAACACTAGGCACAAAGTAGTTTGGGGAATATAGTTCAAAGTTTCATAAGTTACCCTTAAAGGAGAGTGGAATGAGGATTGAATGAGCCAGTTCATGGGATCCACCATCTCTACGTTTACTTTTCTTTTTCTTCTTTTTTTTTGCATGGGCAGGCACCAGGAACATTTACTTATATTTACAGACAATAATAACAGAGATATCAGCAAACCATTTGAACATCTATTGTGCTCCAGGCACTATGTAACCATTTTGCATTATACATTATGTCACGTCCTCACAATTTTATGACACAGGTGTTATTATTCTTAGTTCACAAAGAAGAAAAGCTGAAGCCTAGAAAGGCTTTGCATGAGCTTAAAAGGTCAGGGTCTTCCATTTTACATCTGCTCCATGAGGATCCCTGGCTCAGGGGATCATTTCATCCCTTCTCAGAGCTGGGCCAATTGCGCCACTTTGCTTTACGTGTGGACACCTGGTTCATGGAAAAGAGCCTCTTTTCCACCATTGCTTTGTCTCCCTCTCCTAGGCTCAGGCCTCCTATTTTCAAATTCTAGCTGCATCTATAGATGTTTAGACTCTATGTTGGCTTCCAGTTCTTGCCTTCAGCCTAGGTGCTCAGTTTCTCTTGCATCTTCCCTTCATCCTGACTCTGAGAATTCAGAACACCGCCTTCTCCTTTCCAAAGCATAAGCCTGTCTAGGGCAAGCCCCGGGTCTCGTTACCTTTGGCTCCCAGCACCCAACACAGTGCCCAGAAGACAGCAAGCCCTTGACAAAGGATGGAGTCCCTCACCCATCAGTAAGGTGGGTCTTTCTGCAAACTCCATCCCCACCCAAACCAGCTCTATCTGCTTTTGCTAAAATATTAAGCAATCTAAGGAGTAAATAATAACTTTATATTTGTCCCCCAGTAGGTAGAAGAAAAACTCAAAGAATTTACCAAGATTAACTCAATTATAAATCCTTGGTATAATATAAGCAATTCAATTTATATTTGAAACATTTAAAACACTCTTTTCTGATATGAAGTGTTTAACTTTGCTACTTATAACATTGAGTGTTGGAATGGTAGTTTACTACTTTCAAATGTGAATTATTTTAAAAATTAAGTTTGTGTTTTAAAATTGGGAATAGATGGTGTGCTGGTTTGAAAGGAAGTGTGCTCCCTAAGAAAAGCCATGTTTTAATAGCAGTCCCATTTCATAAGGTAGAATAATCCCTATTCAATACTGTAGATTTGAAACTGTAATGAGATCATCTCCCTGGTTGATGTGATTTAGTTAAGAATGGTTGTTAAACTGGATTAGGGATGACATGTCTCCACCCATTTGAGTGGGTCTTGATTAGTTTCTGAAGTCCTATAAAAGAGGAAACATTTTGGGGAATGGGAGATTCAGAGAGACTCAGAGAGAGCAGAGAATGCTGCAGCACCACGAAGCAGAGAGTCCACCAGCCAGTGACCTTTGGAGATGAAGAAGGAAAACGCCTCCCGGGGAGCTTCATGAAACAGGAAGCCAGGAGACAAAGCTAGCAGATGACACCATATTCGCCATGTGCCCTTCCAGCTGAGAGAGGAGCCCTGACCGTGTTCACCATGTGCCTTTCCAGATGAGAGAGAAACCCTGAACTTCATCAGCCTTCTTGAACCAAGGTATCTTTCCCTGGATGCCTTTGATTGGACATTTCTTTAGACTTGTTTTAATTGGGACATTTTCTCGGCCTTAGAACTGTAAACTAGCAACTCATTAAATTCCCCTTTTTAAAAGCCATTCCGTTTTTGGTATATTGCATTCTGGCAGCTAGCAAACTAGAACAGATGGTATAAAATTCAAAAGGTCCAAAATGATATTTAGACAAAAGTGAGTGTATCTTCTCCCCATTTTCCCAGCACCCTAATTCTTTCTAAGAGTCAACAACTCTTATCAGTTTCTTGTGTTTTCCTCGAGATCATCTACAAAGACCAAATTATTTGGGATTTCTTGTTTATAAGGTACTTCTGGCTTTCGTCCTGGACTTGGACAACTGTTTAAACTGGTGTTGGGTATGCTAGTCTATGTCAGAGTTCGTGACATAGCAATAATTGATTTCATGATGTGAAAATCCTCTGCATGCTGAGACAACATAAACTTGTGCAAGATGTGAAAAGGAAGGGAGAGAGGAAGCGGTGTCTAAAGCTACTTGCAGTTAGTAGAGAGTTCTTGTAAAATGTCCCGGTGCCTGCCCATGTAAAAAAATAAATAAATTTAAAAAAAAAATGTTCTGCCTCCCGTAGAATGGTGCAATGATATTGAATTTAAAGTCAGCAAGTGTGAATGTTTTGGGGGAATTCTTAGAGAAGACGTACTTTTGCACATAGTGCTAACGAAATAAGTTACTTAAAAAAAAAAGAGAATTATCTGAACATGTCCACTTTCTAATGAACATTCCATTTACTATGCTGCAACCATGTTATTACTGCCAGAAACTATTTCTTGCTATATTGTGTGTGTGTGTGTGTGTGTGTGTGTGTGTGTGTGTGTGTGTGTGTGAACATATTGGCTAACATAAGAATGAACTCTGAAAAGTCAGGCATTAAGCAGGGTCACTTTTTTTTTTATTATTAATTAAAAAAAGAATTAACAAAACAATTAGAAATCATTCCATTCTACATGTACAATCAGTAATTCTTAATAACATCACATAGTTGCATATTCATCATTTCTTAGTACATTTTAAGCAGGGTCACTTTCTGTATGAGTCCATTGTTCTGGGAAGCTGGAAATAGTAGCATGAGAAATTACCTCACACTCTCATTCTTAGTTCTCTGAAGTTCTGTTTTCTATGTTCTTAACAATAGAAAGTAACTTTCATCTTGTTTGAATGAAAGCAAATAATAATAATAATATACATTTATGGAGTGCTTATGTTTTCAGCTTTAAAATGTATTCTATACAAATAAACATCAAAAATGATTCACTTTATTAAAAAAAAAAAAAAAAGAGTGAACTCTGGCAAAATCCCTAAAAGCAAGAGCAGAAAAGTAGTCTGTTTTAGTTTCCTAGTGCTTAGAGCACATACTATGAACTGGGTTGGCCTAAACAATTGGAATTTACTAGCTTGCAGTTCTGAGACCATGAAAATGTCCAAATTAGGTCATCATCAAGGTGGTGCTTTCTTTCCAAAGACCAACTGCCAGTGATCCATGGCTCCTCTGCCACATGGCAAGGGACGTGGTGACATCTGCTGGTCTCTCCCTTCTCTTCCAGATTTCATTGATATCAGCTTCTTGTTTCTGTGGCTTTTTCTTTTTGTCTTGCTTTCATTTATTAGGGACTCCAGTAATAGCTTAAAACCCATCCTAAATGGAGCGGATCACATCTTAACTGAAGTAGCATCATCAAAAGTTTCTACTTACAATGCGTTCACACCCGCAGGAATGAATTAGATTTTAAAACATTCTTTCTGGGATATATACAGCTTCAAACCACACAAATACCCAGCATATGAAAGTGTTGAATGACTTCAGGCCACTGTTAGAAGTTCAAGACTGTAAAATCAGCCACATTTGTGTTTTAAAGATTGATTTTCTCTCTGAGAAAGCCAAAGACAATGGCGGGAGCTGTTCTTCTGCCTATGACCAATGGCAATAGTAATGGAGAGAAAGCTGCATGTTGGCCAATAGTGGAGTGGGAGGAGGATGCCAGAATTTTCTCATGGGCCAACAGGATTTGTGGGAAGGAGTTGATCTAGGGTAGTGGACAAGACCCATCCAACAAGGCTTCACGCTAGGGGAGAGGAATCCTCATCAGAAAGCTGGAGGTTACCACTGCTGCAGAGGATGAAGTTGGGGTGAGAAGTAGCTGACCAGAGGCAAGAATTGCCCAAGGGTCCAGAGAGGGTAATTCTAACTGAAGATCCCACAGAAAGTGGCACAGAAGAGAAAGAGTCATCACTGGGAATTTTTCCCATGTAAAAGAAGCCAGCATTGTATTATATCTGCCTTTGGTAAGGATGGTCTTTCTTGTCCCTTACATCTCCTCCTAAACTTTATTTCCTCCAACCCTGGAGGAGTCAAAGATAACCTAGCATGTGGGGGGGAAGCTGGGGGAGGCAGGAGAGAGGACACCAAGGTGGATGAAGAGAGGAGCCAACTACATTCCCTCCCTACTGCGGGTTTCCTAAGGAAGTAGCCTGAGCTGAGAACAGGAAGAAATTTAGAGTGGAGAAGAGGGCAGAGAAATGTGATCATGTCCATAGACTAGACATTTTATTTACTGTATTAGTCTCCTATTGTTGCTGTATCAAATTATTACAAACTCAATGGCTTAAAATTATACAAGTCTATTATCTTCTAGTTTTGGAGGTCAGAAGTCTGAAATGGATCTCACTGGGCGAAAGTTAAGGTGATGGAGGGCTGCATTATTTTCTGGAGGAACTAGGGGAAAACCCGATTTCTTGCCTTCTCTAGCTTCTAGAGGCTATCCATATTCCTTGGCTCACATCTCCCTTCTATTTTCAAAGCCAGAAGTGGCTGGTCAAATCTTTATCATGTGGGATCACTCTGACTCTGACACTTCTGCGTCCCTCTTCCTTCTTTCAACTAAGATAATCCAGGATAATCCTCCTATTTTAAGATCAGATGATTAGCAACCTTAATTCCATTTGCAACCTTAATTCCCCTTCAGCATGTGACCTAACATTTTCACAGGTTCTGGAGATTAGAACATGGACATCTGGCAGGCAACGTTATTCTGCTGACCACATTTACTAAAATGAGATTGTCCTTTAGAGCTGAAAATGACCATAGGACTTTATTATTTGAGAAGGATTAGAAAAATGTGTTGGATCCAAGATCTTACCTGAGATTTCATCCGGGGGGAGGGGAAGATTGAGTCCACAAAAATGGGCTTTGAATGGGCTCCAGGAAAAGAATCAAGTTGCTTCCTGCTCCCGTCTTATAACATCTTGATGATTCATTATAATGGTTACCAATTAACTATAAACAAGGACACTATTCTTTATTAGAAATTTGCTAAAGGCTAATTTAAAGGGTATTTCATTTTTACCTATGACATATAGGTATATACTAAAGCTAGGTGTACTGTTTATGCTCTGTGTTTTGTATAATTTGTGTTATATTTCTTCATATATACATATAGTTATAAGACCATTCTTGACCAATTGAATCTGGTTTATTTTAATGAGTTAAGGCCAGATTGACCTTAGTTGTGATCATTATTCCTATAGTACATGCAGAATTAAAATTTGACTTAATTGAGAAAAATCACTCAACCATTTGCTTTGCTTTTTATACCTGCTCTCTCATTTTATCTCCACCTTGGATCTCCTATTCAAAAGCAAATAACTACAATCCAAGCAGAAATAAGAGCCCATGACTGAAAAAGGTAGTGTACTATTTCCATCCATTCTAAGAGGAATATTCTTTATGTGTTATAATATTTCTGAAATCTAGTTGTGTTGTTCTATCAGTGGCATTTTATAATTGTTGTCCAGTACAGTGAAATTGCCTGTACATCTTTGAACTTGGCTATTATTCCCAGTGGCATCTCAGGATGAGAGCAATCCCTTGATGCTTTGGTCAACAACCATCCATGAACCATTGGGGAAGGAATTTGAGTCACTGACACCCTTTAGTAAGATGAAAACATTTACCAACAGCTGGATTCTCCCTTCTTTCAGGTCAATGGAAAACTTGAACTTCCCCATCCATTGAGATTACGGAAAGCCATGTGTGGTAGTTGTCTATTGCTAAATAACCAATCACCCCAGAACATAGAGGCTTAAAACAACAATAACCATTTGTTATCTGGTAGTTTCTGTAGGTCTGGAATTCAGACAGGACACAGAGGGAGTGGCTCATTTCTGTCCCACAATGTCTGAGCCCTCAGCTGTAAGACTTGAAGGCCTGATCCACCTCTAAGGGGGCTCCCCCACAAGCAGGTTGGTGCTGGTGAATTGTTTCCTCTCACATGGGCTTCTCCACGACAAGGTCTTTCAAAGAGCTGCTTGAGTGTCCTCATGGCATGGTGGCTGGTCATCCCCAGTGAGCAATCTGAAACTAGACCCTGAGTGGACCTTGCATGAGTGAGAAATAAGCCTTTTTTGGGGGAGGGGGAGGTGGTTATTAGTATCATTATTGTTTTAGAAATCACTTCCATGGGATATAAGTGCAGTCTCTATAGCTCCTTTGGGCCTCTAAGTGTACAAATTGTATTTACGCACCAATATCATACCCAAAGTGGTGTTGAACAATAGCCAATGAATGCTAATAACCCTGAGTCCTCATTTACAGAGTACTTTTCCTCTGAGACCAAGAACGCTTGAAAACTGGATTAACCATTCTTTAATTTCCACTCAATCACTCATCCAACATATTTTGACTGTATGCCTATTATGTGTCAGGCAGCATTTTAAACAGTGGGTGAGTTGTTGATATTGTGATTCTCCTGGTTACCTTATGGGAAACTGCAGATCTGTAGAAGATAATAAACCCTCATAAAGGCAAGACAGAGTGGGGATGGGGAGAACAGCTCAGAGCTTGGATGGATAGCTTTGTTTTGTCTTGTTTTGGAAGTACATAGGCTGGAAATCGAACTTGGGTCTCCCACACGGCAGGCAAGAATTCTACCACTGAACCACCCTCGTGCCCTCAAGATTTTGTTGTTTTAAGCTACTGAGAATTGAGGGCTATCATTGCAGCATAACCCAGTCTATGCTGACAAATATATTCCAGCAACCACATTTGCAGAATGGATGCCAGTGGCCCAAGGGTCATCTGAGACTAGACTATATCTTTTTAAAAGACAAACTGTATTACCAGTGCTCTAAACGGCATAGAGAAGAGGTTAGCAAATTTAGTCCACAGGCCAAATCAGGCCCACAACCTGTTTTTGTATAACCACAAGAAAGCATGGTTCTTATGTTCTCAAATGGCTGAAAAAAAGTAAAAAAAAAGAATAAAAATTCGTGACACGTGAAAATTATATGAAATCTCAATGTCCACATCCATAAATTAAAATTTATTGAAACTTACCAGGCCCATGTTTTTATGCATTGTCTATGACTGCTTTTGCACTATAGCAATAGAACTGAGTAGTTGTGACATATGGTTTGCAGGAAAAGATTGCCAATCCCTGACCATGAGAACAATAAAGTGTGGAAAAAATGATATTTGATGACTTTGAATTGAAAAGTGATTCAGAAAAATTGGACTCTGAAAGCATTTCAGGAATACTCTAACCAATTAATTTCATATATGTACTATATAATGGGCACAAAGGTGATATAGGATAAAAATCTATGTCTAAATAAGTTTAAGAGCATTTCCCTAAGTGCACAATGCCACTTCTCAGAAAGAAGAGAACGTTGTAGCAGGGTTTAATTGCAGCGTGCTTGTCTTTTCTTACAAGTTATGGTGTCTCAGGTTCAGTGGAATATGGTAGCATAAATGATAAAAAGCAAAAAAAAAAAAAAAAAACAGTCCTCTGGCAAAGCTTTGAAAGTCTTTGAAAGTATGACTAGCAGGCTTCCGAGTCACCTATTTTACCCCTGGTACTTGGCAGGTAAACATAAGGCAGTGAGCTGTGATCTCCTTTCATATCAAGTTGGAGCATTGGAATTGAGGGGTCTTAGATCTAGAGCATTCTCTGGACCTGGGGCATCAAGCAGTAACAGGAAAGCCCCTGGCAGTTGCTGTTGTTGATTTCACTGAGAAGTGCTCCTCTCCACCAAGAAGTGGGATCTTGACCAGTAGGTCTGGGCTGAGCCTTTGTTGTCAGCGCTTTGAAGGATGGCAGCGTAAGTGCTCACTTTAGAGAATTTCAACCATCACTTTCCTGTAAACTATAAGGAAACAAATGCTCCAAAATGAGACAGGCTGGGCTGTTTTTAAAAAAAAAATCCTCACCTACTCAGGGTATGAAACATTAGTCTGGAGGAGTGGAAGGGAAGTAGGCAATTAATTCTAAATCATTATCCAGATTAAAGTGGGACGAGCTCATGATGATAATGACCTTCTACCGGAAAATTGCTCCTTTAAATGAGCTCTCCGCTACAAGGATACTTGCAGAAAACTTTGCCCAGAAAACACATGTGTTATCTCAGAAAGTGCAAATAAAAAAGAATGATCAAATTAGGGGACCACCTGGGCCAAGTGGGACAAAAATGTAGGGTTTTATTTTTAGTGGGAGATGTGTGGAAACCCAGGACCCCCTTTCATCTTGAGAATAAGTTACTGCGCATAGCTGCCTACAATGATCAGGACAGAAGTTCATCAGACCTCCTGATGGTGGTGGGGTGGGGGTGGAGAATGCACAGACAGTATTATAACAAAGCATTAACATTCCCCTCCTTTGATCACTGTTGATAACAAACTTCTAGACCCCTATGTCACGAGACCCTGCTGAAACTCAGTTCTGTTTACACCCTATGGAATGTCTTTGTCCTAAATCCTTATAAGCTGTCCCTGGCACTCCCCACCCTTTTGTGGAGCATTGACTTCCATTTTCTGGACAGCTGCCCCCAGGAAAGGTCTTCTCCTGTCCTTAAGTCCCAATAAAATTCACGCCTGACTCTTTGCCTAGTGAGTTCTTTGGTCTTGGGGCCACGCGGACCTGAGCTCTCCAAAAGCTGAGTTGGAATAATTAGCAAGCCAGCCAGGAGACCAAAAAGCCACAGGCCATAGTGGGCATGAGTTCTGGGAAGGGAGAACCTGTGGTGAGAAATACCAAATTGGCCTATATTGTCCATGTGGGATGGGTGACTGCCCTCCTGGATGAATGGGGACCTCTGCAAGAGTAAGGGGATGCCCTGAAAACTCTGGTGAGGTTGCTAACTGTTTTGCAACAGATAATAGGACAATTGAATTTTTTGTGTGTAATTTTTAAAAAATTTATTTATTAATTTAAAAAAATTAAGAAACCAAATAAAACATCAACATATATAATCAGTAATTCACAATATCATCACTTAGTTGCATACTCATCATTTCTTAGAACATTTGTATTAATTCAGAAAAAGAAAAAGACAATAGAAAAAGAAATAAAACGAACATAGGAAAAAAAAAAGATTATACCTACCATACCCCTTACCCTTCGCTTTCATTGATCGCTAACATTTCAAACAATTTATTTTAGCATTTTTCCCCCTATTATTTATTTTTATTCCATACATTCTACTCCTTTGCTGACAAGATAGATAAAAGGAGCATCAGACCCAAGGTTTTCACAATTACACAGTCACATTGTGAAAGCTATAGCATTATTCAATCATCCTCAAGAAACATGGCTACTGGAACACAGCACTACATTTTCAGGCAGTTCCCTCCAGCATCTCCATTACATCTTTTTTTTTTTTTTTTAACTTTTTTTATTAATTAAAAAAAATTAACAACAAACAAAACAATAAGATATCATTCCATTCTACATATATAATCAGTAATTCTTAATATCATCACATAGTTGCACATTCATCATTTCTTAGAACATTTGCATCGATTTAGAAAAAGAAATAAAAAGACAACAGAAAAAGAAATAAAACGATAATAGAGAAAAAAAAGTTATACATACCATACCCCTTACGCCTCACTTTCATTTACCACTAGCATTTCAAACTAAATTTATTTTAACATTTGTTCCCCCTATTATTTATTTTTATTCCATATGTTCTACTCTTTTGTTGATATAGTAGGTAAAAGGAGCATCAGACACAAGGTTATCACATTCACAGAGTCACATTGTGAAAGCTATATCATTGTTCAATCATCATCAAGAAACATGGCTACTGGAACACAGCTCTACATTTTCAGGCAGTTCCCTCCAGCCTATCCACCACATCTTGAACAACGAGGTGATATCTACTTAATGCGTAAGAATAACCTCCAGGATAACCTCTCGACTCTGTTTGAAATCTCTCAGCCATTGACACTTAGTCTCATTTCACTCTTCCCCCTTTTGGTCGAGAAGTTTCTCTCAATCCCTTGATATTAATTCTCAGCTCATTCTAGGGTTTTTCTCAGTCCCTTGATGCTGAGTCTCAGCTCATTCCAGTATCTCTGTCCCATGTTGCCAGGAAGGTCCACACCCCTGGGAGTCATGTCCCATGCAGAGAGGGGGAGGGTGGTGAGACTGCTCGTCATGTTGGCTGGAGGGAGAGGCCACATCTGAGCAACAAAAGAAGCTCTCGTGGGGGTGACTCTTAGGCCTAAATTTTAAGTAGACTTGACCTATCATTTGTGAGGTTAAATTTCATATGAACAAATCCCAAGACTGGGGGGCCCAGCCTGTAGCTTTGGTTGTCCACACTGCTTGTGAGAATATCAAGAATTTGACTTGGGGAAGTTGAATTTCTCCCTGCTTTCACCATTCCCTGAAGGGGGCTTGCAAATACTTTTCCACTCACTGATCAAATCACTCTGGGATTCATCGGGGCATCACTCTGGACAAACCAAGAAAATCTCATGTCCTACCTGAGATTCCAAGTACTTATGATGTTCAATCAAACTATCTACATAAGTTATATTAGGAAATGCTCTAAGGACAATTGAATTTTAACAAAAAGAAAAAAATGCCATGTAGTGTCAGCCATATCCTGGCCTCTTTTAGGAGCCTTACATGTGGCCACAGAGGCAGAAACAGTGGAAAAAGCAACAGCTCACCATCTAGAGATGGAATTAAAACTAAAATAGACCTGCACACTGCCCAGGCGGAAATGAAGTCCTCTCTGATTGTCTGTGCCAAGTGGATGGTCAGTTAGAGACTCTGGCATGCAGATATGCTGGAATCAGAGGCCATAAGTTGCCTTGAGTGAGTCTGGAGGATTTTAGCTGCTCTGAGATGGGACCTAGTTTCAGTTTGCTGAAATTGCAGGAGTGCAATATACCAGAATTGGATTGACTTTTATTAAGGAAATTTATTAAGTTATACATTACAATTCTAGGGCTGGGAAAATGTCCAAATTAAGGCACCCAATAAAAGGAAAGGCCGATTTTTCTCTGTCCAGGGATTCTCTATCACTTGGGATGGCACATTGCAATGTCTGCTATTCTTCCCTCTCAGCTTCTAGTTTCAAACAGCTCTTTCAGCTTCTGGCATCTCCTGGGGCTTCTGGCATTTTCTGCATCTTCAAATGTCTGTGTCTGCCCTCTGTGTTAGCTCTTTCAAGCATGCTAGTAAACTAATTAAGACCCATATTGAATGGACAGTGTCATAGCTCCATCTAATGAAAAAGTCCCATCGACAGGTAGGTGGTTTGCATCCCCATGGAAACAACCCAACCAAAGGGCCCACCCAACAATATGCTACTTCTGCTGATTGACAGGTGTAAGGCTGCATGGCCTAATGAAGGGGATATATGGTATGATACCCCTCACTGGCAAAATATGGAAGAGCTACAAGATGTTTTAAGGGGGCTGGGAAGGAAACACACCATTTATGCCATGGCTTTCATAAGTCTTGACACTGAAGCTTTTACCTCAGCAATAAAAGACACGGTATTGCATACTGTCTCCAACTATTACTACATGCCTCTCATGTCTATCCTAAGCCTGCTAGTAGGATAGCCCATCTCCCTGGCCACTCAAGCTATAGCCAATCCTGGAGAGTTGGAGAAGCCGTGGGAAAAGAGAGTGAGAGTAAGGTAATGGGAAAGGCTCCCATGAGCCTGACAGGTATCCAGAAAGCAGATGTAGGTAGATCTCATTGCTGCAGGCACAGAGATAGACAATATAGATAAGCAACCTAAAGCAGCCCTGGTAAAACTATGGAGCAAGTTGCCTACAGACCAGAGATTTACCCAAGTGAGCTCCCAAGGCTCTGAGGGAGAGAGGAAGTCAGGAAAAAAACTGCCGTTCAGAGCCCGAACCCGGGAACCCTCCACTCCCCCTGGAAGCAAGGCCCTTTCCTTCTTCCATAGCAGGGAGGTCAAGATTCTCAGGTGCATACAAGACTCCCAGGGGCATACAATAGCCTGGGACCCAGGGGATCTGAAGCCACATGTAGAATTAATCATCTACTGGTCCCCTAGCCTGAGCAAGTGTTACCACTAGTAGATGCAGGAACTGAAATCTATGGGAATGCAGCCTGATTCTGTTAGGTAGTTAGGAAATCATGAGCCTGCCACATGGGAAAAGGAGACCACCACAAGGCCACCCCCCAGGGGGCTAAAACTACCTTTAATGGTTGAATTGAGCAAATCTGCAATCAGAACATTCCACCTTTAATGGATGGTTAAATGGTTAAATTGAGCAAAGTGCAGTCAGAATACCCTATTAAAGCAAGAAACAAAGCCACAAAAGAAAAAAAAAAAAAAAACCCTTAGTAAGTTGTGCACAATATGGCCATCAGCTGGCCCCATAAAATTCTGAACTAAACTGTAACTGGGGCCAGTCTGGTTCTTCACCAGCTGAGTCTGTCCTTCTTTAGGACATACTTTCCTCCCTTTACTCTCTGCTTCAATAAATCACCTTGCTCTCTCAACTTCCACTCGAGTTTGCCAAGACTCCTGCCAGGTTTTCTTCCTCTCTTTACTTGCTACTTTTAATAAATTGCCTTGCTCACCCAGCCTCAACTCGATTCAATTCTTTGTAGGACCAGGATTCCCAGCCAGGTAAGTCAGAGCCAACAATTCCACAGGCCACTACTAGTTAAAGGTGGCTATGGGGGGAAAATGATCCAGGCAAAGTGGTACAGTCTAACTTTCCAAATTAGGAGATTGTCTCCCACCCCTAAGTGTATACAGTGTATATTTCCCCCATATTGGAATTCATTTTAGGAATTGATCTTCTACAGAATGCCATGTTGTAGACCACTATAGGGGAATTCCACCTTTGGGGTAGAGTGATCAAAGCAGTCTTAAAGGGACAGGCAAAATGGCCCCCTGTAAAAGTACCCCCACCTTGTAGGGTTGTGGCTACAAAACAATATAAATATCCGGAGGGCACCAAGAAAGCTCAGCCACCATCAGAGAGTTGGAACTGGTGGGGGGAAATAATACCCACCCATAGCCCTTCCGATAGTCTTGTATGGCCAGTATGTAGCCTGATGGAACGTGGTACATGACAGTAGATTATTAGAAGTTAAACAGAGTAACGCCACTGTCGTATACCACAGTCCTGAACATTGCTGGTTTATTGTAAGAAATTAGGACCCAATTGTGTAAATACCATTTTGTATTGGACTTGCTAATGTTTTCTTTAGTATCTCCCTAGGAAAATCAAACCAGCCTGCATTCACCTTCACTTGGGGAACCCAACAATGGGCTTTGACTGTGCTTCCTTAGGCTACATACATAGCTGGACGACTGCCATAGCCTCAAGGCAAAGGATTTGGATAAGTGGAAAAGTCCTACACAAGTGTAACTCTATTTCCTTATATTGATGATATAATGTAACTCTCTTTGAGAACTAAAAGAAGTCTCTCACCTTGAGAGTCGGGCATATGCAGTCAATCGCAACAAACAAGGCCCTGGCTGCTTTGTCAAATTCTTTGATGTTGTATGGTTGGGTAAGACAAAAGCTGTACCTTCTGCTGTAATTGACGAGTTGCAATGTTTCGCCATGCTACAAACACCAAGACAATTATGGCTTTCTTGGGGTTATTGAGGTATTGGAGCCTTTCTGTTCCTCACTTAGCCCAAATGTTAAAATCTCTGTATGTTTTGATTAGGAAATGTCATTCCTGGGAATGGGATACCTTCCAACAGGCTGTTTTTGAAAAAGCAAAAAGGACAAAAGCACAGGCATAAGCCCTGGGGGAGCACAGAACCAGACCTGCCCTGTGAATTGGATGTTGCCCGCACTGACATATGCCCCTTGGCTTTTGGTCACAATTATGGAAAGGGGCAGAACTGAGATCTATCCCCCAGGAAAAGCAATTGTGTGTTGTATATAATGCCTTGTTGCAACCGGAAGGAATGACACAAAGATGCCTAGTCACCTTGAAAACGGCCATCCCTACTCAGGGGCATATAACCAACATGGATTCTAAGTCATGTTCTGGCAGTGCCCAACTGAGCACACTGACCAAATGGAAAGCCTATCTGCCACAGCACAGCATTTCCCACACCAGCCCTCTTAGTGCAGAAATGCATGCGATTCTTGGACCAGTGTCTATATAAGAGACTCAACAGCTAAAGTTGCTGCACCTGAACTAGCTGTTGAAATGTCCACTCTAGAAGGCATGGGTACCACTCCTGAATCTGCTGGGCACACTGAAGGGCCTGCTAAAGGGCAGCCTCCCACAGCATCAGACAGCTGTGGAGTACAACCCCGTATTGGCACGATACGATGGGAGACTGGCACTACGTAAGCAGTCAATAGGCCAACTTAAGAGCAGTGTGGACGGTAATAGTGCATGAGCCTGCAGACACGCTGTCTATATTGACAGCTGGACTGTTTACAAAAGCTTACAACCTGGGTGGCAGCCTGGAAACAGGAACAATGGACAGCCATAGGTCTCCCGCTCTGGGGACAAGAATTGTGGAAAGATATCAGGGATGCCTGCCAACAATGAAAGGTAACTGTTAATCATATCCCTGCTCATACTCCCACCACGTTACCTGGAAACGTGGACACATATGCACTCACCTGGGTTCAGAGCAGCACAGCTGAAACCAGGGAAGCCCTGGAATGGTTTCATCAGAAAAGCAGACACTGTGGGTATCAAACCCTGTGGTGTCTGGCCCAGCAGTTCCAGGTGCTGACCACATGCCAGCAGCCAGTGGACATCACTAGAGAGTGCCCTTTGTGCTCCCCTGCACCAACCACATGGGCTATCACACCAGATGGGGCACACTGGCCAGTCACAAATCTCAGTGACCCAGTGGCAAGTGCATTACATTGGTCCCTTTCTGCTCTCAGAAGGGGCGAGGTATGCTCCTACTGCCGTGGGCACAGCTACAGGACTATTAGCTTCCCCAGTGGGGAAGGTGGGCAGAGGGCCACCATCAGATGTTTGGAGGAAGTGCGTGCCCTATAAGGAGGGCTGACACAGTGACCACGGTACCCCTTTCACTGTCCGGATAGCCCAAACTTGGGCCATGGATCAGGACATGGTGTGGACGTTCTGTCAGCCCTACAACCCCACAGGTGTGGGCCTTATTGAAAGAATGAATGGCTTGTTAAAAGAACAGCTAAAAGATGATAAGAGGTCCTTGTGATAGTGGATTAAAGGGCTCTAACAGGGCTTAACACTCTTAAACACTCTTAAGCCACTACAGGTGCAGTGAGCTGTTGCTCCTGCAAATGTTGATGGCTGGACCAATGCAGGCCCTGAGAATACAAGTCAAAGGGCCCACGGCTTTGCAGCCCCAAAGGGGGAAAGGTAGTGATTTCTTGATGCCTAATCCTCAGACCATACAAAATGAGGAAAATGAGGTCAGTTGGCCTTGGTGCTGGCCTGTGCAGCCGTGTTGGTTGGGAATCCTTAATCCCTGGGATTATTGTAATAGAACTTCAATTCATACAGAAAATGCTGGTTAAAATCTTCATCACCAATCCAAGGCCCCCTATTCCCACAGGAACCTTATGCATGAGTCTGTGGTCCCTTCTTATGTACAAATTAACAAGTGATGTCACAGTGGAGGACGCTCAAGATTTGCAGGGAGAGAATATCTGGTATTTAAAACCTTCCCGTGATGTTCCTCTGCCTGGCACATTGTTGTCAACCAATGGAGCTCTAGCATTTATACTGTTAGATCGGCAGGAATTGCTCCTTATTGTTCCCCATTAACGTCTTTCTTTTTGCCCGTTGCACCCTAGCAAACACCTTCCGTGGTAAC
Organism: Tamandua tetradactyla; assembly: GCF_023851605.1. NCBI lineage: Eukaryota > Metazoa > Chordata > Mammalia > Pilosa > Myrmecophagidae > Tamandua > Tamandua tetradactyla. The sequence continues at coordinate 206,287,128 of NC_135329.1, forward strand.
TCGTGACCACAATCGGACCCAGTGTTGGCTTTGCATGGACTTGCCATCTTCAGGCACTACCTTCATTGGACTGTGACCCTTATAACTGGACTGTGTGGAAGGCCTTGCGGGTCAGGCAGAATTCAGCACGTTGGAACATCTGGAACAGAATCTTTTATTTAAGACTGAATCCAACCTCTGTCCTTTAACACGACCAGGGCTTAATTTCCTCCCTTGTAAGGAGACAGGTGAACAAGCCCTGACCTGAATTTGGGGGTATGGCATATGATGGCTTAGGGTGGCTGACGGCAGAAGCTGTGACAGTAGCCATGTTGCCTGTCTGTATGACTTGATGGAATTCATGATGTGGGGTGGCTACCCCTGAAATGTGTAATTTTACTATTAAGCTACAAAACAATAGGCTTTTCCACTGGCAAGCTATTTCCAACAAACATGGGGCATATCCTTTCCCTGAGGGCTTGCTACGGACCTGCGGGCAATATGGTTGGCCCCATGTACCCTATAATTGCACTAAGGACATTATACATGGGGACAGCCTTATTTCCTTGTTACCTTATATGACTCTTTACCCCATGCTCCTAGTAATTAGGAAATGGTTATAACTAAATATAGAATAAAATGCACCCCTGGCAGTATTATCCTTTAGCCATTCTGCACTAAGTGGAGCTTCAATATTTACTGAAAAACATGTGGCACCTTTAGCCAATCACAATGCCCAAGCACTTAATGATTCCAAAATAGCAATACCCTTGTCAATGAAGAAACCACACAGCTTATAAAAGTAGTTTACAAAGTACAATGGTCTTAGACATGCCCACTGTGGCACAAAGCAGCACCTGTGCCTTATTTAATGTGCAGTCTGCTTCTCTATTCCTGAGCATTGGTGCAACGTTTCACAAGTTTTAAATCATGCTAGAGCACAGACAAAATATTGATCAATTATCAGTAGACCCCTTGTCTAAATGTTTTAATTCCCTTTCTTGGCCATGATGATACCTCTTGGTGGGGTTGTTATCTCTGCATGGGGGACTCCTAGTGCTCTGCTGTCTCTTTTCCTGTTGTTGTGGAATATAGATGCACTCTCTGACTTGTGGCCAATGCAGTCTGCTGCCTGGGGGTGGATTGTGGAGACCCAGGGCCTGGGACCCCCTCCATATTGAGAAGAAGTTACTGCACAGAGCCACCTACGGTGACTGGAACAGACATTAGAAGTCATGAGACCTCCTCAGGGTGGGGAGAAATGTACAGATGGTATCACAAACAAACCATTAAAACCCCCCTCCCCTGATCACTATTGATGATAAACCTCCAGACCCCTGTGTTAGGACACCCTGCTGAAACTCTGTTCTCATACCCTATGGAATGTCTTTGTCCTAAACCCTTATAAACTGCCCCTAGCATTTCCCACCCTTTTGTGGAGCACTGATTTCCATTTTCGGGGCAGCTGCCACCAGGAAAGATCTTCTCTTATTCATAAAATCCAATGAAATCCATGCCTGACTCGCTACAGCATGCTCTTGAGTCTTGGGGCTGCAGCAACCCGGGCTCTTCAAGAGGAGGGTTGGAACAGGGTACAAGTCAGACTATTTATCATGTCAGATTTTTTTGAAGTCAGGTTTATTGAGGTATAATATAAATATATTAAAATATGTTCCTTTGAAATGTATAGTGCAATGAGTTTTGACCAATTTATAGAGGTGTCTGCACCACCATGATCTAGAATGGTTACATCAGTCTAGAAAATTCCTTCAGTCTTCTAGGTACTCCACTCCCTTCGCCCCCTGTCACTGAGGAATTAGGATTTAAGGAAGATTTGGATTACTGAATCATTAAATAGATATTCCTTTTTGCTTTCTGGTATATTCAAGTAGATAGAGGGAAATATCTAAAATCTCTAAATTGTAATCCAGCTGCTTTGATCTCTGATAATGATTGTGTAGCCTTTATCTTCTTCCCCTGTGATTGTAAAAACCTTGTGACCACACTTCATTTGTATCCATTTATCCAGTTTTTCAAATTTAGAGTCTTGTAATCATTAAAGACGGCCCCTAATGTTTATTAATGAAGGGTCTTGGGTCAGCCCAGAACTAATACCACCCCAAGTCCAAAGTTACCTTGATAATAGGAACTGGATCTAACCAAAATAAGCCCACCTGACAAGCACAGTAACTTAGACTTTAACCTACATGTCACCCATATACCTCATTACAGTACTAAAAATCATGCCCATCATCATATTAAGGCCGCCATTTTCTTATGTACATCCTATGACTAAGCATGTAATAATCTGCACAGGTGCAGTAATTAGATTACCTCTATTATATCAGCCGGGGCCACTGTGTTCATTATCCTAAACACTGGCCATCTTTTAATTCTATAAAACTATCAGAATTACTGCTGTTCCGGAGACCACTTTTGGGCCTATAGACCATCTGCTCTCCTGCTATGTGCCTCGTAATAAACTTTTTCTCTCTTTGAAATCCCAGTGTCTCAGGAGTCAATCATTTGAGTGCCTTGGCTGAAAGAATCCACCGCCTGTGTTCGATGACACCCCACCCCCCATCATACCTCTGGGCCCTGGTCACATGAATTTATGAATTGTCCTATAGTTTTGACTTCTCTAGAATGCCATACAACTGGCATCAAATAATTGAAATTATACTATTTCTAAACTTTTGAGTCCAGCTGTTTTCAGTTAGCATTATGCTCTTTGGAATCATCCATGTTGATGCATGTTAAATAAAATTAAAATGGCTACTTGCATTGGGTGTTGCCCCGAGAAGACCCTTTTCTGAGAAGGGCATTGCCAGAGGACAAAGACAATTGACCTGATGGGCTTTTGGAGAAAATAGAACACACCCTACAGGGTTGCTGTGCTGGTTTGAAAGGATGTATGTCCCCTAGAAAATCCATGTTTTAATCTAAATCCCATTTTGTAAAGGTAGAATAATCCCTATTCAATACTGTATATTTGAAACTGTAATCAGATCATCTCCCTGAATATGTGATTTAATCAAGAGTGATTGTTAAACTGGATTAGGTGATGACATGTCTCCACCCATTTGGGTGGGTCTTGATAAGTTTCTGGAGTCCTATAAAAGAGGAAACATTTTGGAGAATGAAGGAGATTCAGAGAGAGCAGAGCAGAACGACACAGCCATGAGAAGTAGAGTCCACTAGCCAGCTACCTTTGGAGATGAAGAAGGAAAATGCCTCCCAGGGAGCTTCATGAAACAGGAAGCCAGGAGAAGAAGCTAGCAGATGATGGCGTGTTCGCCATGTGCTCTTCCAGATGACAGAGGAACCCTGACCGTGTTCACCATGTGGCTTTCCGGATAAGAGAGAAACTCTGACTGTGTTTACCATGTGCCCTTTTACTTGAGAGAGAAACCCTGAATTTCATCAGCCTTCTTGAACCAAGATATCTTTCCCTGGATGCCTTTGATTGGACATTTCTATAGACTTGCTTTAATTGGGACATTTTCTCGGCCTTAGAAGTGTAAACTAGCAACTTATTAAATTCCCCTTTTAAAAACCATTCCATTTCTGGTATATTGCATTCCAGCAACTAGCAAACTAGAACAGTTGCTGATAAATATCTAGTGATAGCACTAGTTTTAGGCCAGTAGAAATAGCTTAACAGAATGGACAAGCAGACCATACTAACCAATGTATATCTGCTCCCCACTTTGTAAGACCTCCCCTAAATAAAATGGAAAGTTAATAGCAGCCAATCAGAATATTTCATCACTTGCTTCCGTGTTCACCATATTTGGGCTTCCCTTCTCCACCCCTTGGTGGGGCTGCTTCTGCTTTCTCAATGGGGTACTGCCTGATTCATGAATTGCTCAATAAAGCTGCAAGATCCTAAAAGTGCATGAAAAGTTTCTCTTTTAGCACACGTATCAATAGTTCATTGCTCTTTATTGCCGAGTCATATTCCATGATATGGATGTACCCAATTTGCTTACCCATTCACTTTCTGATGGGCATTTGAGCTATTACCAGTTTGGGACCATTACAAATAAAGCTTGTATAATCCATGTGCAAAACTTAGGCCTAGATTTTCATTTTGATACCCAGGAGGGGGGTGCTAGATCATTTGATAAGCGTAAGTTTCATTTATTGGACACTTTTCTAAGGTTTTGGAACAGAACCGCAACTCATGTTGTATAATTATCATCATCAATTTTGTGGACTTTTGACAAGCCTAACATGGTTTTTTGGGGGGTGCATGGTCCAGGAATCGAATCTGGGTCTCCCACATGAAAGGTGAGCATTCTACCACTGAATCACCTGTGCACCTGGCCTTGGATGACCCCCAAGAGCATAATGCTAACTGAAAACAGTTGGACTCAAAAATCACCTGGCCTATCATGATTTTTGGCATTTACAAAAATATTTTTCTCTGGGATTTTTTCAAAGTGGGGGCACATGTCACCCTGTTCCCCTTCTAAGCACCCCCAATAGTTGATGACAACAGGACATTGTCCTGGAGTCCATTGCCCAGCGGTTGTGTTGCTGCTCCACAATCTTAAACTTGAAGGCAGAGGAAGGAAGGAAGCTATGAAGGGAATACTGACCACCTCTTCTTCTTTGGGTTGGGCTAGGCATTTCCTTGGAGATGTTTGAGAAGAAGGTGTACTGAGGAGAGACGACAATGCTTGGCCAGATGGGGCCAAGGTCAGAAATTGAAGGCTGGGTTGGAAAGAGCAGGTCAGTTCTAGATCAGGAGTACAGAAATAGGGGACTTGGGTAGGTCACAGAGAGGATTGTGATGTTTGGCCAACAGGACAGGTATAAGCTAAAAATGTGGTGCCATAGACAAATCACACTCTCTCCACTTAAAATAGGTATTTGCTCTGACTCAAGGCCATGTGCAGCATATGCCTCTAAGTGGTATTAAGATCTGAAGAAATCCATTAAACAATTTAGATTAGACTTGAAGTTATACAGCTTGGCTCATAGAACAGCCCTGTCTTTGGAATCTAAGGGCAGAGACAGATCGATAGACATGGTGAGGAGTCTTGAATTCTGAAACAATTTATTTTCTAAGTAAAAAAAGTGAGTTGCACGTGGCTGTGCCTTCTGAGTTTAAAGACTTTTCTTGTTCCTCCTGTAAAATCGGTGGGCTAAACAGCCTGAAGCTCCTCTCTTTCTAAGCCAGGGTCAGAGCCAAGGGCAGCAGCTGGAATTTGGGCCCTGAGACTGCACCTGAGCTTATCCATGGAGAATGGCCAATTTTCTTGGTGATTGGGGGGTCTACGAGGCACCTGGACTTGCCCAGTCACGCCTCTGGGAAGCTCTTCACAGGTGCATTCTGGTTCTCCTGCTCTACCCATCCCTGTTACCACATGCTAGCTGGAGGGTGGGGAGGGCGGACACAGCTAGGGCTGGCAGAAGTTGGGCCCTTGGCTTCTGCAGGATTTTCTGGCCCTGCCTTGCCCAGGCGAAACTCTGAACCAGATCCTCCCTTGACGTTAGGGTGGCCCGTGCTTCCCCAGGTGGGGGCAACTGCAATTAGCTGTCAGGTAAGCAGGGCCGGCAGGAAGAAGTAGCACAGTGCTCCCACAGGGTCGGGTGGGGGCACAGCCCAGGGATGAGAGCCCAAGGTGGGAGATGGGGAGAAACACAGGGTGCCAGTTTGAAAAGATTATGTACCCTAGAAAAGTCATGTTTTAATCCTGATCCATCTTGTGGAGGCAGCCATTTCTTCTAATCCTTATTGAGCATTATAAGTTAGAAGCTTGATTAGGTTATCTCCATGGAGATGTGGCACACCCAATTGTGGGTATTAACCTTTGATTAGAGGGACATGTGACTCCACTCATTCCAGGTGTGTCTTGATTAGTTTACTGGAATCCTTTAAAAGAGGAAACATTTTGGAAGAAGCTTCAGCACCATGAGCACCAGGCGAGCCCACGCAGCAGAGACCTTTGGAGATGAAGAAGGAATATGCTTCCTGGGGGAGTTCATGAAACAAGAAGCCAGAAGAGAAAGCTAGCAAATGCCTCCATGTTCACCATGTGCCTTTCCAGTTGAGGGAGAAACCCTGAATTTCATTGGCCTTCTTGAGCCAAGGTATCTTTCCCTGAAGGCCTTAGATTGGACATTTCTATATCCTTGCTTTAACTGGGACATTTGCATGGCCCTAGAACTGTAAACTAGCAACTTAATAAATTCCCCTTCTTAAAAGCCACTCTGTTTCTTGTGTATTGCATTCCAGCAGCTAGCAAACTAGAGCACCCAGTGTCAGGCCTTAGCTGGCATCTGGGAGGTCTGTCAGGGTGGGGTGAGGCTCCTGATGGGGTGCAGGAAGGAAGGCTTGGGACAGAACAGGAGCCCACCTTTCCAAGTGGGCAGGCAGCATGGGGACTTGGCCTGGGCACTCTGGTGAGGCTTCCCCTCCTAAGTGGGGACCACAGGGAGGTGGGGTGCTGCTAGGAGAAGCTCTGGACCCCCAGGCCAGCCTGATCAGACTAACTGGGAAGATAGGGTCATTCTCTTGTTCATTCAATAAATATTTATTACATACTTATGCCTGTTCTTGATGGTAGGTATATACCAGCAAACAAAATAGACAAAACATTTTGCCCTAATGGGGCTTACATTGTAGAAGTCCAAGACAGATGCTAAACACATTGTACTGCGTGTTAGGACATGATAAAGGGGATATTGCCATGAAACCCTGCAAGCACGGGAAGAGGGCAGGAAGGTCAGGAGACAGAGGTTGCAAAGCTGAGGAGGCAAGTCAGGGAGGACTCCCCGAGAAGGTGACACTGGAACAAAAAGTTTAAGGAGGCGTAAGTGAATTGTGGGCATTTCCTGGGGGAGGAATACAGGGAATGTCTGGGGGGCTTTGAGGCAGGAGGCTGTGGCTTTTCAGCAACAGTGAGGAGGTCGTGTGGCTGGTGCAGGGGGATGGAGGAAGGGGAGAGAGGGGAAAAGGACAGGTCCTGCGGGCTCTGTGGGCAGAGAAGAGGGTCACTGACTGTATGTCTTTTTTTCCTTTCTTTCTTTCTATTTCTTTCTTTCTTTCTTTCTTTCTTTCTTTCTTTCTTTCTTTCTTTCTTTCTTTCTTTTTGTTTCTTTCTTTCTTTCTCTCTTTCTTTCTCTCCTTCTTTCCTTCCTTCTTTCCTCTCTCTCTCTCTCTCTCTCTCTCTCTCTCTCTCTCTCTCTCTCTCTCTCTCTCTCTCTCTCTCTCCCTCCCTCCCTCCCTCCCTCCCTCCCTCCCTCTCTCTCTCTCTCTCTCTCTCTCTCTCTCTCTCTCTCTCTCTCTCTCTCTCTCTCTCTCTCTCTCTCTCTCTCTCTCTCTCTCTCTCTCTCCCTCTCTCTTTCTTTCCTCCTTCCTTCCTTCCTTTCTTTTTTGTGAAAAATAACCTATATGTAAAAAAGCAATAAATTTCAAAGCACATTACAACAATTAGTTGTGGAACAGATTTCAGAGTTTGGTATGGGTTACAATTCCACAATTTTAGGTTTTTCCTTCCAGCTGCTCTAAGATACTGTAGATTAAAAGAAATATCAATATAATGATTCAGCAGCCATACTCATTTGTTAAATGTTATCTTCTCTGTTATGACTCCACCTTCTTCTTTGATCTTTCTCCCAATCTTTAGGGGTATTTGGGCTATGCCCATTCTAACTTTTTCATGTTGGAAAGGGCTGTGGATAATATGGGGTAGTGGGATGGAACTAGTTGACGTACTTCAAGAGGCTGGCCCCTCTGCATTTCAGGACTTACCTGGCCTAGGAACCCATCTGGAGGTTGTAGATTTCTGGAATGTTACCCTAGCGCATGGAACCTTTGTAGAATCTCAGATAAAGCCTTAGGTGTTCTTTAGGACTGGCAGGAATGGTTTTGGTTGGAGTTTGGCAAACCAGGATAAGTAGCAATGTCTAACTGAAGTTTACATAAGAGTGACCTCCAGAGTAGTCTCTCGACTCTATTTGAACTCTCTCAACCACTGATACCTTATTTTATTACACTTCTTTTCCCCCTTTGGTCAGGATGGCATTGTTGATCCCACAGTGCCAAGGCCAGGCTCATCCCTGGGCCTGGAAGACTTTTACGCCATGGATGAACTGACTGGTTTTGACAGGATCAATTTGGCACCCCATTTACCAAAGGCTTCAGCTGGGGGCCTGGGGGAGGGTGCAGAGAGTGGGCACGGTAGAAGCAGAGACACCTTGGGAGGTTCCTGCTGATCCAGGGGTTGATGGTTCCCCCTTGAGGCTGTTAGGTAGTTAGGAAGTCACAAGCCTGCCACATGGGAAAAAGGGGCCACCCCAAGGCCACCCCCAGGAGGCTAAAACCACCTTTAATGGATGGTCAAATGAAGCAGACTGGAGTCAGGACACGCCACCTTTAATGGATGGTTAAATGGTTAAATTGAGCAAAGTGTGGTCAGAACACCCTGTTCAAGTGAGAAACAAAGCCATAAAGGGAAAACCCCAGGAAAGCCCCCTAGTAGCGTGCACGCCGAACCACCGTCTGCTGGCCCCGTAAAACCCTAACTAAACTGTAACCGGGCCAGTCTGCTTCTTCACCAGCTGAGCCTGCCCTTGTTTAGGACGGTTTTCTCCCCCTCTTGACTCGCTGCTTTAACAAATCACCTTGCTCACCCAACCTCCACTCAAGTTTCCATTCTTTGTCTCGATGAGTCAAGGACTGGGGTGAGGCCGGGCCAACAAGGCCACGAGAGGTGGCCAGTTCTGTGTTCACAAGCTGAGCCCGCAGGTCCTGCAGCTGTGTGGAGGGGCTGTGGCTGCCTGAGGTGTGAAACGCCAGTGGGGTCGGAACTTGGGTGGGATCAGGAAGCCCTGGGTGGAGGGTGGGTGGAAGCCAGGCAGGGATGAGGCCTCACTGTGAATGTCTCGGAGCAAAACATGCTTGTTTGTTTGCTTTTTCCTAAAGCTTTCTGGGATGAAAACTACATCCAGGAAAAAGATTAGGCCAAGGCCAGTCTCAGGAATCACACCTTTACCAGCACCCCGCGGCTGCCGTGGTCTCCCTTCATAGGCGAGGAGCCCCCGGGGCTGGGGCCCCCGGTTCTCTTTGGGGACCGCTCTTGCCTGAACTTAGCCAGGGTCGTGGGCTCAGATCAGCAGGACCGAAGCTTGTCCCTGTGCCGTGGAGCTGCGGCCGGAGCCCAAGGCGGGACGGGCCCTCAGCAAAGTGGGTAACGGAAGGGAAGGGCGTTGAGGCAGGACCCTAGGACCTGAGGTCCAGGGATGAGGAGGTGTCACTTCTCTCACCTGATAGCAGTGGCTTAGCACTGCTCAGCAGCCCCTGCTGGCGCTTTGCCTGCAGGTCGGATCAAATGAGATTTTCTCTTCCCTTTGGAGAAATTAGGATAGTGAGAGGAAACTTCAGGTAACCCAGGACCCGTCATTCTTTCCCCGTGATAAAGCCAAAGGAGGCTTAGTAGTATTTAAGATTGACATGCAGCTAAATGGACTATGTTAAATAGTTAAACAGAAGACAAATTAAATACAAGGACTCTGCTAGCTAAGTAGAGGGACTCTCAATCTTTCCTGTGGATCGAGAGGGAGTGTTAGAAGGAACTTCACTTTTGGGCAGTGAGAACTTGTTCTTTTAAACACTGGGACAGGAGTGGTGATTTCACATTCAAATATAAAACCAGCCCAACAATAAAAAATGCATCCAAACGAATGTAAACGTCTCTTGAAACAGTGTCAAAGCAGTGATCCAAAGCATGACCCATAGCGTCTTCACTCATCCATCCCTCGCAAGGCCTGATGACTGCTGCTCAGTAATAGTCTCTTTTCCTCTCTTGTTCCCTCCCCACAAATCCAGTCCACTCTGCAGCTTTTTCTCTTAGACCTTCTTCCCCCCTTATTCTCAATACCTTTTCTTTCCTGGAGTAAATTTTTCTTCTGCAAATGGCTTCACATCCTTTTCTTCCTGTTGTTTTGCAAAACTGGCTCTATTTAAATAAATACTTAAATAAAGGACAAATAAAAACAACCACTAAGTCAAAGGAACAACAGAAACAGGCTGAGTCACACTTCAGTGGCAGAGGGCATCTGTGGCTATTAAACTGCAAACTCTTCTGCTGCCAACATCTTGCCAAGGGTACATTAGCTAAATTTGTCCCTTTGTCAAAAGTTTAACACACATAAAAGACCATTCTTATCTTAGGATAATGGGTCTCAACCTTAAGTGTGGCAAAAAAAGGTCATCCAGAAAACTTGTTTAAAACATCAGTTCCTGGGCACCCCCTCCAGAGATTTTCATCCAGTACCAGAAACCCCAGAATCTGGATTTAACACGTTTCCTGGGTGATGCTGAAGTGGTGGTCCATAGAGCATTTTGACACTTAATGCATCGTGGTAATTTTTATTGGGATACCCCTGAGGGAGGCATTAAATCTGAAACGACAAAACACAAGGTTGTGCTGGGAAATGGCAGGATGCCCAGCTGTCTTGGGGGCCCCCTCTCGAAACTTTGGTAAATATGCTTTATTGGTACCAAAAAAAGTGGTGCAGCTTCCTCATCCCAGCCTCATCCTTCAACATTCCGGAGAGCACGTCACATGGGGACATTGCTGCAAATGGGGAAGGACCTCTGCAGAGGGAAGGTCTAGAGTCCAGGTCAGAGCTGGTTGTCTGCAACACCAGACCAGACAGATCGGTCAGGTTTTTATCTGAGTGTAGCAAACCCCAAGCTCTGCTTAAATGAAAACCTAGAGCGCACAGTTCCTCTTTCCAGTCTGTGTTACTTAGCTCACCTCAGTTATTACGTTATGCTGCTTCTCAGTATGCCAAGGTTGCTATAGAAAATCCCAGGGCTGGTGGGCTTGTTAGGTAGTTAGGAAGTCACGAGCCTACCATATGGGAAAGGGGCCACACCCAGGCCACCCCCAGGAGGCTAAAACCACCTTTAATGGATGGTCAATTTGAGCAAAGTGCAGGCAGAACATTCCACCTTTAATGGACGGTTAAATGGTTAAATTAGGCCAAGTGTGGTCAGAACACCCGTCAAAGCAAGAACCAAAGTCACAAAGAAAGACCCCGAGAAAGTCCTCTAGGAACGTGTATGCAAGACCACCATCCGCCGGCCCCAGAAAACCCTGAACTGAACTGCAACCGCGGCCAGTCTGCTTCACCAGCTGAGCGTGCCCTTGTTTAGGACGTATTTCTTCCTCTTTTTACTTACCGCTTTAACAAATCACCTTGCTCACCTACCCTCCACTCGAGCTTCAATTCTTCGTCTCACGAGTCAAGGACCAACACTGCCAGCCAGGTAAGGCCGGGGCCAACAGGCTTAAATAAAAGGAATTTATTGTCTTGGTTTTGGAGACTAGAAGTCCAGAATCAAGCGGTCTGCAGGTTTAGGCTTTTTCCGAAGTCTGGTGGCGGTTGGCAGTCCATAGCTCAACCTCCACCTCTGCCATGTGACCGTCTGTCTGCTTCTGTCACCCACTCTCTCCTGCTGGCTCTGCATCCAATTCTCCTCCGCTTCTTAGGACCCCAGTGATATTGGACCCTGATTCAGTTTAATCTCGTCTTAATGGGATATTTGAAGATCCTATTTGTATAGGATCAGGGGTCAGGATTTGAACATGTCTTCTGGGGGACATGAGGCAATTCACAACACATTAGTTGCAAGGTTTTCAACCTGCAACAGAGGTCGGAAGGAGCACTTTGTCATGTAGGAAAATCTTCACTTAAATTTCAGTGAGTCACAAACACTTCAAATCCGTGACTGTTGCACTGGCTATCCAGGCTAGCCTGACCCTGCGAAGACCTGGCATGTTTTCTTGGCTGGCTCTCCCGTTACCAGATGCTCAATTGCAGCCTTGTAATTTAGCCATTGATGACATCCTGCCCCCTTAAAAGCTTTCCCTAGTTCCTTCTATCTATTCTCTCCTTGCTCCCTCCCTTCCTTCTATCATCCATTGGAACAGGTGTGAGTGTCTTCCTATCACTTCTCTGTTTCGTTCTTATAAGGATATCTCTTCACACTTGCAATCACTTAGCGAGCCGATCTCCCTTGCTAGCCTGTAAGATGGGAAGGGAGGTGCGTGCCTGTTGGGGTGCACTTGCTTTCTGACTCAGTGATGGACACCCTGTGCATGGGGGGTGAAGGTAGATCTCCAGTGGTGAATTCAGAGCGGTGGGTCCCCCCCACCCTGTCCCACTAAACTGGGGCATCCGCGAGGTTGGTCTGAAGTTGTTCACACACTTTCTGCCTTTCTATACTGCTTTCTGGAAGAGGGGAGGGGACTGAGGAAGCAAGGGGATGTAGGAATCCTTGACTCTTCTTTCGTTTTGAAGAGGATGTGAAGAGACAGTGGTTAATTGGAGATGCAGATTCCGGAGGCAGACACCCAATCTCAGCTCACCAAGTACTAAGTGGATGGCTTTGGGCAGGTTACAACCTCTGTGACCACATTGCCCTTTCTGTAAAATGCGGATAATGCTAGTATCGACTCCTGGAAGTGTGGCGAGGATTCAAAGATGCAATGCATGTAATACGTGTGCTAGAATGGAGTAAATGCTTCTGGAATATTCTTCTTGGCCATCACCATCATCACCAGCCTCACATTAGGTCCAAATCACTCTGCTTTGGGATGGCATGTCTCAGACTGTGTCATATCGTTGACGGTTTCCACGACTTAAGAGCTGCTGGTGTATTCTTTGCTTTTTCTACCTTTGCAAATTTCATTCCTTTGATTGGGGAAGAGAATGATGGTGTTCCTAAGTCGGCCACCTTTCCTGGATGTCATTTAAAGACAGTATGGATATTTTCAAAACTACACAAGAGCAAAGAGAGACGAGTGTCATGAGCTCCCTGCAGTTTTGAACCGCAGGGCCTTTCAAGGTCCTGGAGGAAGGCCCACACTGCCCCCTGTTGGTAGGAAGGCATTGTACAGTCCCCTTCAGGAGTCCAGGTGCCCGCTACTCTCAGAGCCTGTTCTGAGCCTGCCCTGGGGGAAGAGAAAAACTTCTTTGCCTTCTGCTCTGCCCACACTCCACAGAGTTCAGAACCTCCAGGTCTAGAGGGTCCAGGATCAAATACTTTGAGGAACGGGGGACATGAGATACCATTGATATTTGAAATTGGCTTTGCCTATAAACCAGGTTATAGTCCAGATACAAAACTGCCCAAACTGCCCTTGGGGCTCTGTCTGGGATAACGTAGGCTGAATTGTGAGGGAGACTGCATGTCCCTGGCACTTCTCACTCTCCTTCTGTCAAGGCAAGTGGGAGCCTCACTGTAAAGGAGGTGCCAAGGAGTGGCCTGCCTTCCCCTGCCCCACCTCCTGCCATATGACAAGGGGCAGTCTACTTTTTAGGAGACCGTGCCTCTCCCATTAGGGTGCTCCTACCCCTGGGATGGGCGTATGTACTGGAGAAGTCCCCAGTTTTTCCTTCTGGTGGGTGTTAATATACATCCACTGACATGAATGCCCACCTTTCTCTGACTGCTGGACCCTACCCACTCGAAGGTGGAAAGGCCAGGCTTTGGCAGTACTCCCTCAACCCAAATTTTACCAGGTGCAACCCCTGTCCCCAGAGCTGGACAGGCTCATGGGCCATTGAACCAGCTTTGATCCGTGCATGTTTGCCTCATCATGGGGCCAGCTGAGTCAGCCCTCCTCAATTCCCATGCCACGTCTGCATGGGGAGGAAAGGGTTCCTCGTTGTAAATAATCAGATGTCCATGGCTACACTGGATACACTGGGGAGTGCCAGTGTATCCAGCTCTGCTCATGTCCAATGGAAGCAACCAGTGACACTCCATGGGAAGGTATCCTGTGCTGGAACTCTATGAAGTGGGATTCCCTTCTCTAGAAGACTCCAAGATGCAAAGGGTCCACTGCAAAGGGAGAAGTGAGCAAGGCAATGGATTCTTGGTTTTGCATTATCTCATGTCACTCCACACTGCTACAATGGTTAAAATGAACAAGGCCTGTGTCTTTTCATTTTTTCCAGGGACAGCAACAGAAGGGAGAGCTGGGAATCTTGTATCCTACACACCCAATTGCAGGGGGAGAGGAATTCTATGGGATGGAGTGAGAGCAGCTTTAGGAGGAAAGAGAGGCAGTGTCTTCAGGGCTCAGGGGAAGAAAGAAGAAGAGGTGAAGTTCCTCACCCTAGACTGACCAAGCTAACGGGAGGCAGACACTCCTGGAACTACCTGTGTGACATGAGCTTGCTTGGCAGGACCTGGCTCTGCTGAAGTTTGGAAAGCACCTGAAAAATGCACACAACCAGGGTGCCAGTTGCCAGTTAAGTTCATCTCTCCTGAGTCTCTCCAGGAGATGATGTATCCCTGGCTCCTCGAAATGAATTTCCCAAGGTGGAATTTCTGGTATCAGTTGGAAGAGGGGAGGGAGGGTATATTTTTAGATAGGACTCCTCCAATCACTCCAGATAAGAAAGCTTTTCTTTGTCCTCTGTTCATAGTGTTGGCCTTGCCCAATTCCAAGGAACCATTTGAGGGTCGTTTATAACCTCCTGTGTCACAACATGGGTGGACGTGGCCCTGAGCTGCCCTGGCAAGCAGGGAAGGAACGAATGGGGTCCTGTTGGACTAGGGATGGGAGAGATATCTGAGATGGAGGTAGAAAGGGCCATGGGGAGTGGCAATTGGGGATTGTCTACCGAGGCAGCACAGACACTGGTTACATGAAGTGTTTAACGCCCAAGGAGGTGGACTGGCGGTGGGAGGTCAAGAAGCCTACAGCTCAGAGGGACGAGGGGAGAGAATGACCAGCTTCAACTAAGCAGAATAAGCCAAACCCCGCTCTCGTGGGTAGAAACAGTTTGAAAACCAGGGTGAGAAGTGCAGCGACACAGGGTAGGCGAAGGGAAGTCAAGGCCGGAGGATAGTTGTCTTGGTTGTCATGGCAACTGGACTGAGGTGTGTGGCTGTGGTTGTAACTTTCAACTTGAAAGAAATGAATGATTCTTGAGTGTTGCTTTTTTAAAAAAAATTTATTAATAAAATCAATCAACATACAATACGAACATTCTTAATGTCTGAACATTCCATACCTTGCATGCAATCAATGGCTCACAGTATCATCGCATAGTTGCATATTCATCACCATGATCAGTTTTAGAACATCTGCATCACTCCAGAAAAAGAAGTAAAAAGAAAAAAGAAAAAACTCACACATACCATACCCCTTGCCCCTCCTTCTCATTAACCATTAGTATTTCCCTCTACCCAATTTATCTTAACATTTGTTCCCCCTATTATTTATTTATTTTTAATCCATATTTTTCACTCATCTGTCCATACCATAGATAAAAGGAGCATTAGAACAAGGTTTTCACAATCACACAGTCACTTGGGAAAGCTATTATCATTAGTCAATCAACTTAAAGAAACACAGCTACTGGAACACAGCTTTACAGTTTTAAGCAGTTCCCTCCAGCCTCTCCATTACATCTTGAATAACAAAGTGATATCTACTTAATGTGTAAGAATAACCTCCAGGATAACCTCTCAACTCTATTTGAAACTCTCAGCCACTGACACTTCATTTTGTCTCATTCCTCTCTTCCCCTTTTCAGTCGAGAAGGTTTTCTCAATCTCTTGATGCTGAGTCCCAGCTCATTCTAGGATTTCTGTTCCACACTACCAGGGAGGTTTACACCTGGGAATCACGTACTATGTAGATAGGGAGAGGGCAGTGAGTTTGCTTACCATGTTGGCTAAGACATAGGCCACATCTGAGCAACAAAAGACGTTCTCTGGGGGTGACTCTTAGGCCTAATTTTAAGTAGGCTTAGCCTATACTTTGCGGAGATATGTTTCATAGGAACAAACCCCAAGATTGAGGGTTCAGCCTATTGATTTTGTTGTCTTCACAGCTAACGAGAATATCAGGCCTTCTTCATATGGGGAAGTTGAATTTTCCCTCTTTCTCACCATTCCCCCAATGGGACTTTGCAAATACTGTTTTATCTACTGTTCAAAACACTCTGGGATTTATCAAGGCATCACTCTGGACAAACCTACAAAATCCCATGCCCTACTCGAGGTTTCACATACTTATGGTGTTCAATTAAACTGTCCATATAAGTTATATTAGGAGAAGCACTATTCAAAATATAAATTTCGTACCGAATAGACATTTTTGCTTTAGTCTCACACATAAGTTAAAGTTTTAAAATATGAATTACCATCTATTTTCAACACCCTGCAATATTAACATTCCTTTGTTCTTCCTCATACAAAAACATTTTTTAATTTGTACATTTAGTCACTATCATTGTACACTCTAGGCATTCCTAGATTATACCATCTCAGTCTTTATCGTAGATCCTTCCTTCAGGAAGCTAAGTATAGAAGTGCCATATGATCCGGCAATACCACTGCTAGGGATCTACTCAGAGGACATGAGGGCAAGGACACAAACGGACATTTGCACACCAATGTTTATAGCAGCAGCATTTACAATTGCCAAGAGATGGAAATAGCCCAAATGTCCATCAACAGACGAGTGGCTAAATAAGCTGTGGTATATGCATACAATGGAATATCATGCAGCTGTAAGACAGAATAAAGGTATGAAGTAGGTAACAACATGGATGGACCTTGAGGACATTATGCTCAGTGAGATTAGCCAGAAACAAAAGGACAAATACTATATGGTCTCTCTGATATTAACTAACATTAATGAGTGAACTTGGAGAATTTCAGTTAAGAACAGAGACCATCAGGAGATAGAAATAGGGTCGATTTGGGGTAATTGGAACTGAAGGATTACAGATTGTGCAACAGGACTGATCGTAAACATTCAGAAGTGGATAGCACAATACTACCCAACTGTGATACAATAATGTTAGAACACTGAATGAAGCTGAATGTGAGAATGATAGAGTGAGGAGGGCTGGGGGCACAAATGAAATCAGAAAGAAAGCTAGTGTTGTTTTTTAAGTTAGAGGGCAACCCAGAGCCATGTTGAGAGAGAGATAGAGGGAGACAGAGGGGATTGGAGTGGGGAGTGGGGTGGAGAGAGAGAGAGATCCCTGATTCTGCTTACCAGTGGAAGAGAGGGTCACAAATGGATGTGAAACCTTTTAACATAAAGCACTCTTGCTTTCTTATAGACTGCTGGGGAGGAGGATCTTTTATCATAATACATAATGCATAATGAGATTATGCTAGGAAAGAAATCTTTAGTGTACACCTTGGAAGAATTAGAAGCCAAAGCCTACTCTGATGGCACCATCATCTCTGAGACCCACTCATCCCACCTAAGATGGGATCAGGAGTGGCAGAAATTCTGGCCATACTTTTCATCCTTCCAAATAATGGGAACTCTATTATATTACGTGCTTTTCTTAAGAAAGGTTCAACTGCCTCCAACCTTTCCTGGGCCATAGATGAAGTCAGTCCATTTCACAGTTACTACTGTGGAAATCCTGGGAAATAGGAGCTATTTATAAAAATTTCTGCTGATTAGTTTGTGATGCTATGTCCCTAATGGAAATTCCAAAACACTCTTCTCCTGATTCTTCACTGTGAAGCTGGGAAGGTCCCGCCGAATGCTTTCTGCCTCACTGTGCCATCTCCCCTAAGGGGAAATGATGAGGCTCTGAGGACATCACTCCTTTGCAGACACTAAATAAGAATAAAAATCCAGGGACAATTTAGCAAGTGGGGATGATTTTCTATTTTTGTCTTGAGAAAATAAAAGTCTTGTGCTCAGAAAAGTTTAGATATATTGAACCTTAGTTAATGGATTGCAATTAGCATTATGATAATGCTAAAAATTCATTAGGTTAAAAATTGATGATCCAATGGCAAAGAAAGGTTTTCAGTTGATATATTTATTTCTAACACTAATAGCTTAAGAGGAGAAGTGCTTTCCGGAACATTTTTTAAAAGATGATAAATATGGAAGACAGCAAACAGATTGCCAGCATGTGGATAAAAATGGTTCTTGAAAGTGAGCTCAAAACAAATGGATCAGAAAGGTTTAATGGAGATGAAAAAGAAACAGGTATATATATTGAAAGGGCTCAGCATGCCAGGCAAACTATATGAAAAGAGTACTACATCATAACCCACCCTGGCAAACAATATACACTGTGGTGGATCGGAGCTATGTACCCCAGAAAAATATGTTCTTACACTTAATCCATTCTTGGGGTATAGACCCATTGCAAATAAGACCTCTCCAAGATATTACTTCAAAATGTGATCCAAATGAATCAGGTTGGGCTGGCTTTAATCCAGATTCCTGGAATCCTTTATAAACAGAAGAAAGTCAGATGCAAAAACCAGAGGAAGCAGCCAGAAGCTGAAAGATGACAGAACCCAGAAGAGAAGGGAGAGGCGAGAAGTGGCTGCCATGCACCTTCTCGTGTGACAGAGAAGGCAAGGACCAAGGATCACCAGCAGTCAGCCCCAGATGCTAGTCTTTGGGGAAAAAGCATCACCTTGATGATGCATTGATTTTGGATTTCTCCTAAGCCTCAATAATGTGAGGCAATTAATTCTCATGGTTTAAGCCATCCCATTGCATGGTATTTGATTTAGCAACAAGGAAACTGTAATACATAACTACAAGTATGAAAGGGAAAAAAATCTCATTGTTTCAGTTTGCTGAAGTTGTTGAAATGCAATATACAAGAAATGGATTGGCTTTTACAACAGGGATTTATTAGGTTACAAATGTAGAGCTCTAAGTCTGTGAAAATGTCCAAATTAAGGCAATCAGTGAAAGATACATTGACTTTGAAGAAAGGCTGCCAGCATCTGGACCACCTCTGTCAGCTAGGAAGGCATGTGGCTGGCATCTGCTTCAGCTTGATTCCAGTGGCTTTCTATCTAAGCATTTGTGGGTCTTTGCTTAGCTTCTTTGGGACAAACTCTGGATTTCATTTCTTAGTTTTTGTTTTGTTTTTTACATGGTCAGACACTGGGAATCGAACCCGGGTCCTCTGGCATGGCAGGCAAGCATCCTTGCCTGCTCAGCCACCATGGCCTGCCCTCATCTCTTAGTTTTGCATCACCAAACATCTGTCACTTGGTTTCTCTCTCTGCTCTCCTCGTATTTTCTGACTTTTATTCTCTTCATAGAGGACTCAAGTAAAAGGATTAAGACCCACTTGAATTGGGTGGGTCACATCTCCATGGATACAACTTATTCAAAAGGTTCCACCCAACAAATAAGTCTGCCCCCACAATATTGGATTGGAAGAGCGTGGCTTTTCCGGGGTACCTAACAGTTTCAAACCAGCATACCCATAAAAATAAAAACTGAATTCTGGCTGGCTTCACACATTGTAGTTGCAGAACAAAATACCTAAAGACAATGGAACAAAGTCTAAATCAATTATGAAGGTGAGAAGTTGTGACAAAATACATTCTGTAGCAAAGCATATCATTAATTTATGAAAACAACAGAAAGACCTTCTCAGATATGCAAGACTCAGAAAACATACCACCCATGTACTCTTCTTTAAAATCACTTAAAGATATACTTCAGTTGACTGAAAGATGGAGCAAAAGAGACGTATGTGGAAGTCATGACAAAAAGAGACAAGCAGGGGAATTTAAACAGCAATGTACTGGTTTGAGTCTGTTATGTACAGATTTAAAAACATGTTCTTTTAATCCATTCTTGTGGGGCAAACCTATTGTGGGTGAGACCTTTTGTTTAGGTTAGTTCAATTGAGATGTGACTCAGACCATTCAAGGTGGGTCTTAATCCTTTACTGGAATCTTTGTAAAGAGGATAAAAGACAGTAAAAGCCCCGTGCTTAGACAGAAACGCCCCAGAGATGCAAAGAAGGGAACCACAGGAGCTGAGAGAGAAAGTCACTGAAACCAGAAGCTAATATCCAGAGAGAAGGACCAGCAGACATTGCCATGTGCCCTTCTATGTGACAGAGGAACCCCAGATGCTAGCAGCCTTTCCTCAGAGAAGGTACCCTCTTGTTGATGCCTTAGTTTGGACATTTCACCTTAAAATTGTAGCTTGTAGATTTAATAAATCTCCATTGTTAAAAGCCAACCCATTTTTGGTATATTGCATTCCAGCAGCTTTAGCAAATCTAAACAAGTGAAAATGGAGATGCATTTATAATATTCCAAGTATGGATTATAAAATAACACAGATTTTTAATTTTTGCTTTTTAATTATGTCATATGACATTTGACATAAGAAACAGTTTGTACAATGTAAAAATTAAAAAATATGTTATTTTGTATAACATATGTAACATGTACATATATAACATATGTACTATGGTTTATAAACTGTAATTTAATAGAATAAAATAATTTATATTATATAAAAAATAAACTTAGGGCAGGCCACAGTGGCTCAACAGGCAGAGCTCTCGCCTGCCATCCCAGAGACCCAGGTTCAATTGTTGGTTCCTGTCCATGCAAAAAAAATTAAAATAAATAAAAAATAAAATAAACTTAATAACGAATGTACATGTTATAAAGTAATTAAAGGTAAAAGGGAATTAGGGAGCTTGTCTTAATATATAGTACATTAAAGATAACATTTTGTTTTGACTCTGACATTTAAAATAATAAATTAAAATGCATCTGGAAAATATACAAGTAAATATTAGAATAATTAAAAGCTGTTATGATGCTTTACAAAAATAACAAGAGAAAATAAATTAAGATGACAGAAAAAAGGGCAAGGTGTCAGTTATAACTACAAATGTAATCGATGACTTCCTAGAAAAATATACAAGTAAAACTGGCTCAAAAAGAAATAGAATAACTGAATGGTCTAATATCCATGGAAAAAGGCAAAAACCGTGGTCAGTACTATTTTTCTAAAGAACTAGAAGCCATATAGTTTTATGACTTGCTCATTTAAACACCATAAAATATTCCAAAGCATCTAAAAATGTAGAAAGCACTGAAAGTTATTTTAGCAAGCGAAGATAACCCTAAATCTGATAATGAGAATATTCAAAAGCTACAGACCAATCTCATTTATAAACACAAATACAAACCCTGAAAAATGTTATTTGTAATGGTATGGTAAAAGCATAGTGCAAACTAATATAAACTCCACACGAATTTTGAATTCAACTTAATTTATTTTTCATAGTGGCATGGAAATTCCGAAACTACTGTCAGTACATTTTAAGACTGTACAGACGAATCATGAATAAATACATTGATATTGTTAGGGGCAAGGTTTTGCCATGGGAGAAGAGACACAATTATGGAGTGGAGGAAGACAAGGAAAAACACTTTGGTTTTGGATTGGAGTTTGAGGTATATTATATATATAAATTTGTGTATAATTATATGTTTATATAGTTGTGGTAGTTAGAGTCAGTTCTCAACTTGCTCAGGTGAAGGTACCAAGATCTATTGCTGTGGACATGAGCCAATGGTGTGTGAACCTCATCTGCTGCTGATTACATCTGCAGTGAGCTAGGAGGCGTGCCTGCTGCAATGAATGATGTTTGATTTAACTGGCTGGTGCTTAAACGAGAGAGCTTAATGTAGCACAGCCCAAACAGCTCAGAATACCTCATCTCAGCACTCACAGCTCAGC
Organism: Tamandua tetradactyla; assembly: GCF_023851605.1. NCBI lineage: Eukaryota > Metazoa > Chordata > Mammalia > Pilosa > Myrmecophagidae > Tamandua > Tamandua tetradactyla. Next base: position 206,308,661 of record NC_135329.1, read on the forward strand.
CCAGGCCTTTGGAGATGGAGAAAGGAATCACCCCAGGGAAAGTTGTTGGAACCCAGAGGCCTGGAGAAAAGGCCAGCAGAGATCACCCTATGCCTTCCCACATAAGAAAGACCCTCAGTTGAAAGTTAGCTGCCTTTCCTCTGAAGAACTAATGAAATAAATCCCCTTTGATTGAAATCCAGTCCGTCTCTGCTAGCATTCTGGCAGCTAGCAAACTAGAACAATAGCCATATTTATATCACTTTATCAAGTAACATTCTCTGTCCTGGATTGGGAGAAACTGGCAACATGTGCCTGGGTGGATTTCAGAATTGCTATGTGCTTCCCATTTGAATGGAAGTGTATCTATTCATTATTCTGTCCCTGCATCACCATTTAATGTTGGGAGTGGGGGAGACACAGATTGTCTTTTCGGATCACAGGTCTCTGGATCAAGGGGACATACACCCAATGAGCTGCCCCTGAGGAAGCTTATCTGTCTCTTGGCCTGATTTAGATAGTGAGATCCTGGACTTTGGGTCAAGGCTGCATGGGCAAGGCTTCTGGGGGAGGGTATGAGTGTTTTTTGCACCTGGGAGGGATGTGAACTGCTTTGGTCAGAGGTGGACTATGATACAGTGTTTCCAAAGATGGTGGTAACTTTTCTTCCCAAGCCACATTTCCCTTTGCAATGTGACTTCCACTCATCCCATTAAGGAGTAGAGTCTCACTTTTTGAGACTGGACTGGTCCTGTGGTTTGCTTTGACCAATTGAATGTGGCACAAATGGAATAGTGCAACTTGTGAGGCTAGGCCTTAAGAGATCCTGTTTTTGCTCTCGTGGAAGTCCTGAAGTATCATGTAAAGAAGTCTGGGTTGTACTGTAGAGAGCAAACGAGGAGAGAGAACCAGAAGGGTGAAAGAACGGAGACAAGAGAGGCCCAGGTGATCCAGCCATATTGAGGAGCCAGTCATGTGAGTGGGCCATCCTGCATTCTCTCACCCCGGTGGCATGAGTGGGCCTAGTCAATAGCATGCGGAGTGAAGATGAGCCATCCTCACTGAGCCCTGCCTGAATTCCTGACCCACAATAATCAGCAGTAAATGGTTGTTCTTTTAAGCATCTCAGTTTTGAGGTCATTTGTTACACAGCAGTGGATAGCGATACAATAGCAGAGAATGCTGGAATCATCTCAAAGAATTCAGGAGTCAACTTGAAGAGACTCCCACTTACTGTGAAGTTTAGGTATCAATAAAGATGTTAACTGCAATGGATTAGAGTATATTAATGTACTAATATTAATGACTTCATTAAAACACTCTAAAGAAAAAAAATATAAAACCTCTCTGGTTATCTTTAAAGGATGCTAGGGAACCAACTTATTATTTTGAATACTGCTAAGTAAAAGAACCATTTGTCCTGCTTTTTCTGCACAAACTGTATTTCAAGGTAACCAAATATCATTGAAGGGAAAAACCTTTGCAGAAAATTTCTGATTATTCCTTCTGTAAGTACAGAAGGAATAACAGAATCTTAATATCATCATTTTGCAACCCCTAATGAAATAATGGATTTAGTGAATGACCATCAAGGACTACTAAAATCATTAGGTAAAAAAAAATGATGAAAAACTGATGATAAATGGGTCAGGCTGAAAATGCCTGAGCCCGTTAACTGATCTTTTTTTTTTAATTAAAAATTTTTTTTAAATACCAAAAAAAACAAACAAATGCAAACATTCAAAGTTTTGATCATTCCATTTAACATATATAATCAGCAATGCACAATATCATCACATAGTTGCATATTCATCATCATGATCATTTCTTGGAACATTTGCATCTATTCAGAAAAAGAAATAAAGAGAAAACAGAGAAAAATTCATACATCCCATACCCCCCACCCCTCTCCCTCACCAATCACCAGCATTTCAATCTAAATTTATTTTCCATTAACTGATCTTAACATCACAAGAGAAATATGCAGACCTACCTGTGAAGTCTGCTTGCCCAAAAACCAACTAAACCAAAATAAATATCCCCAAGCCAAATCTAATCTAAACAATTCTCTAGATCTGTTAGTTTACAAAAGATGCTGGTGAGAAGGAAACATGCCACTATGGGGATGCAAACACAAAAGCCAGAATGTGAAAATTTTCATTGGACAAATGCCCCAAGTTCTTCAACGAATATGTGGCAAGGAAAAAAAAAAAAAAAGGGTGGTGGTGGTGGGGGTGGGAGACTTATAGCTTTAAAAAAGGGACTTCAGGGATGGGTTAGCCATAGGCAGGGTGTGGAACATATTCATATCCTGAATCAGTTGCAGAAAGTGATCTGCAGACAAGGGTGGAGATGTGAACTATGGCTGAGTATTTGATGATAAGAAGTATTAAATTATTCCGGCATGAGATGTAGTTTTTCTAGGTGAAGGTGTCATGTCGCTGCGGAGGGCCTGGATGTGAGTCCCGAGGGCAGCTAAGAACTTTCCAGACTCACTCGCAGTGTAAGGACAGACCAAGCTCAGGCCAGCGGGACTCTGAGGATGAGGGGTCACAGGCCTCCTGGAACAGCATCAAAGGGGAGCCAGGAAGCTCTTCCGGTTGCCTTCATGGGCAACAAGCACCTCTCTGAGATCCTTCTCCAATTCTGCCTCCAAATCCAGTCCTACCTGGCCAAAGTCGGAGTTCTGGAAGAGAAAAAAACAACACATCTGGGGACAAAGGACCAGTAGGATCAAATCACTCACATGCTCTTAGGGGCCCCTCCCAGCCGTTCTGGAAACCCGAACTTCATCGTCTGTCAGGCAGAGGCGGTGGGGAGACCCTGCTACTAAAATACTGAAATGGAGAAGATGCCACCGATTAACGCAGGCCTGGCAGGGGCCTAGACAGAAGATGTCTTTGGTCACTGAAAAGCCTGAGCATAAGGATTCATGGAGAACAGAGCATTTCCTTGGAACCCCGCCCTGCCTGTGACGGAAGGGTAGGTGATGGATGGCCCTTCTGTTCTCCAAGGCTAAGCCTGGGCAGGGACTGAGGCTCACTGGGTCGGCTCTTTCTCCTGACAATTTACGATTTGAGATTCCTGAACATGACAACTTCTCGAGGTAGAGGGGGAGGCTGGGGGGAATTGAAAAGCTTCCTTAGATACCTCCCAAGAAATATCTGTACAATGAGATTAAAAATCAGGGTAAACTAAAGCCAAGAATGGTTCGGGTCACAAGACTGATCAACTAGTTCTCGGAGGGAGAAACCAGCACTGGGTTATTGCAGAGTCCAGGGGGACACTAATCCAGGCATCAGCCTCCCAGAAGCTTAATAGTTTTCTCTAGTTTAAGTCATTCATTTCTGCGTTTCTGCAACATTAATGGCAACTAGGTCTAAACTGCCTTCTCCCCAGGGCGAACAAGGAGCTGGGTATCAATTCACTCTCCTCAGCATCAATGACTGTCTGGGAACAGGACAGACTCATCAAGGTACCTTTTAGAGAGACCCTCCCCTCTCCTGCTGGCTGCTCCTTTGGTACCCACCCCTTGCCCCGTCCCCACCCCCGATAATGCCGATACAGATCTTTCTGTACTCCCTACCTCATTTGAGCCCTCTTCGGGATAAGACGGGGTGCAATCCTTGCAAGGTTCTGCCCTCCCAGAAATTAGGGGGAAGTAGAAAGGAGGGGACCCAGAAGCAGGAGGTGCCTTTACCTTGTAAAATGCTTTATGGTTGTGAAAGATTAGGCGCACATCCCTCACAAACCACGCCACTGAATACACTTTCCTAAGCAGCCTGTCCTTAATCAGGTCCAACCACATGGCTTCCTTAAAAGGCTCACCGTAGTCTCGGATCTGGGGACAAAGCCAAGGAAGGGAGGACGTTAGGCGGACAATGCCGTCATCGTCATGTGTATGGATCCAGCTTAAATACATTACAAGCCTTTGTCTCTGTAATCGTGATAAGAACATCTGACATCTATGCAAGGGCCAGATTCTTCTAAATACATCACACGTGGTAACTTACAGGCTCTTCCCAGCAGCCCTAGGAGACCCCACTGACCCCATTTATACAGGAGGAAACTGAGGCAGGAGAGGGTAAGTCATCTACCCAAGGTTTCCCAGCTAAAGACTTTTGGGAAGACCCAGGACTTCATCCCACACAGTTTGGCTCCTGAGTCTATTCTCCTAATCCCCAGGCTTCCTGTGGGGAAGGCAGTCCCACTTAAGAGAAGATGGGCGTGAGATGAGATACATGAAAGGTGAAGCAACTCGCCCCGTGTCCCTGAGCTGGGACGCGGGGGCTGCGGCGTTTGGACAGGGCAGAGCCACTCCGGAGCCTCAGTGGACCTGGCAGCTCTCCTGCCTCCTGAGCCAATGACAGCTGGTGTCCTGCGTGGCCACAGGCCTCGACGGCAAACTTCTCAAAGATGGCTTTACACAGGAGAGATGCTGAGAAGTTGAGAATCACCAGCTATGACTTACATTACGGGGGGTCTCTGCAAAGAAGGAGCTTTGAGGGTGGCAATAGGCCTTCAAGAGGAGGGACTCGCATTTCTGTAAGACACGAAGGGGGATTGAGAGTGAAGCGCAGCTGGGCAGATGTGAAGCGAGGCCTGTGTCCAGACACGCCCAGGGACCACGGCAGCTGCGCACAGCCAGCCCAGGGTCCGAGGGATGGCTTGGCTTTCCTTCTAACTCAACGGTTTGGCATCGTCTCAGCGAAATGCCGCAGGCTGCCCTTGGGTGCGTTCCCTCAAAGGAGAGGGCCTGGGGTTCACAGCCGACTCACCAGCTGCTCCTCAGGCAGCATCCGCCTCTCCAGGGGCTTCAGTTCCCCATGACACCGTCGGTTTCTAGAAGATTCCTTCATCCTGCAGAACGTACAGCTCCACGGGGCCCTGAGAGTCGTGCATACATTGAGCAGGGACAAGTCCCTGGGGGCAGCTCTCGATCCTATGATTGCCAAAGGGCTCGACTCCGGGGGGTGGGGTGGGCAGGGAATGAGGCCACTCCGGGGTCCTGAGGTGATGACCTGCCCCACGCCCCCTGCCCATAGATGGTAGTGGTGGGGGTCACTCTGCACGATGGGGTGTCACGGTGAGCCCATGGGTCTCCTCTGCCTGGCTGCCAGGCCTGGACACCGCAGGTCTTCCTCAGCCCCATGAGACCTGGGGAGGGGCAGGGGCCATGCGATGCCTCCTGCCTGTTCTGAGTCATCATAGGATATGGACAAATGGCGTTTCTCATCCCCCCTCCCCTCGTACAGGAGCCCGTGCAATAAAACTGCTAGGAAAGGACATCTCCCCTGCCAAGTGGGGTCAACGCGGCCCAATGGGGGTCTCGGAGACCCAGTGTTGCCGTGGATGATGCCAAGGGGCAGGACGCCGCGCCTGCATGGCACGCCCTGGGCACAGGCCTCGGCACGGTGCACGGGGATCTGCCCCTGCCCAGGGAAGGACAGAGCCCAGAGCTGCGGCGGGGGTCGGGGGGTGCACACTGACCTCTCAGCCTCTTCAGGAGGGATGTGACAGTCCCTGTGGAAGGACCTCAGACAGGTGGCACAGCAGAGCAGCCGTCCTCGCCGGCAGCACACCTCACATTGGTCCCAGGTGTCTGGCTGGAGGGTGAGATAAGGCAGGAGCCGCTGGGACCGGGCACCCACCGACAGCCAACCCCCCATGGGGTCCAGCGTGCATTGTCCTGGCGGGGGCACCCCAATTCCACTGGCCACGATGGCGGGACAAGTCGGGCGTTTCCAGAAGGGCCGGCAAGTCCATTTAAGCCCTTTCCACTCAAAGCGTGGCACCAGCATCTGCCGGGAGCCTTTGAGAGATGCAGACCTGTGGAGTCGGAATCCGCATTTCACCAGGACCCCCAGGCGATATGTAAGTGACCTGAAACTGGAGGCACCTGTGCTTTGGACTCCACCCCAGGGCATAGGCCTGCAACAAGGAGCTGATGATCCCACCAGAGTCCAGGTACTTTTGTCCCTGGGCCAGCCCGGGCCTTGTCTCCGGGCCTCTCCCCTGCGCTTCCTGCCATCCGACACGTATGCCGGGGACCCAGAGACTAGAGCCTGATTTTGCAGCTGACAAATAAAAAGACAGATGGCCAAAGGCTATTCCTCATCATGGAGCTGCTGCATAAATGGGTTGATCGGTGGGCCCAGGAAACCATACTTTCTTTCCTCATGGCTGTGAATTCTACATGTGATTTACCCGAAGGTGGAGGTCTTTGCTGCTGGCTGACGACCCGCAGGGAGCGGCATTTCCTCCACTCCTGCCCAACACGAGGCAGGCCCTGCGGGGACCTGGGCGGGGGGTGGGAGGGTGGGGGGGAGGGGTTTCTGAGTTGCTCCCTCCACTTCCTGGGCCCTGGGACTTCTTGAAGGAGCCGCCCAGAGAGCAGGGGTCTTTCTGGCCTCCCCAGCCTGGACTTGCCAGCCTGTCCTGCTTTTCCCTTGGGACTGTCACTCTACGGCCAGTCTGTGCAGGGTGGACGCCTGGGCTGCTCTGGCCCACGGCCCAGACCTACCGACCCCCCTGGCTGAACCCTGGTTGTTCCAGAGCCCTGCCTGTCCCCCTTCCACTCCCCCCGCCCCGTCCCCCAGCTCAGGTGAGGAAGCAGGACAGATGCCAACGCACGCGGCAGCGATGCGGAAAGGATGGGTTGGTTGCTGAGATACACAAGTCCACAGTCACGTTCTGTAATGAAGACAAAGCTTCCGTTCTTGGTATGTGATTGCAGGCACGTTTCAAGCCCCTTCCTTCCCTCTTCCCCTTTTGTCCCACATCTGGGCACACGGAAAACAAAGCTCGCAGGCCGCCACCTTAGCACCAGTGGGAAATCCAAACCATGCAAGCCCCGGGCCTATTAAAGGAACCCTCACCTGGGCCCCAGCCCCTACCCACAATCAAACCCAGGGCTTCTCACCCCTCCCTATGCTTGGACCATTTCCAGGCTGGCTCGGGGGGCTGCGTGCTCTCCCCCGAGGCCTGGATATTTGAGTCTTCACACTCTTTTCGTGCTTGTGTGGCGCCACCAGTTTTGGTGGTGGTGGTGGGGGGTGTGGGTCCCCCCTCCCCTGGGGTACAGCAAGCAGAGCGTCAGGGGGAGGCCTGCCTCCACCAGGGTCTCCTCTGGCTTTGGCCCCGCAGTCTGCTGGTAAGTGGGCACTGTGAGCCCTGCGGCCACCTGCTGCTGCTTGAGCTTTAAGCCGTGTGGCTTTGTGATGCCTTTGTGAGTCTTACTGAGCTTGTGTTAGAGGTTTAACCGCCCTGAGTCAGAAGTTCCAACAACTGGGGTCTAGGGACAGGAGGATGGGATTGGTCACGGTGCAGACCCATCTGTGTGCCTCAGATTAGTCTTGTGTCTTGATTCCAGCCTAAGCCGTGGCCTGGGCTCAGGGGACCGGTCCTCACCCCGTGACTGCTGGCTGTGTGCCCCAGCCAGACTGCAGGATACAAGAGCCGACAGGTGGTTACTCGAGTGAGGAAGCAACTTCTAAATGTGAGCGGGGAAGAGAAGCCCTGGAAAAATATACAACAACCCTCTTATCACCCTCCCCTCCTCACCCCCAAAATCTCCAAAGCCCACATTACACTTGAATACAGGAGCAGGAAACAAAAACTGAAACAGATTTGCAATGTGCCTCAATTGGAAACCCAAAATTTACTAAACAACAGAAAGATAAAAGGGTGCAGATTTGGGCTGTGCAACGGCGGCTCAGTGGCAGAATTCCTGCCTGCCATGCGGGAGACCCGGGTTCATGCTGGGGTTAAAAAAAAAAAAGGGTACAGATTCACCTTTGTGCCTCTACAAGATAGAGTTTCGATTCCCTTTTAACATCTGCTGAGAAACACTAAGTGACAAACCTTTATGGCATTTATCGGTAATGGGGCTCAAGTAGCAGTTATTCCTGGGGACCCACAAATTTTAAGCAGGACACCCCCAGAATAGAAGACAATAGGTCTGTCTTGTCTTAACCACGGGGACCATAGCCTTGCCGAAGTCCTTCAGGGTGGAAACACCCATCGCCCTAAAATATCCCCAGAGTGGGTGGGACGTTCTGGCCCTGACAATGAATGATACACTGAAGGAAAGTCTTTGGTACTTACACTGTTTCTCTGTTTCGCAGCCTAATTCAGCCTGTTCTTAAGCCTGGAAAGAATGGCTAGTGCTGCAAGCTGGGGAATACACCTTGCGGCTGTGACCAAACCAATAAGTCTTGTTTACCCAATAGTATGGAAACACTGACTCTATACGATTGGTAACTGGTAAAGACTTTGTAGTCACAAACTAAGTCACAGATTCAGTTAATATGTTTCTCTCAGGGCCTATTTCTTTCAGCTGCAGTTGGCCTTCATACAAATATTGCAAAAACCACGTCAGCTTTGCATGCAGTTCAAGAGGGTTGAAACCATCAGACAAAAGGATTTTCCATGGATCCTTTCTGAGTAGCTATATTTGGAATCTTGAGTTCCTCTGAGATGGCTGGCTGAATTCATGAGTCAGACACCTATTCTCCTTAGCAATGAGCTGGTCAGCCAAACCCTCGTATGGAGCTACATTCTCTGGGGGCTCACCCACCTCTCCCCCAGGAGCTCATGGAGGACCCAGCTAGAGCTGCTTCTGACCTTAGTCTCAGAGCACACCACCTGGATAGGCTGAGAATTTTACAAATCTCAATTGCTGGTTCCTTTGTACGTAAGAGTTCAGTTTTCAGTCTATCCCTTTCCACTTGCATTTTACTATAACCAGCAAGGAGAAACCCAGGTTCACCTCCCACACGTAGCTGGGAAATCCTCTCAGCTAAATATACAAATTCATCACTTTCAGCTTCTGCCTTCCATCTGACGTCAACACAATTTCACCAAGTTCTCTGCGCTTTATAATAAGGATCACCTTTCCTCCAGTTTCTAATAATACCTTCATCATTTCCTTCTAAGGCCTCATCAGAAGTGTCTCTAACGTCCATATTTCTACTAACAGACTCTTCAAAGCAATTTAGTCTTTTTCTATTAAGCACTCACAATTCTTCCAGTTTCTACCCATTATCTAATTCCAAAGCTGTTTCCACATTTTTTAGGTATTTGCAAGAGAAGCATCCCATTTTCCAATTCCAAAAACTGTCTTAGTTTACCAGAGCTGCTACCACAAATGCCACAAACTGGTTTTGGCTTAAATAAAATCTCATGGTTTGGGAGACTAAAAGGCTCGCTCCCTCTCAGGGTCATCGCATTCTGCTCCCAGCTTGCCACCATCCCTGAGGTTCCTTGGCTTTCCCGTCACAGGGCGATGTCCTCTGCTTTCTCCTTTAGCTTCCTGCTGACTTCCTCTCTGGCTCCACCGGTGGCTTTCTCTTTACAGTCAACTGGTTTAAGGCCCACTGTCATATATGGTTGGCCCACACTTTAAGTAAAAATACCATCTTCAAGAGGCTCTATTCACCACGGGTTCACACCCACAGGAATGCAGAGTAAGATTAGGAACATGTCTGAATTGGGGCAACACTCAATATACCACATCATTATAAAAATTCCAGTTGTATATAAATGTATAATATAGAAGGCAAATGTCCCCTGTAATTCATCCCTGAATAATCACAGCTGACTTTTTCAGTCATAGCCCTATACAGTCACATAAAAACATTGGGCGCCTTCCATACCCAAGCTACCAATATAAGCTTCTGAAAGTTCTCCTGACCTCAAAACCCTCTAGTGGTTTTCCAATGACTGAGAATGAGTCAATATACGAATCCGTGTCTTTTAAAAAAAAAATACCATTGTGCTGGTCCAGTTTATTTTACAATACTGATTGGCAGTTTTTGCTATTACAAAGCTGCAATGAGCAACCCTACGTATATCAAGGTGTTTCAAATACAGAAAATATGGTTTATGCAAAAAATGGCTTTGGGAGACAATTTTATAAACTTTGATTAAACCCAGCCAAGGATCAGGCCAGCCTCCAGGGCAAGATGGGAGAGGCACCCTTGCCTCTGCTGGAAGCTCACATTTAATGGGGAGCTCACGAGTGGAACAGTCTGGAGGACATATCTAAGCTGGTATAGAAGGTTCAAGTGTAGTAGCTAATCCAGCCAATGGATTTGGTTTATAATCATCCAAATTCCACATCTTTTTCTAAAACACATGTAATCATCAACTTTTGTCCTAATTTTTATTTTGAAGCATCATTTGCTTTCTCATCTCATATTAACTTAACAGCAAGTTCATACTTGAACCATTACGCAGACACCTAAACGGGAAGGTGACTCAGAGCCGGAAAACTTAGGGACTTTAAGGTGAGCCTTCAGACATGGAAAGTCTGCAACATGATGACTGAGAATGTGGCAGAAATTCACCTGCTATTTACCTCTCTTCGGGGATTTATTCTCGAAGGACAGAATAAAAGTTCTTTCTGAAAGACAGAAGGGATCAATGAATGAGGTTATTTTGGAGGCTCCTCTTTTGTAAGTATTGAAGTGAATATTTCTACCTGGATGTTCCCTTGGCATCACAAACCCAAGGTATCTAAAAGAAAAATTAACTTCCTCCCCCAATCAGTTCTTCTTATGAACTTTAAAGTTAAGGATATATTTTTTCCCCTGTTACTCAAATTTAAGATCTATAGCTCTCCTTTCCCAACCCCATTCTCATCCATTCCTTTACCTTTTCATTTCTTCTTCTCTAGATCAAATCCTTGTGATTTCATTCCAGTCATCATTTTTGAATACTACGGGAGGCTTTGGACTAGATTCTGGGATTACAGAGACTCGCACATTCTTTAGGAGTTCACGGGACAGCAGCAGTGTGCTACCAAAGTGACGAAGAGAGACTGCCCACAGATGGCACTGCCCAGAAATGATGCACAAAGGGGTTCACGTGCAGTTGGGTCTCCATTTATTGAGTGGAGGAGGCAGGGTAGCTCTTGCAGGTTTTTATGTCTCCAGCTAGTCTCCTTCCAGCCCACTCTACCTAATACCACCAGATTATGCATCTTCCTTCTCTCCTGATCTCACAGGACTTTGGGGGTGAGGGGCGTTGGAAGCTTCCTTGCTAGCTTTTAAAAGTCTTCACCTTCAGCACCAATCTGCATTCCTAACTTTATCACCCACAGCTTTCCCCACGAATTTTCAGCTCTTGCCAAATTGTGCTGTTGAATCCTAATGGGAATTTCTTCTCATTTCTGCCTATCGAAATCCCACTCATCCCTCCTATTTAAACCTGTCACCTGGCTGTCCCTTATCCTTAGAATACCTCCAGTAGATATTGTAGTGTCTTCCCTCGGCAATGCACACTCCGCCTCCAGTTCTTTGATTTTGCCCGGTTTCCCTCTTTTTCAAATTCTTTTGGGGTGAACCAAACTCCCTTCTCATTCTGAATGCACTTCTCTGATGCTCCTGTAAGATAAAGACAGACTATTCCAGAACCCCACTTCCATCCCCTCCCACCAATTCATCCTAAGTCTCCAAACCCTTAGTTGGAATGGCCAGCCTTTCTGGGTCCAGACAGCCTGCCCCTGTGCGGTGGGGGCAGTAGCAAGAATCTAGATTCCTCTTCTCTTATACTGAAGCTCCTAAAATCTGCCCAAGTGGTGAGGGAGTGGAATAGGATTTGAATTTTATGGCACACCTGTCCTAGCATGCAGGTAGGGGCAAGGTGATCAGATCACAGGGTGCTGTGGGAGTGGAGGGACCTGGTGAACGGATGTACACAACATGCTAAAGTGTGAGAATCCCATCCTAAGAAGCACTTCCTTCTATGCAGTCTAGTTGCAGAGTCCTTTTTTTGAGCAACTGTGTACACGGTGCTTTCCTCCCTTCTCATGATTCCTTCATCTAGGAGTTCCAAAAAGCGGAAGACAAAGGCACCCACCTTTTTTCATTTTCTCCTTAAATAAAATCCCTTTTGCCTCACCACAGGTCACAGGGAGTATAGGAGATTGAAAATCCATGGTTTCATCTTCAGGCTTTTCTGAAACTAGAAAAGGAAAAGTTTAGCTTTGTTTAATCTTCATTCTCTCTCCTTCGTGAGTCCTACCTTCGTGAATCCTACCCTCCATGAATTCCAATAATAACAACAATAATAATAAAAACATTGGGGAACTCTTGCTAAGTTGCAGAAAATCATCCATTTTGAGTGGCAGATTCACTACATGAATAGAGTAATCTCCAATACACCAAACCAAAACCACCACCAAACAAATCAAACAAAACATTTTAGTAGAAAGTACAAGGCTTTGTCTTTGGTGGATGTCCCTTAATTTGTAAGCTAGTTGGCCATCACCTAATGTTCCTTTGTCCCATAAACATCTTGCTTTTCCTTCTGTGCCGATGCAAGTTGCCTACCCAAAGTATTTCTCTTCTGTCCAGATAGCTAGAGAAACAGTTTCATCTGTAATCTTATTTCTTGATTCAAACCAAGGTTTGGGTGAGTGAGGTAGTTAGCACTGGGGGACGATATCAGTCTTCATTGTTTTCTATTTCTTTTCATTTTATTGCAACTCTGTTTCTTCCTCTGTGAGTAAAAGAAAACCCTGAGAGCTCTACCTTAATCTGCAAATTGCACATAGAGAGACTGGGCACCTCAGAAGCTCTGAGTGGGGATGTGGGGTTCTGATTCAAGACAAGCAGTTGTAGGAGGTTTTAAATATCAGTGAGCCGTGCCTCCAACCCCAGCCTCACTGTGGGTGAATTCATTAAAGATCTCCTGTAGGGGCCATCTCCTGGGGAAGTGGGGCAGAGGGCTGCCCATGGCTGATGTTGACTTATAGAAAATGTTAAAGCTGGTATAAATCTATAAAAACTTCTAGTCCAATTCTCTCCCTGGCCTCAAATGCTTATCAAAACAGGCGAAGGAAAATAACCATATTGAAAGCAAGAGCACTGCTGAGAAAAGCGAAAGAGTAGTATCAATGACAAAGAAACCATTAATTATTCTGGAACGATGAAGCAGATAGAGGAGGGACCCCAGGGAAGTGAGAGGATGGTTCTCCCCTCAGAGCCCCAACGATGCCCCGTGTGGACAGAGCAGGCAAGGATGGGCTGCAGGCTGGGCACGGGGGTGGGGGGGCAGGCCCCTGGAGGGTGAGACAAAGAGCTCTGCTCCGACAGCTGGCCATTGCTCCCGCATGGCGTGGCCATCCCCACTACTTGTCCCCAACTCTGCTCACCACACATGGCGCAGTGGAAGAGAACATGGACTCCAGAGCCAGAGCAGGTGGGTTTATACTCCAGGATCTGCAGCTCACCAGCAAGTATTACATAAGTATCTATCATTGTCGTCAAAACGGAGCAGAGGATTTGCTGCTGCAGGATTCCAACTTGGGCGACAAGGCAGAGCCACAGGTAACTTTGCAGGCACTACTGCAAACCCCAAGAGGGACAGCAGGGCCACAGGAGCCCTCTAAAGTTCTCAGTCTCCACGGAGATGTCCTCCCCAATACCCTGTGGTAAGCAGAACTCCAGTGAACACAGATATCCTGAAGTAGCGCATAAGCAGATGCAGGAGCAGTGGGTGGCGCTGGGAACTAGTGGCAGGAAAGTAAAATGCTTTCTTTACCTGGTGCAGGCAGCTCACAGAGGGAGTCTGGGCTTGGTGCCCCGAGTACCTCCAGAACCACCCACCCTTTGCCTGGTGGAGGGAGACAGCTTTCTGGTCTGTTCCCAATAATCCTGCATTTGGCTCGGCCTTACCTACTCCTCCCAGCAAACAGGCCTTCAGGGATGGAGCCCTGTGCTGCTGGAAACTGTGGGGACAGCCTGCTTAGGCTGATATGACATCAGACAGCCCAGTTTCTAGGGAGACCCCCCCCCAAAGTCCTAGCAGTGGTTGATTTCAATCAGCATAAGTCAGTGTGCTGGTTTGAAAGGATGTATGTCCCCTAGAAAAGTCACATTTTAATCAAAATCCCATTCCCTATTCAATATTGCATGTTTGAAACTGTAATCAGATCATCTCCCTGGATGATATGATTTAGTCAAGAGTGGTTGTTAAACTGTATTAAGAGATGACATGTCTCCACCCATTTGGGTGGGTCTTGATAAGTTTCTGGAGTCCTATAAAAGAGGAAACATTGCGGAGAATGAAAGAGATTCTGAGACAGCAAAGACTGCTGCAGCACCACAAAGTAGAGAGTTCATGAGCCAGTGACCTTTGGAGATGATAAAGGAAAACGCCTCCCAGGGAGCTTCATGAAACAGGAAGCCAGGAGAGGAAGCTAGCAGATGACGCCACGTTCGCCATGTGCCCTTCCAGCTGAGAGAGAAGCCCTGACTGTGTTCGCCACGTGCCTTCTCACTGAGAGAGAAACCATGAACTTCATCAGCATTCTTGAACCAAAGTATCTTTCCCTGGATGCCTTAGATTGGACATTTCTATAGACTTGTTTTAATTGGGACATTTTCTCAGCCTTAGAGCTGTAAACTAGCAACTAATTAAATTCCCCCTTTTAAAAGTCATTCCGTTTCTGTTACATTGCATCCCGGCAGCTAGCAAACTAAAACAGTACGTGTGAGCAAACGACCGGGAGCGGAGGAAGCCAAGACTTGGGTGGCAAGCTGGGTCACTGAAGTACAAGATTTCCTTCCCAAATCAAATGAAATGGTGAATGGAAGGAACATTAGAGAAAATGAAATCTACTAGCCTTGGAGAGTATTAAGGGACTCTTATGTCCATGCCACAATAGCATCTTGCTATGAAAAGTAAGCAATCAGAGAACAAAAAGAGCTCATGAAATTGAAAAGCATGATGGAGGAAATGAGTAGAAAAACCCAACAGAGACAATGAAGAAACCTAGTTAGTGATTCAGAAGACTAAATCCAGGGATTCTTCCAGAACATTGGGAAAAAGACACAAAGTGAAAATGACACACAGAAAGATGAGAGGTCTGGAGAAAGTTCTGGGAGATCTATGAGGCTGGATGAAAAGCAATGGTCAGTGAAATAATCTAAGCAACATATACACTGCATCGTTTATGTTGCAATGACCTGTCAGAAGGGAAAGGCAGCGATTATTCCCATTTTATAGACGGGGGAACTCAGGTTCAGGTTTGGAGGGGGAGTTACTGGGGGTCACCGAACTGAATGAGGAGCAGCTGGCCTTGGAATCCATACATGCCTGACCCTTTCCAGATTGCCAGAAATGCCTCAATGAGACTCCAGGTAAGTATGTTTAATGACAGTACAGAGATACTTGAGTTAAATCACAAGTTACAGCCAGGGTGAAAATGCTAAGGAGGCAAGAGGAGCTGAGCTGCAGGGCACCTGCTAGCTTCTATGTGGACCTCTGCTCTGCCTGAACCCTGCCTTCTGCAGGACCCTCCACTGGCTTCCCTTCGGCACTCTGGCCAGAGTCTCATGAAGGGTTAGCTAATGTTAGTTTCCTAAAAAGACCTGGAGGAATGTTTCCTTTCTTCTCCTTTCTTGCCTTCTTCTTTTCCCTTTTTTTAGTGTAAAAAAGAAAGGGATTGAGATTAGAGCATTTAAGGTTGATTTTAGCTCATGCCAGTCATTTACGCTTGAATTGAATCAGTTAAATGGGCTAATAATTTATTGTGATGATTAAATGACAAAATGCAGAGCACACAGCTTTGCCAATTGTCAAGCAGCTACATGCTTGTATTGCAGTCAAGGTCGACAATAGGATTGTTTGGTGCGCTGAGCAGGCAGGTGCCCGTTCTCACCTGAGAACCCACCTGTCCACGCAGGACAACATTCTTCCAGCAGGGGGCGGCGGAGGGTCTGGTTTCAATCGCCCAAGTCGGGCAGGCGGAGGAAGAGTGTTTTGAGGGAGGGGCACCTTGTTCTAGGTCATAGGCCTTGGACGGGTCACAGAGCCGCTGATATTGGTAGAAATACTTGATGAAGAAGAGAAGATGATACATTGATGGGACAGGGATTTAAATATGAAAGCACAGAGGAGGTAGACATGGAGCCAGCAGGCCCACTTGCCGCCTTCGGGGGCCTTTGTCCCGTGAGCAGGACGTGAGGACAATCAATTCCAGTCGTGGTAAGTGCCACAAAGGGATAGGGAAGACCTACCCCTGCCTGCCCGGACAGAGAAGGCTGCCCTAGGAGCTGACCCTGGAGGCAAGGCCTGAGGATGTGCAGACAGGGGGAGAGGGGCAGGGGCTCCAGGGCTGGGGGTGCTGGGGGACAGCTGAGGGGAGGCCCTGAGCAGGGGGAGGGTGGAGCGGTCAGTGCGGCACTGACCCGCGCTGTGAGAATGGCTCTAGGCGCCACCCCCAGGGGCTCCCTGGTCCTTGCCCTGGGGCTGGGCAAAAGGGGCCTCTCCCTTTGTGCTAATCCATTGAGCTGCAGACCCGGGCTCACACATTTTCTGCAGGGGGGTGGGGCTCAAAGCTCTGCCTGGACCGGGCAGGAGCTTGGCACACAAAGACATCTATGCCCCGCTGTCTTCACTGAGGGAGTGTTGCCTTCTAGACATTGCTATGAAAGTGCTTTTTAAGAAAGATGTACAGAGCATAAAGCAGTGGTTCTCCACACAGGCAATTTGTTTGCCTAGAGGATATTTAGCAATGTCTGGAGGTATTTTTGGTGATCACAGTGAGGAGAGGGGAATGTGGGAGACAGTGCCACCAGCATCTGCTGGGTAGAGTCCAGGGGTGCTGCTAAATATCCTACTGTGCACACAGCAGCCCCCACAACAAAGAATTATGTGGCCCCAAATGCCGATACTGCTGAGGGTGAGAGACCCTGGCACAGCCATACTAGAAAACATAAGCTGATGTGATGACTTTAATAAAAAATTTCTCCACAACCAAGAGCTTCTCAACTAAGTAAAAGAAAAAGCAAAATGACAAAAATTGCAGTAAATATCACAAGGGGTTCATTTCCCCAGTTAGATGAAAGTAAATGAAAAGTTCTATACAAGATGGGCGAATATGAACAGGTGATTCTCAAAAGAAAAATTTCAAATGACAAATATTTTTTAAAAATAGGTAAATCAGTTAGGATAAGCAAGACAAAGTTGCAATTAATTTATAACCAGCCTGCATCTCAGTGGTTTATTATAGGTATCAGGAAAATATGGCTTGCAAGCCAAGTGAGACCTGTCACCTGTGCAGAGAAAGTTTTACTGGAACACAGGCATGCTCATTTATTTATGTATGGTCTTTGACTGCTTTCACGTCACAGCAAGCAGAGTTGAACAGTGGAGGCAGAGACCGTGTTGGGGATCGAATCATTTCCCCCACAAAATACATGCTCTTAGTCTTAATCTGTGTTCCTGTTAGTGTGAACCCATTTGTAAATAGGACCTTTGGAAGATTTTATAATTAGTTAAGGTGTGGCCGTATTGAATCAGGATGACTCTTAATCCATATGACTGGCAGTCTTATACAGAGAGGGGATTTCGACACATTCAGAGAAGCCAGAAGTCAGAGAAAGCCACAGGAGGTGACCAGGGGACAGAGACAGAGAAGCAAGCCAAGGAACTCCAAGGACTGCAGCAAACCAGCACCAGAATGCTACAGGCTCAGCGAGAAGGCATTGCTCGTCGAGACCTTGAGGCTGGACTTGGAGCTTTCCAAACTACGAGCCAACAGATGCTTGGTGTTTAAGCCAACCAACCGCATGGTATTTGTCAAAGTTGCTCTAGCAAAGCCTGCAAAGCCTAAAGGAGTTAAGATATTGCTTTCATGGAAAATGTTTGCTGAGTGCTGGTTTAGAAGAACGAAGACTTACTTCTCCCTTGAGCTACCCCAAGGAAGAGGAGGCTCAGCCTCTTGTCATTGATGCTCACGGACCAGGTGACAGACAACTTCTGTCTAGGGCACAGCTGGTCTCATGGCCATAAGAAAGAAACCACACCAGCTCTTAAAGCTTTGGCCTGGAAGGGACCCTCTCACTCTGTCCACATTTCCTTGGCCATGCCAAAGCCCACGGGCATCCGTGGAGCACAGTAATACCATCTACCCAGCTTGTTTAGCCACCTGCACAGAGCCAAGAAACTTGAGCAAGCACAGCAGTGGGGTATCATTCTTTGCCTTCCTATTTGGCAAACACAGAAGAGGCCTGTTATATCTAGTCTTGGTGAAAGTTTAGGGAAAAGAGCATCCATACAATGCTCAGAGGGATGTAAGGGGGTAATAGTTTGTTGTGGGAAACTGGACAATATGTGTTAATTTTAGATACATAGACACTTGGACCAAGGGACTTGACTTCCGGGAATGAACCCTTAAGAAAGAATCATGAAAACGTGTCCGCCCTGAGGTTGGGGGCCATTGGGCTGCCTGAATGAGAGGAGCCCCCAGACTCAGGAGAGAGGCAGGGCAAGGCTGGTCAGCTGTGGCAACTCCTCTACTACTGGGGAGGGGTCACGGGGTGACACCACAGCTGCGGTGACCCACTGCCCAAGGACACATTCTGCCCACAACTGCTCTCAGAACAACAAATCCTCGTTCTCCTGTGTTCCTCCTGCCCCCTCTGCCCTGTACCCCTCCCTCCTTCCACTATTCACTTTGCGCATCTGCCTTACCCTGTGCCTGCTGCCTGGGAGATCCTCCCTCGCCCATCCATTCAAATGGAGATCCCAAGAGCAGCCTTGCCCTCTGGTTCGGACATTTGGGCACATTCAGTCCTTGCCTTTTGGGCCCTTGTCATGACCTTCTAGCGACTGGTTGAGTTGTCCTTCATTTGAGTCACCTGATCCACCACCTGCAGCTCCTCCTGGATTCCAGGCACAGGTGGGGCTGCCCCTGGGCCCAACAGTGATTAGTGAATAGTTTCAATCCAGGCCCTCAGTGAACCTCCACCCCCAAGTACCACTCCCCACCTCTTCAGGAGCGCTCTCTGTTCCCCTGTACCTCACTTTTCTTGGCTATTTCTCTATATTTCTTTCTTTTCTTGAGTGCACTTTTTATCCAACAAACTTACAGTTTTTATTCCTGTTTCTCTGTTATCCCATACAACTCCTCTTTTGTCTATTAATTGTAGGTGTATTAATTAGTTCTAAGTGAATTAATTATCCTGTAAACCCCACAAGGGCAGGTATTTTCACCTGTTGTGACCACTGCTGGACCCCTAGAATCTAAGACATAGGCTAAGCACATACCTGGCACATAATCCATCTTTGCTGAGTGAACATATAAGAAACAGTATATTTCTGAAGATGTCAGAATGATGTATTGTTCATTTTTGAAAGTCATGAGGTCTCAGGATTCCCTGACTATTTAAATCAAAGGGTTTCTAGGAAAGGGCAAACTTTGGCTACAATCAAGAAGTCACTGTCCAAGTTGCAACCTTTTTGGAAAACTTAGATAAAATCTTGAAACACAGAATTTGTTGAGAAGGAAGGGGCATTTCTAAATTCCAAAAAAAGCATCTTTATCCACCAAAACAAAAGCTTTGGAGGTCTGAAAGTCAAGCTCTCCTAGAAGTTATTGGTAGAGAAAACTCAGTGTACAGAGAATCAGTGTCTTGGAAGGCACGGTGGTGCGTAGTGGGAGGAAGAGGTGTGTTGGACAGTGTCTGTCAAGCAGCTCTGAGCCCCCTTCCAGTTCAAACCCCAAGATTGAAGGGTGTGGGAAATAAGCAGAAAATTCTGGGCAAACTCCAAAGCAGGGGGTTCATGTCCTGGATCGTGCTGAGAGGAGAACATCTGCCAGGACGCCCCACGCCCCCGTAAGGGAATGGAATCCAGTAGAGTCCCCGGTGACTAGTGTACCTCCAACATGGGATAAATAGCTTTGAATAAAAGTATCAAGGAAAAGGACAAAGGAGTGGAGATGGGACAAGGGTGAGAATGGAGAGGAGTAGGCAAAAGGACGATGATAACAAGAGGGAGAAAGCAGAAGATCCAGAAATATGGGGATTTTCACAAAACATACTTTCTGATCCAGCAGATCACACGGTCACTGCGTGAGGAGACGAAGGATAAGCAGGTGTAGGTTCATAGGGGGGGCTTTGGAGGCTATTTGACTCCAGATCTAATTCCAGGTCTGGAACCAGCTCAGCGCCTGCCTTCTCCCTTCCCTGCGGGAAGTGGCCCTTGGTCAGCCAAGTCAGGACCCCAGTGAGCACAGAGGGAGTGCCAACTGTGCTTTTCACGCTTACCTCTTGGGAATCTTTTTTTTGGCCTTCTTCTTGAACTTGACCATATACATTTTTTCCTCCTCTTTTCTAAAAAAAAAAAGAACAACAAAATCATCTTTTATGGCTGTAAATAATGATCTACAAGCCTGCGATGTCAATGATTTTAAATACATTTTCTCCTATCTTCATATCACGTTGGGAAGACAAGAAAATCAGGAGACCTACGTAGGGAAAAAAAAGTATTCCCTTCTACATGGAAATGGAAAAAAACTCAATGAAGATATACCAGAGATATACTAAACAAATACCATTTAAAATATGTTATTTTTCAAATTAATAACCAATTTTTTCAAGACAAGGAAAAAATACAGGGAAAAATGGTTGTAAGCCATAGAGAGCAGAAGGTTTAAAAGGTAAAGAGATGAACAAATTAGACTGCTTAAAAATTTTTTTAATTTTCATGCTTCAAAAAACACCTCCACAATGTTAAAACAACAAATTCAGAAAATTTTCAATATATGAAACATATAAAGGGTTAACACATTTAATCAATAAAGCAAAATATGAACAGCAGATAAGAAAATGGGCAAAGAACACAAATTCAAAGTGCTCAAAGATATACAAATGTCAGCTTATTTAAAATAATCTTAAACACACTAATAATCAATGAAATGCACTGTTTAGGTTTTAAGGAGACCCAAACATTTAAAAGTTTTATCATGAGGATGGAGGAAATGAGCACTCATATTTTTTTTTTTTTTTTTTTTTTTTTTTTTTTAAAGGAAAGACAGAGAGAAGGAAGGAAGGATAGAAGGAAGGAAGGAAGGAAGAAAGGGAAACATTTCCAAACATTTTCTTGCTTTATTGTATTTTGTTTTTCCGTTTTTGTTACATGGGCTGGGGCCGGGAATCGAACCGAGGTCCTCCGGCATAGCAGGCAAGCACTTTGCCCGCTGAGCCACCGCAGCCCACCCAGCACTCATATTTTTAATGGGAATGTAAATCATTATATTTGGTGACATGTATAAAATTTAAGATTTGCAGACTAACCAAATAATCTGTTGGAAATTAATACAAAGGAAATTATTAGCCAAGTGTGCAAAGATATTAACATCCACATATATTTTCATGTAAAATTTAGAAATAATCTAACTGTCCAATAGGTGATTATTTAAACAAATTGCGGCTTTTCATTCAATAATGTACTATGTAGCTAAAACAAAGAAAAATAGATAATAGTGACATGGAGATGTTTATACTTCATGTCAATGAAAAAAGTGGTTTACAGAATAGTTTATATAGAATAGGCATATATATATATATTTGATATATATATAAAGAAAAAAGTATGAGCACTTATAAAGCATAAAAACAAGGGTTTTTCTACATGATTTTTCTGTAAACCTACAACTTCTGTAATTTAAAAAAACAAATTAGGTGAGAAAGCAGATTAAATAGGTGTTTCTCTTCCTGGTTTATAGTTTCCTTACTGTTTGCAGATATTCCTAGGAACGATGTATCACACAGAATAGGACAGGTTAAGGCTCCAGGAACCAGCAAAACCAAATACAAATTTACTTCGCAGCCACACAAAGTCCTGGGTGGGTCTAGACTCCAATGTGGGGCACAGTCCTCTGGGTGGCACGCAGAGATCCAGGACCCCCTCCCTCTTCCTCACACTTCCACAGCCAGAGGGGAAGATGGTGTGGAGAGTTGCATGGTGATCAGAAGGGACAGTGCCCCTCCAGCCCTATGGTCTGAGCTGCTGCTGTGGACCCGCAGCCTGCAGGGGCTGGGCAGGGTCGCATTCTAAGCCTGCTGGTTGTTTTCCTACACCTGGTGTGCAGTTTGAAGCTATTATGTACCCTAGAAAAGCCATTTCCTGTACTCCTCCTTCAATATTGCTGGGTGCGATCTTTTTGACTGTTTCCATGGAGATGTGACCCACCCAATTGTGGGTGGTAACTTTTGATTACATGGTTTCCGTGGAGATGTATCTCTACCCATTCAAGGTAGGATTGCTTACTGGAGTCCTTTAAGAGGGAACCATTTCAGAAAAAAAACGTAAGAGCTCACACAGCCCAGGGACCCTCACAGCCAGAGACTATGGAAATGCAAAGACAGAACAACCCCTAGGGAATTCTTATGAAATGAGAAGCCAGGAGAAAAAGCTAGCAACATCACCATGAGATATTAAGCAAGCCAGAACCTGTGGAGAGCCAAGGGAAGCTAAGAGGGGAAAGCCACCCCAGAGAAGCAAAGTGGGGAACCCCCACAGGAAACAGAGGCTGAAAGCAATGGAGCCCAGGAGCAAGGGACAAGCTGATGCCAACCACGTGACTTCCCAGCTGACAGAGCTGTTCTGGACAGTCTCAGCCTTTCTTGAGTGAAGGTAAACGTTTGTTGGTGCCTTAATTTGGACACTTTCAATTCCGTAGAACTGTAAAATTGTAACTTACTAATTTCCCTTTTGGAAAGCTGTTCCATTTCTGTACATCGCATTCTGGCAGCTTACAAGCCAAAACCACTGGTCTCTCTTTTTTCCTTTGCAAGGAAGCCACTGATTCTAAGCTTTGCATTTGTGTTTCTAGAATAAAGACTACATTTCCCAGCCCCCTTTGGAGCCAGGTGTGGCCACGTGAGTGGTCCTGGTGGTGAAATGTTAGCAGAATGATTGTAGCAAGTGTCCTCTCCTGGAGGCGGTCCTCCTCCTTTGACCTGGCGTCGTTCCCTTTGGCTGGAACTCAGGCTTGCTGGCAGGAGGATCCCAAGGAAGGTGAAGCCACTGGCCAGGGATGGGGAAGGCAAGGACAGTGATTGCCAGAAACACTGCCAGCCCTTGACGAGGGGAAATAAACTTGCCTCTTGATTTAGCCACTATTTTGGGGAGTGCTTTGCTGTCACACACGACAACCTAATCCTAATGGTCACGGCAGACTGCTTTTAGGGTATGGGAAGTTCTCTGGGTTGAAAAAAAGTTAAATCAGTGCTTTGGAAAAGCATAGATCTTTTTCTAGCTAGGAAGTTCTTTTCTGATCTAGAAAGGCATAACAAACAGTAAGAGTAACTTCAAATCTAACCTAGCAGAGACAAAAGAGTTCTTTATACTTACGCCTTTTCTCAGGAGATTTTTCCAAGCGGGGCTTATTTCCATTATCTATGGAATCTGGAAAGTAATAGAAAGAAATTTTGAAATAAGCAAGCTTTACACCTTGTGACAACACTCATTTCTTTCTTTTTTTTTTCTTTTGCATGGACAGGCACCGGGAATCGAACCTGGGTCTCCCGCATTGGCAGGCGAGAACTCTGCCTGCTAAGCCATTGTGGCCCACCCCACAACACTCATTTCTGACAATACTGAATTAACAAAGATTTGATGCGGTTATTTCTGTCCTTCCTTTTTATGAAGAATGGCAGCTCTTGGTTCTAGGGGACCAGGAATTTTCTCCTGGGCCAGGCAGTAGTTGCCCATATGACCTTGGAAAAATCCACTCATCCTTCATGTGTCTTAGTTTCTTCAGGTGCAAAAGTGCAATAAACTATTCAACCTTCACCAAGGGCTGTTTTGAGAAGAAAATGAAATTGTCCAGGTGAAGGTGAGAAATATCACCATAAAAGTCAATGCAATGAAGGTAAAGCTGTTAAAAATGACCACTGGGATTTCGGGGCGGTCACCTTGAAATCATTCTTTCTGACAATAGCTAGTTTATTTGTCTTTTGGGAGTTCTATGAATTCACAAAGCCGTGACCATACCAGCAGCAAACAGCAGACTCAGCTCTCCCTGCTCCAGAGACAGTGGCACCAACACACTCCAGAAACGGGGATAAGGGAGGACTAACGGTGAGGAGCAGATGGACACACGCGTTTTGCCAGCACCTGCCCACAACTACCACGTCGGTTGCACGTGCTTACACTGAATATTCATTTTGTGTTTATAATGGGAAGCTCACACCCTCATTTTTCCACAGAGGTCATGTGAGAAACATGGAGATTGAGATTCTAGGAAAAGACTTGCCCCATGAGAAGGGAACTTTCAATGGAGTACCAAGAAGATGCTTAGAGCCCATTCTTGGTGGCAGAGATATCATCCCCAAGGGGGAAAAATTGGGGTTTGGTGTGTGTGTGTGTGTGTGCGCACAAAAAAACTTACTCTTTTATGTGTTTAACACATATATACACTATATAAACAAGATATTTAATATTTGTATTAAAATATCTTAGGGGAAAGAGTCATGATTAGGAAAAAAATAACTAAAAAGTCTCCCTAGGGCAGTGATAATGAAAAAAAAAAAGGTTGAGAAACACTGGCTTAGAGGAAAGCAGCTGTGAATTTGGGCTCCTGATTACTGCATCCTAGACCCGCAGCCTCTTTACCAAGCATGATCCTCGGTGGTGTACGAGGTGTATCCTGGGGACATTTTTCTTCATTCGTTTCTGAAATGTCATCACTGATGTCTGAAAACAGAACAATATTTCTTTCAGCTCTCCGTAATACCCTCTGCAAATCCCCTGGGAAAAGGCTCCCCCCTATCCCGGACCTGAGGCTGGGGTGGGGTATCCGGGTCTTGCCTGAGCCCCCAGGGACACCCTTCTGAGACCGCATCTGCACCAGGACTGGTGCTGCCCATGCCAGGGTCTGCCTCCCACTCAGGAGGGCAGGGCAAGGCTGGTCGTGGTGGTTTTCTCATTAATTAATTAAACCTCATCTGCTCCCCTACACCAGTGGCTCTCAAATGAAGTCTGTGAACCTCTGGGGTGCCTGAACTCCTTTAGGGGCTCTGCAAGGTTAAAACAATGATCATACTAATAGAAGATGAGCCTGGCTTTCTCACTGTTGACTTTTGCACTGATGGAGCAAAAGCATGGCAGGTAAGACTGCTGGTGCCTTAGGACAAATCCTAGCAGCCAAACCTTAGCACCAGTCATTGTGTCCTTCACCGCCATATGCTCACCGGCCCAGTTTCATTTAAAGATGCCGTTGATGAAGCAACACAATGATTAATTTATTCAGTTTCTATCCATGAGTAGACATCTTTTAAATGTTCTATGTGGAAAGGTAGGGAGTATATCTGAAGGACTCACGATGCATATTGAAGCTTGATGGCTGTCACAAGAAAAAGTACTCGTGTGTTGTTCAAGTTGTGAGCTCACTATATAATTCAGTGAACCAGTATTTCCCAAATGAGCAAGGCATGACATTGTGAAATCTTGTATATATGAAAGATCCATGCAAAATGCAAGATAGCATAATGTATTTTATGGACATGGTACAAAAAGTTCATTGATATGGTTTCAGAGTCTGCATTACAACTAACCTTTAAGAAACTCCCACTTCTCAAGTTTTGGTGTAATATCAAAGATGGATATCCAAATTATCTAAAAACACTTAAAATATACTCCACCCTTTTCAAGTACACATCTGGGTGAGGCTGGGTTTTCTTCCTAAACTTCAATAAAGCAATATATCACAAAGCTTGAGCCCAGAAGCAGAGAGAAGAACTCAGCTGTCTTATTAAGCCAGACATAAAAGAGCTCTGCGAAAAAGGTAAAGCAATACCATTCTTCCACTAATATATTTTTTTGGTTTTGGAAACTGTAGTTATTTTTCATAAAAAATATGTTACTGATGTTGCCCTGTAATTAGTCTATTACTGTTACTTTTAAAGGAATTAATAAACATTAAAATTCTATATTTTAACTTCTAATAAGGTAAATATGGATACATATAACTCATATAAACAAAACCTCTTTGGGATCCTCAATAATTTTTAAGACTTACAGGAGTCTTAAGTCCAAAGAATTTGAGGACTGCGGCCCAGGCACAGCTGACCTTTCCTCTCTTTGCTCTCCCGTATCCTTCTTGTCCCTTCACCCTCTCTCTCTGTCCCCCTCCCTCCTTCCACTATTCACTTTGCACATCTGCCTTACCCTGTGTCTGCCGCCTGGGACATCCTCCCTCACCTACCCATTCAAATGGCAGATCCCAAGAGCAGTCTTACCCTCTGTTTCGGACATTTGGGCACATTCAGTCCTTGCCTTTTGGGCCCTTGTCATGACCTTCCAGCGACTGGTTGAGTCGTCCTTCATTTGAGTCACCTGATCCACCTCCTGGAGCTCCTCCTGGATTCCAGGTACAGGTGAGGCTGCCCCTGGGCCCAACAGCGATTAGCGAATAGTTTTAATCCAGGTCCTCAGTGAACCTCCACCCCCAAGTCCCCCCTCCCCACCTCTTCAGGAGCTGTCTGTTCCCCTGTACCTCACTTTTCTCCTGCGATTTCTGTATAATTCTTTCTTTCTTTTGCTGTGCGCACATTTCATTCTCCCTGAAACTTACCATCTGAGCTCACTCCCCATACTACCTGCTAAAATCAACTAGATAAATTTTGGAAAATTCAAGAGCAGTGGGGGTTATTTCCTGTTTGTGTGGCAAGCTGCTGCTGTGAGGCGCCACATCAGAGCAGTAATGGCCACATCATTGTGTGGCCTGTTCAGTCAGAGAGAAAGGGCCTTGAGAAGTCTCTCCCCAGGCTCCCCCAGGAGCCTAGATGCAAAATGGGGGAAATACAAAGGTTCCCATATATCATCTAGTGGGGAAGGTGCACATCCTCAAAGAATTAAGAGGCAGGGAGACCTCTGCATTGGAGGGGGCTACAGTGAGGGTGGGATGGAGGCTGAGGCTGAGACAAGAGGATTTGTAATGCCAGGAAGAACTGAGGGATCTGCTTCATTGTGGAAAATAAAAAGAGCACAATTTTCACTGGCAGTGGACTTAAGATGCCAACATCCGCAGGATGACCACAGGATACCTCCATGGAGGACGCCTCCTCCTGGTTGCTGGACGTGTGGGCTTTTCCCCGCACCCAGGTACCACAATGGAAGTAAGGATGGCCAAACTTTTGAGTGGAGGCACCCAAGCCAGCAGAAGTCCAAACATTGAATCTACTGAATAATTTACCCGAAAGGAGACTGGGTCAATCCAAAAGGGTCTAAAAGCTGCCCTTAATTGGCAAGTTGAATTTTTTTTTTCAAAAGAAGGGCTTCAGAGAAGATCAGAGCTGTTACAGAAAATAAAAATACTCTTTTGCTTTGTTTTTGCATACCAGAGCATGGTATAACTATTTGTAGCACAACTGTGTTCTTTTCATCTGAATTTTACATTTCTTTTTAGGTGTTTTTGATATTTGTAAAAAAGGTGATGAATTAAATGCAAACCATTGTGATTCGAAAATGCCTCTGTAAGACTCTTCATTTAAATACAAAAGAAAGAAGCACAGCTTTGGAAGGCCCTGGCATCTCCCACCCCTATTGGTAGCTAAGCGGGGAGAAGTCTCAGCATGTCAGAATTAGCTCAACAGAACAGGCTGACATCAGCCCTGGGTATGGAGGCTCTTTCTAACATGAGTGTTTCTCTAACCCAGGCGTTTCATTGTTATAGTCAAATAGATGATCCCTGTCTCCACCCTACTAAACATGGAGAGCATTACGGGAGTGGCCATCTCAGTACCTGATGCCGACCCTAGCGGCTCACAGACCACCTATGCCTGCCCTAAACTTGGGATACTAGAATCTAGAGAACTGTATGGGCTCTACTTACCTGCTTTGAAGTTTTCCCTCAATAGATCTTAGTTTATATCTGCACCATGTTGTGTCAGTGTCAGGTTCTGTGACCCCTTTGCATGATGCAATAATAAATTCACAAACTCTCCTTTTTCAGATCATTATCCAAGTTTGGGGAAACAGAAAATATGGTTTCTTTTTTGTTTTTTTCTTCCATTCATTCGAAAAATAATACCTCATTTATGCCTGGAGATTACCAACTGGCCTAGAAGAGCCCATTACAGAGGAAATTATAATAAAGCATCTAGAATCTTCCAAAAGCACCAGTTCTAGGTGCTACAGAAATGTGCAGTGGGACCAACTTAGCTAATTTAGGAGTTAGGGTATGCCTCCTTGAGGCAGACAGTTATGCCAACACTAGCGATGAGTCAGAGTTAGACAGACATTTATGGAAAGTTAGACAGACATTTATGGAAAGTCAAGAGTAAGAAAGAACGTAGGCGTCAAAGAGAACAGCATATGTAAAGGAGAAAGAAGTTCAGAATGATTGGCTGCAGTTTGAGTGGAAAGAGACAGGACTGGAGGGGGAGGCAGGGTCAGATTTGGACAAGCCTTGACAACTACACTGTGGCAAATTCATGTGCCCCAACAGAAGATGTCCTTAACTGTGATCCACATTCCTGTGGGTGTGAACCCATTTGTACATTGGATCCTTTGATAATGTATTATCAATTAGGTGTGGCCCACCTGAATCAGGTTGGGTCCTAACCAGTATTAATGAAGGTCTTATAAAGAGAAGTAGAGAATGTTGGCTTTGCTTCCCATAGAAGCATTCTTTATGCCTTTTTTTTTTTTTTAACATGGGCAGGCACCGGGAATTGAACCCGGGTCCTCTGGCATGGCAGGCAAGCATTCTTGCCTGCTGAGCCACCATGGCCCGCCCCTGTAGAAGCATTTTAATCTTCATATACTCTGAGAATCAGATCCCTAGCCTCTTATCTAAGTAATCAGATCCAACAGGGTAAAACTTTTCTTATCTCCTAAAATGGCCAAATGGTTACAAACAAGGCTAGGTCCCTGTTATGTCCCAAGGTGCCAGGAAAACAGGAATTCCATCTCCCTAGGTGTTATTTATCATAAGGATGAAGCCCAGAGCTCCAGAACCTAAATCTAGGTGCTAAAAGCAGGAGATACCTGGGATTTACCTGGCCCTTGAGAGATGCATTTAAATTCCCAGAGGTTAGAGAATCCAGGAGCAAAAGTTGTTTTTCTCTCCTTTCAGGACGGGTGGGGGAAGGCTGTCCCTCTCCTGTATATAGTTGGAGAAGGTTCACTGTTCTCTGTCCTTATCTGTGGGGTGTAACCCACCACTTATGAATCCATCAGCTCTCATTGTGCCTCCCCAGGGACAACGTATGTGGAACCAAAGTGGCACTGCTACTCTGCTATTGATCTAGGTGTGAGTATCAATAGAGAACTCTCTTCTCTGACCCAGGTGACTGGTGTTTCTGCAGTATTTATCTATATAAAGTGTGTACTTTGTTACGCTCATGGTTCTTGACAAAATACACATAACTTCCTAACTGGTATAGCACATGGATGGCTTGCAGAAATCTCTAAATGAATAAGTTAAAAGTTGAACTACAAAACTTCCCCCAAATATGTTTCATCCTCTCTTCCCAATGGGCTGTACCATTCACACTAGAGATAGAAGACTAAGACTTGATTTCTCTTCCAATTTACCAAGTCCTAACAACTCTACCTCCAAAGCTGACCTTGCATTGGCCCTCTCTTCTCCATTGCCACTGCCAGGCTATTGGCAGCACATCTGCCCCCCACTCCTACCCCAAATGGTTGCCCTGTCTCCACTCTTGCTTCTCTCCAATTCATTCTTTACACAGCAGCAAAACTGGTCTTGGGTCCCTTCAGTGCTTGGATCCCTTCAGTGCCTTTCAGGATAAAATCCAACCTCCCACACCTTGGCCTGCAACGTCCTGCAATGAGCCATCTCCAGGTTCCTCTTACGCGCTCATCTTACCTCTTGAGAGTTTTTTTTTATGATGTCTCCTTTTTGAAGTTGACCACACACATTTTTTCCTTTTCTTTCCTTAAAAATGAAAGGGTAAAGATCATCTTTTTACAGCTACAAACATAGATATGTCAGCATTATAGGTCAACAAGTCTCAGCTTTTGCTTTTGGAGATGCTCCTTCATGAAGTAATGGGGTGAGAAAAAACTCCAAAGTGGTAGAGGAGAGAAGGAAGTGGGGAATGGAGACAGTGAGTTAGGGAATCATTTTAGAAGATTGGTCTTGAAATGGAGGGGAGAGCTATAGGAGAAGCTGAAATTAGTAGGGGGTCAAGGGAGGGTTTATCCTATGAGCTGAGGAGGGGGACTTGATTAGGGGCTGAATATAGATAGACCTTTGTGAGAGGTGCTGAATATTCAAGAGAGAGAAGGGATAATTTGTACCGTAAGGCAAGGTGGAAGAGAAGAAGGGAACTGGAAAGGAAGCAACAGATGCAGTTAGGGTTTGAAGGTCTAGCAGCAGGAAGTGAGGGGAGTTCCATCTGATGTTTTCTCTATGAATTAGGAGGCAAAGCGTCTGTTGAGTAAAAGAGAACAAGGTTTGAAAGGATCACTGCAGGAGGTGGGAGAACTGGGTGCCCACAGAGTCAGGTGGAATTGTCGTGCCATGTGGACAGTCACGTGAGCTGGAATCATGAAGACACAGCGGCACACTTGGCATTGCTGAGTGACTCTCCAGCAGAGCCTGCTTTATAGATGCAATAGGGTGAAGGCAGATAATGAGGTTCCTTCAGGACCTGTAGGAAAAATTCAAGGAAAAGGCAAAGGGGCAAGGCAGGTTGAAATGATAGATCTTGGAATCTAAGCAGGATACAAAAGTGTGTAAAGAAAGGGTAGTAGATGGGAAGAGGGGAAGGTCAGTGGACTGGCTGTTTGAATGAGGTGGAAGGACAGCTGCAGAGGGAATAAACTGCAAGGGAGTAGTCAGAAAGGGATATTTTTAAATAAGGTTTTTAAGAAGAGGCCGAAGAAGAGAGAGAGCAGAGGTTGAATAACAGCTGTGGAAGGAGGAAATTGTAGGGACAGGTGTCAAGAAGGGAATTCTTCAAGGGGTTATTGGAGAGTTGAGCCAGGTGTGAATGGTGATATGATTTTGGGGGAAAATATCATCTGAAATGAGCAGATGAAGGATTGGAGAGGCTGGAGAATTGGGTGGGTTGCCTATGGTGCACATGTGTCCTGAAGGCATCCAGGATGATGGCAGGCATTGTGGAAACAGAACATTCTAAGTCAGCCTTTGAGGTCAGCCAGGAAGCAATGGGGAAGTCCTCGGGTGACAGGGAGGAGGGGAGGTAGCAGGGGTTTTGCTCGAATGCTTGCACCTTAAAGGAGGAAGGCGGGCAGTGGACTGGCCGGGAGCAGTGGGAGGGGTGAACAGCCCACCTGCCTCCCACCCAGAGATGTGAGTGATGGGAGAGAATACAGGATATCCCTCAAGAGGAAGTGGTGTCTTCTCAAGGGAACCAACTTTCAGTTAAAGGGAGGTACAGCGAAGACTCTATGAAGTTATGGCTATTAGGAAAACTCAGTGATTTCAGAATAGGCAGTTCCAATGGGGGCACAATTCCATGGCCATAAATGCAATCTGATTTCCCTTTAATCTGGTAAAGTCCTACAAGGAAGATGCAGGAAATGGGAACTGCAGAAACAAAATATACTGGGCATCATGTCTATGACCACAGGGCAGATGCTTATGCAACACATGTTCAGAAAAACAGAAAATGGCTCCAAATTCACCTTCCTGACATCACAGGAGAAGGCAACCCTTACCTTTCTTGTTTGCAGGGGTGCTAGATGCCTCCTGGGACTCTTTTGGGGCACCTGGTTTGGGAGAATCATCTCTTATCCCTGTCAAAAGAAACAGAATTCATCTCAAAATGAGCAGATAAGCAAACAGCAAAAGAAATCAATGGGCGATCTAGAAGGGTAGAGAGCATAAGTGGTGCCAGGCCAGGAACCTGCCAGCCCTCAGGGCTCCCTGGCTCTGTCTCAGTTGTATCTGCTTGTGGGTTATTGTTGGTTACCTGTGCGACTGTCACACTGGACCAGGGGACAAGTGCCCCGCACTGGAAGTCTCTCTGACCCACTTAGAGAAGAGAAGTCCTGGGGCTCCTTCCAACCTCTGCTCAGTGAACGAAGCCAAGAGCAGAGGGCGGTGGTGGCTTTTAACTCCCACGGCCACAGTGCAGGGAATGTCTTCACCATACGGAAAATACATGTAATAGCTTGGATGCCTGAGTGCAGATATTCTTAACTGCTCTGTCTGTAGTTATTTCCCCTTGGGAAACAGTGAAGGAGCCTATGTGTATATTTAGATATAAAGGAATGTATGAAGAACGCAGAAGTAACCTGAACTTGCTAGCTCCTGTTCACAGTAAATATACACAAAGTGATCCTGTCAGTTTTTGCTGTGCCAGTTGCTTACAGTCATAACAAATAAAGACCCACCTCAGGTAACGTTTCCACATTCTTCTTGTTTAAATAATGCTATGAAATCAGTTTCAAACTCTGGTCTGCTTAGGAACAGATACCTGAGGCAGGCTGCAAGCAGTTTCAGATCTCTGAAAATTTTTATCGATTTTCACATTATTTAAATAATGTCTGCTCTTAAAAATCCAAACAATACAGAAACGACCAGGGTTAAAAGCGAAAGGTCCCCACAGTGCGGGGAGAGCTAGAAAGGAGGACTGTCTATGTCTTTGTCCACCAACTAACTCGAAGACCAAACCGTGGTTTTGTTTGTTTTGCATTTGGATGGAGCAGCTTCTCACACCGGCTGAGGCCACGGGTCCTACCCCGACTCAGTCTCCTGGTCCTTGGGCTCCCGCCACAACCGCTTGTGTCCGGTGAATATTCTTCCTTTGCAGACAAGTTGGTGGCATTTGGAGTCCAAGGCTGGCAGGAAGAAGAGCTGCACGCCCCTCCCCCTCCCCCAAGCCTCTTCTTTCCAGACCCACCCTTTCCCTCCTTGGAGACTCCGTCTCCCTGAGCTCAGGTCTTCTGACTGTCCCAACCATCAAAAACCACTGTTGTGAATCAACAAATAACTTGTGTGACACACACATTAGAGATCCTTCCTGGTTCCTTGTCCCAACGTGATTATGGGCACTTTTCATTCCCAACCTTATTTATTTTTATATAGTTTGATTTTTTTAAAGCCATGTTATGGAAGCAATGAGAAGGATCACAGAGTTTTTAAAAGCTTGCTAGACCTGATTTAGCATCTGAAATTGCGTCACTTGTCCCCCTACTCCATGCCATCATTATAAAGGTGTTTGATTGCATTAAATATAACGTCGGTATAGTACTGGGGGCTATCAAAAATGGGATAGCCATCTTTGGCTGAGTGCTGGAGGAGTGGCTGGAAGTGGGGTCAAGACGGCCACTGGCTGCAGGGAGGGAGCCTGTCCATGAGGATCCACATGGGTTTTCCTCGTGGCAGGCGTGAAAAGAAAGGCAAGCCCAAAGCAGCGAATGCAGATTACCTGGCATGGGGGGGAGGGAGCGGGGGGGCCTCCTGAGACTCCTCTTCATCTTTCACCTGGGGGGTTTCCTTGTTACTGGTCTCTGAGAAGAAGAAGAAAAAGACTTCCAGACCCAGGAGCAGAGACCAGCGTGTGAAGGTGGGAGAGCACCTATTCCGGCCAGCCAAGCACCAAGGGCAGGGCAAGGAAGCAGAGAGAGGGGAAAGGAGCAATCATCTACTCTCAGTTAGCCACTTACTGATTTAATCACGATACTTATTTTTCCTCTCTCTCTCGAAAGTCAATGAGATAGAATCTTTCACTGTTGTTAGCTTCCTAACGAACCTTATTTGGGTGGCATGCGCTAGAAGAGTGGCGAAAACATTGTCTGCATCCACTATGGCTTCTTGTTCTCAGTTCTGCAGGACTCAGAATCCATGATACCATTTTTGATAGCCCCCAGTAATACACCGACATTATATTTAATGCAATCAAACACCTTTATAATGATGGCATGGAGTAGGGGGACAAGTGACGCAATTTCAGATGCTAAATCAGGTCTAGCAAGCTTTTAAAAACTCTGTGATCCTTTCTCATTGCTTCCATAACATGGCTTTTAAAAAATCAAACTATATAAAAATAAATAAGGTTGGGAATGAAAAGTGCCCATAATCACGTTGGGACAAGGAACCAGGAAGGATCTCTGATGCGTGTGTAACACAAGTTATTTGTTGATTCACAACAGTGGTTTTTGATGGTTGGCTTGTTTTGTTTTTTCATTTGGACAGGGCTATTTTCACATCACCTCAGGGTGTCCCTAACAAGCTGTCCTGTGCTGGGCTGGTGAGTCCCCCTCTGTTATGGGTTGACTTGTGTCCTCCAAAATGACTTGTTCAATTCCTAACCCCCCATTCTGTGACTGTGAACTTACTAGGAAATAGGGTCTTTGAAGATGTGATTTGTAAAGATGAGGCCAAACTGGAATAGGATGGGCCCTGAATCCAATATGACTGGGGTCCTTATAAGAAGAGGGAAATGAGGACACACAGACAGGCATGGCAGTGAGGAAGGGCATGTGAATATGGAGGAAGAGGCTGGAGGGTTATTTATAAGCCAAGGCATGCCGAGCATTGCCAGCAAACACCAGAAGCTGGAAGAGGCAAGGAAGGCTTCTCCCCTCCAGATTTCAGGTGGAACATGGCCCTGCTGACACTTGATTTTAGACTTCTGGCCTCCAGAAAGTTACAATGATAAACTTCTGTTGTCTCAAGTCACCGAATTTGTGGTACTTTGTCATGGCAGCCGGAGGGAACTAAAATACCCTGCTTGTTTCTTTTTCTCTGTCATACCCAGTTCTTTGTCCCAGGCTTCCTGCCACGAGCCTCTAGGTTGGCAGGTGAGTGTCTCCATTCACAGCCCCCTGAGCTCGGTGAAGCCATTTCCCATGAGCACTACCTTGCATGGTGCCTGGAGGAAGGGTGGGCCTCTCGGGTGAGTTTTCGTCATCGTTTATTTTGGACATCAAGTTGTCACTGGTCACTGGAGAGAGGAAGACAAACAATTACAGATTGCAGGGAATGGGGCCAAGGAAGAGAGTGAAAGTAAAAATGCCTGGGTGGATGGAGCAGCATGACCCAGGGGGAGAGGTGAGATGTTCCCAGGGCGAGGAACAGCTGCTCCGGGTCCCACCTGGGCCCAGGGAGGGTGGGCAACCCTTCTTGTAAAGAGCTGTGTATGGCGAGGTAGGTGCATGGAAAGGACCAGATCAGTAAAAGGATGGGGTCCTGAGGTTCTAGGTAGCAGAGCCATGGGCACTTTTGCCTAGGGCTTCCCAGGTGTTGGACACTGTCTGTTTCTCACCTGGAGTAATTCTTCCTTCCTGGATGAAACCAGGGAGAAGCATGGCAGGGCTGGCAGGGCTCAGTGGTTCCAACAGGATTGCTTTGCATTTCTGGGCAGATGTGCCAAGCTCACCCACCCTCGGTGCACAGGACAGAGCGTTCGGTAATGGTGGCTGGGATGGTGGCAGCATCAGCAGGGTCTGGAGGGAGCTCCCTTCTGCTGGGTCAGCAGGGGCTGCCATTGAGATTGGCATGGCCCTGCCCCGCTCTCCATGGGAAACACCAACTGGGATTGGTAAAGGAGCACATATCAGTACCCTGGGACTCGGAGCTAAATGGGGAAGGGGATCTTAATTTATGACTTTCAGAGGATAGGACATGAAGTTATTCTTTTCTTTCCAGATACACAGAACCGGATTCATCAACATTACTGGTCCATTCGTGGCCCCTTTCTATTTTGTTTTGAGTATGCAATGTTACTACAACTGCATTTAACCCCTGATCTAATGCCAAAGTGGTTTCACACATAAACTTGAATTTGATTTTGTACCTAGGAGTTTAATTTTCTTTTTCTTTAATTTTGATATCATAGATGGGAATTTGGCAATTACTATACATGCTATAGTGTTAGTAGAAGTCTCTGTGGTAAGATACAGTCCAGATTCCATAGCATGGTGTGTTAGGACCTTTACATTCTGGTTTCCGTTCATCTCTACAGACTTGGCCTGTGCCTCCTCTCCCTTTACCCCTTATGATCAGACCACACCAAACTTCTCCCTTGGCTACAACACCCCATTGGCTTTCCACACGCTGTTGCCCTGGACAGGCAATGCCAGGTTTCACTTATGACCCCTCTCCACCCTTTATTTGAGAAGTAAAACTAGTGAACAGAATAAGGAATGTAAGGTCTGATTTCAGAGTGGCCCAGCACTAAATCCCAGAGTTGCAGATGGAGGAAGATGCTGGCATTCAGCCAGGTCAGGGACTTCCCAGCGCCTGGCGCCTCAGCTCTCAGATGTACTCGGCACTGCCTTGGGGTCCAGGTCTGTCCCAGGGTGCCCTGCTCCTGCTGGGAGACCCGGGCACACATGCGACCATCCCTGCCTGGACACTGGTCTTTTCACTTTCACTCACACAAGGAATCATTTCTCCTTCTGGGAAGCCTCTGGATGGGGAAGGGTCAGTGAGCAGATGAAGTGCGGTCCACAGGGGTGAACCCACTAGTGAAAATGTCACCGTCCAGTGACATCTGCGGGACTTTCCTGTCTTCCCTGAGAAGTGAACCATATGCTCTGGCCAAAGGCATTTTCCTCAAACCAAAAATGATTTCACTGCCTGCAGATGATTTTGCTCTTACCCCCACTTCTTTCTCCCCAGCTCTGCCACTGATCTTTTCTCTCCTTCATCTATCCAGCCTGTTCTCATTTTCCAGTGTTCTTCACATTCTATTTCTTTCTCCCACCCTCTCTCTCTGTCCCTATGCTAACAATTCCCCTCTTCTCCTCCTCAGCTACCTTCCCTCCCACCCGCCTTTAAATCTGGCTTCCAGCTCTTCCCTGTTTAGAAAAGTGGTTAAAATCTTGGGGTCTGGCATTGGGATACCAAGTATGGCTCCTGGTTTTGCCTCTCTGAACAGACATGTATCTTTGGGAAAATTACTTCTGAGCTTTAATTTTCTTACCTGTACAACAGGTATAATAGTGATGTCACAGGATTGTTTTAAAGATGGTGTGAGTAACCTTATAAAGTGCTTGGGAGAAGGCCTGGTACATAAGTATTAAAAAAAAAAAGGATACTTATCATTATCCAACACTAACTGAGTTTTCTTCTCTGGCTCTCCCTGACCTGATCTCTGTGACCTGGCATTTCTGTCATTTTATGCATTTCCTAGAGCCTTCCCAGAAGCTAAGCTGTATAATTTTCCCCAAATTTATGAACAGTTAAGACAGAAGTGCTTGGGTCATCTAGAAATTCATCTTAGAGAACTGGGGTCAGATCTGCCAATGGGCTGCTCTTCCTGCCACACCTGTGAGAAAGTAAAGTCCACACCTTCCCAAAGAGAAAGTGTGTGTGTGTGTGTGTGTGTGTGTGTGTGTGTGTGTAGAGGGGAGGGCTGAGGGTATGTTCCACAGATATGAAAATAAACCCCAAACTTTTCACATAGCTAAATTTCTCTTATGCATCTACATCCCCCCAGATATCCTAGAAACCCCATTACCACTTCTGAAGCTTCCAAGAATCGCCTTTAGATTGGGATACTCATGCAGATTAATTTGGCTGAATAATGTCACCAGAAGAGACAGGGCAAAGGTCTTCTCCAGCTGGGTGAGAATGTTGTATACTACCCTGGACACAGGGACCAAATTTCCACAAGCTTCCAGAGATTCCTTAAACAATGGAATGAAAGGTTGTTACAAATGATCATAAAAGTGAATGGAGGGTTATTATATTTGTGTGGCTTTCTAAGTTGTAAGAAAGTCATTTCCCTCTTTGAGAAGGAATTTAACGTAAACTATATGGTCAGATTTTCAAAGGTAGAGGCGCTATTCATTATGTTCACTTTTGGAACTCTGCACGTATTTGGATAACCAGTCAAAGGAATAAATAAGCCAGCCTTCTTTGTAAGTAAGTCTGTTTTGTGAACCTTTTTTGTAGGTATATTTGGGGGAAGAGAGAGAAATTTTTTAAGGAAGCAAAGTGGGGTCAAAGTAAGCTACCATGTAATCAATTCTTTAAGGCTCTGGCCAGGCAACTCCAGCCATGGACCCAAAAGTTGGTCGCAAGTGGCAATTTTGTTGATTGTCTAGTAGCTCTGCTTTCTCTTGGACTTAGGATGGTCTTCATGGGGCCTAGCCATAAGGAGATCATCTGGAAAGCTTCTCTTATGAGCTAAAAGAAGAAACATGGTAGGAGAGAATTTGTTGCAAAGTATTTATTGAGCACCTACTAAGCTCTGTTAGTGTGTCTTGAGCACACAGACTGGAGGAGAAGGCAGGCATTAGACAGTAAATACAAATTAAATAGATACCCAATTACTAAGTATGAGAAGTATTATGAAGGGAAAGCATGGATTGCTATGAGAGAGAATAGTAAACAGGTCCAAATCAGATGGGTGGGTGTAGAGGTCTCTCCGAGGAGTGACACGGAGAAAATGCTGGGGGAGATTGGGGGAAGATCGTTCTACCACTGCCAGCACTTCTCTGGGCCTAGGACTCAGGAAATGCTTTAAACATGCAAACTTGTGTGGGGAGAGTGCCAGGTTTGCTCACAGAGCCCTATCTCCCAGCACCCACCTTGCCTCACCTCAGAACTGACTACGAGTGACAAGTTCTTTGGTTGGAAATCAGGGTACTTCCTTTAGCAGGTTGAGTGGTGGCCCCCAAAAGATATGTCAACCAGGAAGCTATGCATATGACCTTATTTGGAGAAATAAGATGTATTTAAATTAAGTATTTCAAAATGAGAACATCCTGGGTTAGGGTGGGTCTTAATTTCAATGACAAGTGCCCTGGGAAGAGAGGAGAAAACACAAAAAGGAGAAGGTGATGTGAAGACAGAAGCAGAGAGGGGTGTGTCTACCACCTAAGGAATGACTATCAGAGCATGGAATGGATCCTCCCTCAGAGCCTCCAAAAGAAACCAACTCGCTGACCCCTTGATTTCAGACTTCTGGCCCCCCAAACTGTGAGAGAGTAAGTTTCTGTTTTCTTAAGCCACTGGGTTTGTGTTAACAGAGCTTCTATGACACCCTCTCTCCCTTCCCCCAAACCACCACCTTCCGTGATGGTGAACATGCCTGGGTTGGGCGTTTCAGACTCCAGAACCTCTGGTTGTTTGCGCATTAAGACCTCAATACTTGGGCACAACGGGCAGG
Organism: Tamandua tetradactyla; assembly: GCF_023851605.1. NCBI lineage: Eukaryota > Metazoa > Chordata > Mammalia > Pilosa > Myrmecophagidae > Tamandua > Tamandua tetradactyla. The sequence continues at coordinate 206,347,507 of NC_135329.1, forward strand.
GGCTGGGCTGCCAGGGGAAAAGGTCACCGAGACTCACCCTATACATTCTCTCAGTGATGAAGGAGCTGTCTCGGAGGCCTTCGAAGAAGGGAAATGGCTTGTTTATGGCATAGGATATCTTCAGCTTCTGGGATATGAAGTGCTGGTGAAGGGCTTCTTCTAGAGCCTTGGTCACGGTGAACATCCTGCGGAAAGAGGCACCACGCAAAGAGAAGCAGAGCCTCTGAGGAGCTTGGGGAAACACTCTCTGATTTACATGGATATTTAAGACAGACATTCTGGTCCCAAATGGCATCCCTTAGCAGTCTCCCACGTAGCATCTTCCTAAAAGATTCTTAAGTATAGGAACAGTGACACCTCCCAGAGGCAATGGAGGTAGAGAATGACTGACAATCGAGGTCAAAATCCAAAAGGGGCTGCTGGCAAACATACCACAGATATTAAAAAGAAGGCAGATATTTAAAATAGCTAATATTTATTGAGTGCCTCCTGTGTTCCAGGCTTGTTCTAAGGATTACACACACGCTAATTTAGTTGAACTTCACAAAACCCTTGAGAGATGGCCATTACCACTGCACCCATTTTATTGTTGAGGAAATGGAGACAGAGAGAAGTTTAATAACCTGTCCAAAGTTTGCAGAACTTGGAGGTGACGGAGGTGGGAACAAATTCTGACTTTCTGGTTCCAGACTTAGACTCGGAGACACTCTGTTCTACAGCTACACTGAGCTGGATTCAACATGATCACCCGGCCTTCAGCTTAAGGTATACACTAACAGAGTTCATGAAGCAGGGACTGTCTGGGAAAAATAGAAAGACCTGATAATGTTTAGAAATTTTAATAAAGCCACCCACAATCTTTGACACACAAACAGGCCAAAAATAGAGGGTGTGAAAAATGTGAGTAGTAAAGGTGACTTAACCAATTTATATAAGACATCAACTTCTTATCTCAAAACAGATGGTGTGCTATGCCCATGTCCATGCAGTACTGATAAAGATGGAACATGAATAGGGCATGAGAAAATATCTATAAGTAATAAGGCAAAAAAATTTACAAAGCTCATTGACATTTCCAAGAAGAGGGAAGCATAAACAAAAAATTCAACCACAAGTTTTCAAACACAAAACAAACATGGATATCATTTTTCCAAGTGCATTTCATATCACAGAGAACATTGAAGCTGCTCTTAATGATTATTTCAAGGCACTGGATCCCAGTGGCAGATTGAGCACCTTTGTCGCTCTCTCCTGATTCCCAGATTCTTTAAATTTGGCAGAAAAGTAATGCATTGTAAAAAATAATGCATAACTTCACTGCCAAGCAAGAAAAATGACATCAGGAGGTTTGCGATTGTGAGGAAATCCTAGAAAATGGAGAACAGAAGGGAGAGAGAGCTAGCATCTGTAATATGCACAAGGAGGAAGATATTGCAAAGAAAAGCACAGAAGCCACTTTGGAAGGCAGTATGGTGGCTCTTCAAGAAGCTAAGTGAAAAAGTGTCATAGGATCTGGCAATCCCGTTACTAAGTACGTACTTGGAAGAAATGAAAGCAGGGACACGAATAGACACACCAGTGTTTATGGTGGCACTATACATGGTTGCCGACAGATGAAGGCGGCCCAAGGGTCCATCTACTGATGAGAGGAAAGGCAAACTGTGGCGTCGACACACAATGGAATATTGTGTGGCTGCAAAAAGGCATGAAGTCATGATGCACGCAGCATGTGGATGAGCCCTGAGGACATTATGTTGAGTGAAATAAGCCAGAAACAAAAGGTCAAATATTTTGTGGTCTCACTGATATGAGCAAACTCTGAGAATTAAATTCTAGAGCACAGGTTATCAGGAGATAGAAAGAGGGCAGAGACTGGGCAACTGATGCTTCAGGAGAACACATTTATTGTGAAGGTTTGGAAACAGAAAGCACAATACTGTGTGATGGGAGCACAATACTGTAAGTGTAACTGACAAAGCTGAGTGTGAGTATGGTGGAAAGAGGAAAGCTAGAGTCATGAATGTCACCAGAAGGAAAGCTAGAGGTTAAAAACTGGGAGTGTACAACTTATCAAAACCTAGAGTAGACGAGGTTGGTGGTTAATCGTACAAACACAGGAAAGTTCGTACATGAACTAGAAGAAATATTTGTCACTATTATAAGGTGTTAATAATAGGGTGGTATATATGGGAAAAATGTAATTAATGCAAACTAAGGTTTACAGTTAAGAGAACTGTAATATTTATGCATTATTTCTAAGCAAGGCACTATACCAAAGCTATACGTCAATGACCGGGGATATTAGAGGTATGGGATTTTTTTTGGGAAGAAATGAGAATGTTCTCATATTGACTATGGTGATGAATGCATAACTGTGTGATTATATCAAAGGCCCATTGACTGTACGCTTCGGATGGATGGTGTGGTTGTGTATAAAACGTTTAAATGAAATAAAAAGGCAAGCACAGAGCCGGAAAAATACTAAGCTAAAGTTGAATACACGCCTAGAAGAGGCAGGGCCCCTGGGTTAGAGTTAGGATAATTAATTACACAAGGGCACTCAGAATAGGACTTCTGCCAGGTTCTTCATTCTTCCTAGGTACAACCCAGTACGAGGAGGCAGTAGTATCTGACACAGGAAAAAATCCTGAGAATTGCGCCTGAAAGGAATAGTTTGCCGTGTCTGGAGAAGCCCTCTGGTAGGAAGTAGGGACCTAAGAAAAAGTACTGCTGAGTATGAAGAAACATGAACCTCCAAAACAGATATATAAGGGAGCATGAAGGACAAAAGAGGTACTCAGTGGTGCCCCCAGCCCCAGGAGTAGAGCCATCTTCATTTTGGTGGTTGGAGAAGGGGTCCCTGCCCTGCCAGGCTTCCCCAAGCCCCCCACGCCTAAGGCAGAAGTCTACAGAATTCAAGACCTTCAGGAACTGGGAAATTAGATATTTCTTTCACCAACCTTGATCTAAAATATAGTAGTCTTTAAGTAATGAATGTAGGTGACAAACCACAGAAATATTAGTATCTGTGATTTCAGGTAAATCACAGATAAATGAAATTGCGGGCATTTTCACTGCACCTTATAGATACTGCATATATCTTGGAATGTCTTTAATGTTCATCATTGCTTTGAAATTATGGTAGTTATTAGGCCCACCGCTAGATCTTGTCACTTAATGTGTTACTCAAGAAGTACGTTTTGATATTTTGATAACTGTATAGTTATAAAATGGTTTTCCTTTGTAGCCTTATGTAATTTGCTTTATGCATTTAAAAGCATTTTTCTGAGAAGGGATCCATAACCTTCATCAGATGGTCAGAGGGCCCCACAGCACAGAAAAGGTTTAGAACCTCATAGTCTGCATGAAGTCTGAGAGTACATGTGCCCTGTTTTCGCACACCCCACAGCCAGCCCCACTTTCAGGAGAGAGACCTTTGGGGGAAAATACCTAGGCCACTCTTCAGAACTCACAGCAGCTGTCTATACTAAGTAGCCCATGAATGCACAACCAAGGATCTGCAGCCATTGCTGGAGCATCAACATAAGACATAAGACCAAGAGAGCCAACAAGGCAGACACGTTCGTGGACATCCTAGGAGCTGGCAGCAAGGACTCCTCCATTAGACCTGCCCAGGGATACACTGGGATATGCTCCAAAGGAAAGCTGATTCCAGCTGCATTTGTGAGGCAATGTACATGAGAACAGCAAGGACATTTTTTTTAAAGAGAAGAACAATGAGAATCTACAGGACTACTTGAGTATTGGCAAGGGGTCTGGAAACCCCTGTTGGAAAGGTTATGTCAAGAATAGATATACATAAGCTGACATGGCAAATGAACCCACTGCCCTCCCCCGCTACGTGGGACATGACTCCCAGGGGTGTAAATCTCCCTAACAACATGGGACAGAAATCCCAGGATAAGCTGGGATCTGGCATCAAATGATTGAGAAAAGCTTCTTGACCGAAAAGGTGAAGAGAGGAATGAGACAAAATAAAGTGTCTGAGTTGAGAGGGTATCCTGGAGGTTATACTTACACATTATATAGATAACACTTTTTTAGTTTATGGTGTATTGGAGAGGCTGGAGGGAAGTACCTGAAACTATAGAGCTGTGTTCCAGTAGCCTTGTTTCTTGAAGATGATTGTATAATGATATAGCATTCACAATGTGACTGTGTGATTGTGAGAACCTTGTGTCCGATGCCCCCTTTATCTATGATATGGTCAGATGAGTAAGAAATATGGATAAAAAAAAATTAACAATAGTGGGAACAAAGATTAAAATCAACTGGGTAGATGGAAACACCAGCTACCCAATGAGAGGGAGGGGTAAAGGGTATGGTATGTATGAGTATTTTCTTTTTACTTTTTATTTCTTTTTCTGGAGTAATGCAAATGTTCTTAAAAAATGATCATGGTGATGAATACACAACTATGTGATGATACTGTGAATTACTGATTGTACACCATGCATGGAATGTTTGCATGTTAAGAATGTTTGTGTCTGTATGTTGTTTGATCAATAAAAATATTTTTTAAAAAAAGAGAATAGATGCTCAACTTTTGTTCAATTGGCTTAAATTTTAGCTACAGCCTGGTGAAGCCTGGCAATGCTTGGGTCACAGATCCTGAAGTTCCTCTGGAAGGATGTATTTTCTATTTATGAAATGAAAATCTGAGCAAAAAAGAAAAACAAGAGTAACGAAGGAGACTTAGCCCTAGCACACTCTAAAAGGTACTCTAAAGCCTTCATATTAAATAGCACAGTTCTAACTTACCAATAGGGAGATGCCAATGGAAAAGAACAAAAAATCAGGCATGGATTTCATATCACGTCTCCATAGGTAACACATATACATATACAAATTGGCATGTATATGTATATACATATATACAAAGTCAGCAATCCACATCTCACATTATCCTCACTTAGGTGAGCAATCATCAACACTCTCAGTTTTAGACAATTTTCATTCCTTCCAAGAGAAAAATAACCAATAAACACACCCTCACCAAATAGAAAATTCAAACTTTCCTTTAACTCTTTTCTTCCCCCACTCAGTTATTTACCCCTAGGATTGCTGTGGTATTGTTGAGGTCCTCCTGTTAAAGCTAGACTACAGTAGACTTCTTCTAGAAGTCTAGAAGACTTTCTAGTCTATAGACTAGTCTATAGTCTATAGACTATAGTAGACTATATAGACTTCTTCTCTCAGATCCGAGAAGAAGGGCTTACTCCGCAAATGGTGTGGCGCTCTCTGGCTAACAAGTGGAAAATCAAGGCATGGGAGATCCTTGCCTCACTCCAGAAATAATAATACACGCCAGCTAGATTAAAGTTTTATATGTAACAGCATCAAGAGAATATTTATTTCATCACTGGGACTTTCTACATGTGTTACATAAAGAAGCTAAAAATTGCCAATGGGCAGTGGCCTTTTTTTTGCGTGGCTTTACTTCTTCACAACAGCCTGGGTCCGTTAGAAAATCCCTGTGATACCAAATCCAAGTTCTTACACATCCAGTTGTTTTCAAAGTAACCCAAGCAAGAAAACTCCTGTTGCACAGACTACTATAGTCTAGCTTTAACAGGAGGACCTCAACAATATCACAGCAATCCTAGGGGTAAATAACTGAGTGGGGGAAGAAAAGAGTTAAGGGAAAGTTTGAATTTTCTATTTGGTGAGGGTGTGTTTATTGGTTATTTTTCTCTTGGGAGGAATGAAAATTGTCTAAAACTGAGAGCGTTGATGATTGCTCAACTAAGTGAGGATAATGTGAGACGTGGATTGCTGACTTTGTACATTTTACATGATGCCCCATGGATGGAGGTATAGAATGGCAAACTGCGCTGTATGCATATGATTGAATATTGTGCGGCTATAAAAAGGAACAAAGTTGCGAGACATGCAATGAGATGAACAAACCTGGGTGACATTATGTGATGCAAAATAAGTCAGAAACAAAATGACAAACATTGTATGGTCTCTTAGAAAATACTTGCAAGAAAATTGGGGCCTAGATTGTAAGCTCTTACAGCAGTCACATTTAGTCTGGAACTGTAATCATTATTTCTAGATTTTGAGATGCTGTACTATGTATATATAACTTGGTATTTCTCTAGAACTTTGGGTACCAGTGTGACACCTAAGACTCAGAGTAGGAGTTCTGCAGTTCTGAATGTCAGCATTGCCACATACAACTATTAAAGAAACCGAAAAAGAGATCAGGCTTCAATTAGAGGAAAGAACAAAACCTATGAGGTCAAGAATAAGGCAAATCAGGATACAGGGGTAAGGAGGACACTGTCTGTCTCTCAAAACTTCACCTACTATATGAGACCAAAGGAAGAGAGGTTTATTTTGTCCAAAACCTAAATTTTCTGTAGTATATAATCTAACTCACACTATCTGGATAACTCATTTAAACAATCCAAACATGTGGAGCCCAGACTGGGTATAAGGGTTTCTAATTCTATATAGCTTAATGTAATACCTGGTTATATCCCAGAATATGCTGAGCAGATAATTAAGAGGTACAGACAAAGTCCCCTGAGGGACAGGAGAGAAAATATGGAACTATTAAGTTTTATCACTTGGAAAGCCCCTGATACTCTCTCAAACATCAGGGACTCCAAAGTCAATAGCCCAAGCCCTGATCCTGAGGCTTGCTCTCATAAAGCTTATTTCTGTAGTGGAGAAGCTAAGCCTACCTATAGTTACGCCTGAGTTACTTCCAAAAAACCTCATTTGTTGCTCAGATGTGGCCTCTCTCAGCCCAACTCTGCAAGTAAAATTATTACCCTCCCCTCTACAAGGGACATGACATCAAGGGGTGAAAGTTGCCCTGGTAACGTGGGACATGACTCCCAGGGATGAGTCTGGCACCACAAGATCAGCAATGCCTTCCTGACCAAAAGAGGAAAAAAAGTAACAAAATAAGGTGTCAGTGACTAAGGGAGTTCAAATAGAGTCAGGAGGCTATTCTGGAGGCTACTCTTATGCAAGCTTTAACTAGATATTGCTATTCACCATGGTTTGCCAAACCCTAACCAAAACCATTCCTGTCAAGTTTAAAGAACACCCAGGGCTCTATTTGAATTCTACAAAAGTTTCAAATACTATGATTACTTTCCAGAAACCTACAACCCCCAGATGGGTTCTAGGCCAGATAAGTCCTGAAACCCAGAGGGGCCAGCTTTTCCAAGAACATCAACTAGTTCCATTTTCCCTATTCCACATTATCAAAAGCCCCTTTCAACATGAAAAACTTCAAATACCCCTAATGACTGGGAGAAAGATTAACAGAGGAGGAGTTATAACAGAGACGATAGGATTTAACAAATGAATATGTCTGCTGAATTATTAGATTAATATTTCTTTTTAGACTTGGAGCAGCTAGAAAAAAGAAACCTTAAAAATTGTGGAACTGTAGCCCATACAGAACTCTGAAATCTGTCCATAAGTATTTGTTACATTCACTTTGAAATTTATTGCTTTTTTTTGGTATATATGTTCTATTTCACAATTTGAATACAGTGTTTCAAAAAAAAGCAGCCCAGGGCAGGCAACGGTGGTTCAGTGGCAGAATTCTTGCCTGCCATGCCGGAGACCCAGGTTGGCTTCCCAGTGCCTGCCTATGTAAGAGAGAGAAAAAAAAAAAGGTAGCCCATGCGTGCAAGGGGTAGTTCAGTGGTAGAATTCTCACCTACCATGCAGGAAACCTGGGTTTGATTCCTGGCCCGTGCACTTAGAAAAAAAAAAGTAATAAATGGTGCTGCAATAATGGGATACTCACATGGAAAAAGGATGAAATGTGACCCCCACCATACACCATAACAAAAACAAAAAAGCCCAAATAAGCAATATTGAGCCATGTAGAGTTAACCTACTTTGCCCAGCTTTGCCTAGCATCTGCTCTCAGTTGCTAAACTGGGACCCTGTATTCATGAGGAGGCTGCACTTACAAAGCCCCATCTGCTTGACCCCTTAGCGTCCAGAGGCTGACTCTCTGCTGTGGTGACACTGGACCAGCCACCTGGATGCATAAGCCCCGCGCTCTCTTCCTTTGTCTCCTCTTCCAGGAGTTTGGGAGCTTTTCCCTGGCCCTGCTGCCCATCTCCTCGCTCCCGGGACCCTTCCGGGAGGTTTGCTGCTGCAAGGGTTTGCCCCTCCTACTGCAAGCCTGGCTGTGGCAGCCCCAATAAATACCTTGCATGGTACTGCCATCTAGTGGTCACATCTTTTCCTTGGTCTTTTGCAAATCCTCTATTTTCAACTCACTACACAACACATCCTAAGCAGAAATGATTAAAAGATAAGATTGATATATTTTACTACATTTCATTACACAGCATTTATGAATATAGGAGAAAAAGGACAAAAGGCAAACCATGCAAGGAACACCTATCCGCAGCATTCATGGTAAGACTAATAACACAGCTATTCATTGCTCATTCACTGGGTGCCAGCCCACATGCTAAACACGCACGGGCACTGCTGGGTTGAAATGAACCACTCTTAGGATTCCCAAGGATGAAACTGAGGCACAAGGGGGCTAAGTAAGTTGTTCAAGGTTCAGCTGTAAAGCAGGGGCTAGCCTGACTGGAAAGCTCCATTTCTGACTAGTGCGAATACTGCATATCGGACAGTGTTCAGATTTTCGTTACATAAAGGGGACTTTTAAATAAATAAGAAAAAAGATCAACATCCAAATAGGAAAAAAAAGGCAAAAGTCATAAACAGAGTTCATAAAATAAGTCAATGTGCCATAAATATGATAAACAAGTGAACTTACTGGCAGTCAGGAAAATGCAAAGAAAGACAATTTAATGACATATTTTACCTATAGAATTGGCCAAGATAGAAAATAATCATCATCCCAGCCATGCCAGTGGAAATGCTAACAGGTTCAAAGGTCTAGAGACTAATTCAGTAGTTAGTGCCAAATGTCCTAAAATAACATATTCCCTTGAGTCCCAGATTCCACTTCCAGGAATTTATTTCAAGAAAATAATCATGAAGACGTTTAAAGAAAATAGCAAAAGCTCATGGCACACTAGAGAAAATATCAAATGTTCTCTTTTTGTCTTCTCTTTTCCTTGGACTTCCTATTTCCTCGAGTCACGTGCACACTGGATAACAAATAACAAGCGTTGCCTGTTGTGGGCTGAGCACCCTTTTACCGGACGGACGGAGCAGACAGCAAATGGGGCGGGGGGGGGGGGCAGGGAGAAAGAGCTGCGATGTGTGTCAGCTCTCCCCCCCCCCCCCCCTTTTAACAGTCTCCTAATAAGCCGCCCACCCTCTCTCTACCTCTTTGGAAAACCCAATTTTACAAAGAGAGTGCCTCGGAGTTTAAATAGTTGGGTTCCACCCGGATGCTGCTTCCGGGCAGTTAACTCGAAAAGTACCAAACACCAACTGCCTTAGAAAGGGGCCGCGCCCCAAACCCACCTGGATGCTGGAGCTTGCCGCCCGCCCCAGCCCCTCCAGGCTCGGGCCAGGCGGGGGATGACTCCCGGCAGGTGGGGACAGCTGCGGGGCCGCGGGCGGTGCAGGAAGCGTGCGCGGGGGCACGCGCGCTGGGGGGCCGGACTAAGCGAGAAAGGAAAAGCGAAAGCACTGAGGGGTGGGGGTGGCGCCGGGTGGCCCTGGCTGCAGCCTGCGCCCACCTCCCGGCACCGCGGGCGCCTGCAGTCCGGGGGTGCGGGGGTGCGGGGGGCTGCTGCCAATCGGGGCGAGCTTGGGAAAGGGGCAGGAGCGCGAGGAGGTGCAGGGGTCCAGCCCCAGGGCCCACGGGAGCCGGGGCCCCCTCGCCGGTCCCGCCCCCCTTACTCTGCCCTCCCCAGCCCTGCGCCCCTGTCTTACCCCTCAAAGCTCACTAAGGTCGCGGCCCCGCGGGCCTGGGACAGAGGTGAAATGTCCGGGCTTCCCTCTACTTTGCACAGGATCTCCGCAAGGGGAAGCGGCCACCCTGCACTTTACCTCCTCCGGGGTATAAACCGTGCCGCCTCACCTAGGAACCACCTGGCCCCCTGCAAACGCACCGCCAAACTCTGTTAATGGGCAGGCGGGGTGGGGCGGGGAGCGTGGAAGAAGCGCGCATCTGTGCAGCTGAGTCATTTTACTAGACAATTTCACTTATTTTTTTTCCTGTCGTTAAAATGCACTTTTCAGAGAGCGACCTCTTTGCCCGTAATTGGCCTGGCGGCCCGCGGGGAGGCGGCAGGTGGAGGCAACTGTCCGGTCTCCACAGGTGAATCTTCTCTCCGCGCCGTGTCCCTCCTCTCTGGCTGGGACCTTGATCTGTTTCAACCGAGCCTGCTTCCGCGGGTTTACGACACGCGGTGGTTTGAAGCTCTGTGTACACCGGGAAGACATGTTCTTATATCCTTCCCGTTCCTGTGGGAGGAGCCCCGTTGTAAGCAGGACCTTGTGACCAGGCTACTTCAGGCCACTGTGACCCACCCTACTCAGGAAGGGTCTTATCTGTTTTTATTTATTTTGCTCCTTTTTTTTATTGTTGTGTATTTGTTTACTTATGTTTTGCTTTTAAAATTTATTTTTTATTAACTGGGCTGGGTCTTAATCGTACTGAAATTCAGACAGAGGGAGAAAGCATAGGAAGCAAGAAGCCTAATCAATGAAGCCATTTGTCCCAATAATAACCTTTTGGACATTTTTTTCCTCCATGTTTAAATCTGGTCTGGGATCATGGATTGCCTTTAGTTAGTTATTTTATATATATGCTTGTGTGTATACATATACATATGTATATATAATAATAGTACGGATTCATGGATATTTCTTTATGCTTTAGGCTATACTACAATTCTACTTTATTTTCTTGCTCAAATTGTCCCATCTTTGGCGATTGGGAGCTTTCAGTTGGCTGCTGTGTCTTTGGTACAACTCCACCATTTTTTTTTTTTTAGTACTTTACTTTCTGACACAAGATGCCATCTTGTATATTTCCTGTCCCAGTCCTAGAAGCAGCCATTTCTGCAAGGTACCCTGGTTCCTTTTATTGGAGAATGGTTTTAGAAATAAAGCTCTGGGTGCTAGGTATGCTAATTGCTACTTGATATCATTTATTTCAGGCCCTCTCAGCTGATAGAGCAAGGAAACATATGTGTGTATACTAAACTATGCGCATCCATATATCTAGAAATATTTCTATATGTAACCATTTTTGTCTATATTAAGCTAAACACAAGTTCCTACTGATGCCTCCACTGTAACTTATCACCACATGTATCACTCTGGACTCCTCCCCTTGCTTATTTGTAAATCCCCACTCCAACAGTGAGAAACCTGGCTCCACCATTCACCATCCATTACTAATTTTTCAGTTCCAGTATACCTGTATGGCAGCATCAGAACTGTTAACCTAGACCTCTGTGAAACACTTCACCAACTAGAGAACACTGCTGATGTGCAATTCCTTTTGCCTTTAATCTTTACAGACTCTTCTCATTTCCAAAGTGACTTTTGCCCCTACCCCCTTCGGTAAGATTGTTTCATACATTCGTAAAACAGTTACAGTATATTGTCACAGTCTGCATTTCTTTTCAGGAGCCCCAGCTTCCGAAATGTTTTTTTAAACTTTGCATACATTAAGGTTCACACCTTTGTGCTGTAAAGATCTGTGGGTTTTGACAAATGTATAGTGTCATGTCCACATTTACAGTATCGTACAGAGTAGTTACACTCCCTTAATAAACTCACCTTAATAATCTCCCTTAATAAACTCACCTGTTCAAATCTACCCTTTTCCTACCCCAAACCCCTTGCAACCACTTTTTTTTACCATCTCTATAGTTTTGCCTTTTTAAAGAACGTCATATTGCAATCATATGTATATTTTCTTCTAGACGTTTATATAGTTTGTATTTTATATTCGAATCCATGAACCATTTTGAGTTAATTTTGATGCAATGTATATCTTTTTTTTTTTTTTTTTTTTTTTTGCATATGGGCAACCAATTGTTCCAGCACATCTTTCAAAAAAAAGATCGTTTTTCAGTTGTTGCCTTTGGTCCTTTGTCAAATATCTGTTGACTGTGTTTGTGTGCATAACTGGCCCTCTATTCTGCTCCATCAATCTACTCTTTGCCAATACCAGTCTGTCTTCCTAAGTGTAGCTCTATGTGTAAGTCTTGAAGTGCCATCAGGCCGCCAGCACTTTATTCTTCTTCAGATTGTGCTGCCTGTTCTATGAATTTTGCCTTCCCATGTAAATGTGAGAGTTTATTTTGTGGATATCCGAAAAAAAACTTTCTGGGATTTGATTGGATTTGCATTAATCTATAGATCACATTTGGAAGAACAGACCTCTTAGCAATATTGAGTCTTCAAGCCCATAAATATGGATATGTCTCCATTTATTTAGATCTTGGATATTTTCATCAGAGTTTTCTGTATATAGATGCTAGGTTAAATTTATGTCATTTCTTTAAGGTGCTTTTGTAAATGGTATTGTGTTTTTAATTATAAATTCCAGTAGTTAGCTTCTAGCATGTAGGAAATCCAGAAACCGTGTGTCTTCTGACCTTGATATCATCACCTGTCAGGATCTTTTTCATCAATACTTTGGGATTTTCTACATAGGCAATTACATCGTCTGGGGACAAATATGGTTTAATTTCTTTCTTCCTAATCTGCATTTCTTTTCTCTTTTCTTGTCATGCCTTACTGTATTAGCTATGACTTCCAGTACAATGTTAAATTGCAATAGTAAAAAGAGACATCTCTGCCTTGTTCCTAATCTTAATGGAAAGGAATCCAGTTCCTCACCATTAAATGTCATTAACTATTAAATTTTTATCATGAATGGGTGTTAGCTTTTGCTGAATGATCTTTCTGGCATCAACTGATATAATTATCTGATTTTTCTTCTTTAGTCTCTTTATGTAGTGAATTGCATTGATTAATTTTCAAAAGTTGAATCAGTTTTGCATATTTGGAATAAATCCCACATGGTCATGGATATATAATACATTGTTGGATTTGATTTGCTAATATTTTCTTGAGTATTTTTGCACTTTGTTCATGAAAGATATTGGTCTGTAGTTTTCCTTCCTTGCAATGTCTTTTTCTGGTTTTGGTATTAGGGTAATGCTGACTCAATAGAATAAGTTAAGGAGTTTCACATCTGCTTCTATTTTTTAGATGAGATTCTGGAAAATTGGTATAATTTCTTCCTTAAATGTTTGCTAGAATTCACCAATGATATGGTCTGGGCCTGGTGCTTTCTCTTTTAGAGAGTTATACATAATTAATCCAGTTTTTTCAGTAGATATCCGTCTGTTCAGATTTGTGTGAGTTTTGGTGGTTTGTGCCTTTCAAGGAAGTAGCCCATTTCATTTAATTTGCAAATTTGTAGTCATAGAGTTGTCCAGAGTATTTCTTTAATCTCCTTCTAGTGGCGATGGGATCAGTTGTGATGGACCCGCTTTCATTCTTGATATTAGTAATGTCTTACCTCTTTTTCACTTTGTTAACCTGACTAGAGGTTTGTCTATTTAACTGATTTTTACAAAGAACCAGCTTTTGATTTCATTAATTTTCTCTAATACTTTTCTGTTTTGAATTTCATATCTGTTCCAATCTTTGTGTCTCTTTTTCTGCTTGCCTTATGATTAAATTGATCTTGATTTCTGTTGTTCCTCTGGTGGAAGCTTAGATTATGGACTTTAGATATTTTTTCTTTTCTAATGTTTCCATTTAATGCTATATAAGCACTTCTTTCTCAGCATCCTTGATAAATTGTATTTTCATTTTCATTTAGTTCAAATATTTAAAAATTTATCTTAAAACTTTTCCTCTGATGCATATATTGTTTAGGAGTGAGTCATTTAGCTCTAAGTATATGGGGATTTTCCAGCCTTCTTTTTGTTATGAATTTCTAGTATAATTCCATTGTGGTCTTAGAGCATACTTTGCATAGTTTCTGTTCTTTAAAGTTTGTTAAATTTGAATTTAACAAAATGTAGTTTATCTTGGGAAATCTTCCATCTGCATTGAAGAATATGTTTTCTTCTGTTGTTTGAATGGAGTATTCTGTAAATGTCAGATCAATTTAATTGGTAGCACAGGTTAACTACTTTCTTACTGATTTTATACCTGCTTAATCTATCATTTATGAAACAGCGTTGTTGAAATATCCCATCCATAATAGCAGATTTTTAAATTTCTTCTTGCAGTTCTATCAGGTTTTGCTTCACATATTTTGATGGTCCTTTGTAAGGTTAAGGATTGCTCTGTCTTCTTGGAGAATTGACCCCTTTATCCTTATGTAATGCCCATCTTTATCCCCAGTAGCTTTCCTGTTCTGAAGTCTTCTTTGTCTGAAATATATATAGCTATTCCAGCTTTCTTTTGATTAATGTTGGCATGGTCTGTCTTTTTTTTATTATTATTATTAATTAAAAAAATTAACTAACACAGCATTTAGAAATCATTCCATTCTACATATACAATCAGTAATTCTTAATATCATCACATAGATGCATATTCATCATTTCTTAGTACATTCGCATCGATTTAGAAAAAGAAATAGAAAGACAACAGAAAAAGAAATAAAACGATAATGGAGAGAAAAAATAAAAAAACAGACAAACAAACTATACCTCAGATGCAGCTTCATTCAGTGTTTTAACATAATTACATTACAATTAGGTAGTACTGTGCTGTCCATTTCTGAGTTTTTGTATCCAGTCTTGTTGCACAGTCCATATCCATTCAGCTCCAATTACCCATTATCTTACCCATTACATGGTCTCTGTTACCAATGACATATTCCAAGTTTATTCTCTGATGTTGGTTCACATCAGTGGGACCATACAGTATTTGTCCTTTAGTTTTTGGCTAGACTCACTCAGCATAATGTTCTCTAGGTCCATCCATGTTATTACATGCTTCATAAGTTTATTCTGTCTTAAAGCTGCATAATATTCCATCGTATGTATATACCACAGTTTGTTTAGCCACTCGTCTGTTGATGGACATTTTGGCTGTTTCCATCTCTTTGCAATTGTAAATAATGCTGCTATAAACATTGGTGTGCAAATGTCCGTTTGTGTCTTTGCCCTTAAGTCCTCTGAGTAGATACCTAGCAATGGTATTGCTGGGTCGTATGGCAATTCTATATTCAGCTTTTTGAGGAACCGCCAAACTGCTTTCCACAGTGGTTGCACCATTTGACATTCCCACCAACAGTGGATAAGTGTGCCTCTTTCTCCACATCCTCTCCAGCACTTGTCATTTTCTGTTTTGTTGATAATGGCCATTCTGGTGGGTGTGAGATGATATCTCATTGTGGTTTTGATTTGCATTTCTCTAATGGCCAGGGACATTGAGCATCTCTTCATGTGTCTTTTGGCCATTTGTATTTCCTCTTCTGGTAGGTGTCTGTTCAAGTCTTTTTCCCATTTTGTAATTGGGTTGGCTGTCTTTTTGTTGTTGAGTTGAACAATCTCTTTATAAATTCTGGATACTAGACCTTTATCTGATATGTCGTTTCCAAATATTGTCTCCCATTGTGTAGGCTGTCTTTCTACTTTCTTGATGAAGTTCTTTGATGCACAAAAGTGTTTAATTTTGAGGAGCTCCCATTTATTTCTTTCTTTCTTCAGTGCTCTTGCTTTAGGTTTAAGGTCCATAAAACCGCCTCCAATTGTAAGTTTCATAAGATATCTCCCTACATTTTCCTCTAACTGTTTTATGGTCTTAGACCTAATGTTTAGATCTTTGATCCATTTTGAGTTAAGTTTTGTATAGGGTGTGAGATACGGATCCTCTTTCATTCTTTTGCATATGGATATCCAGTTCTCTAGGCACCATTTATTGAAGAGACTGTTCTGTCCCAGGTGAGTTGGCTTGACTGCCTTATCAAAGATCAAATCTCCATAGATGAGAGGGTCTATATCTGAGCACTCTATTCGATTCCATTGGTTGATATATCTATCTTTATGCCAATACCATGCTGTTTTGACCACTGTGGCTTCATAATATGCCTTAAAGTCCGGCAGCTTGAGACCTCCAGCTTCGTTTTTTTTTCCTCAAGATACTTTTAGCAATTCGGGGCACCCTGCCCTTCCAGATAATTTTGCTTATTGGTTTTTCTATTTCCAAAAAATAAGTTGTTGGGATTTTGATTGGTATTGCATTGAATCTGTAAATCAATTTAGGTAGAATTGACATCTTAACTATATTAAGTCTTCCCATCCATGAACACGGTATGCCCTTCCATCTGTTTAGGTCTTCTGTGATTTCTTTTAACAGTTCTTTGTAGTTTTCTTTGTATAGGTCTTTTGTCTCTTTAGTTAAATTTATTCCTAAGTATTTTATTCTTTTAGTTGCAATTGTAAATGGAATTCGTTTCTTGATTTCCCCCTCAGCTTGTTCATTGTTAGTGTATAGAAACACTACAGATTTTTGAATGTTGATCTTGTAATCTACTACTTTGCTGTACTCATTTATTAGCTCTAGTAGTTTTGCTGTGGATTTTTCAGGGTTTTCGATGTATAGTATCATATCATCTGCAAACAGTGATAGTTTTACTTCTTCCTTTCCAGTTTTGATGCCTTGTATTTCTTTTTCTTGTCTAATTGCTCTGGCTAGAACCTCCAACACGATGTTGAATAACAGTGGTGATAATGGACATCCTTGTCTTGTTCCTGATCTTAGGGGGAAAGTTTTCAATTTTTCCCCATTGAGAATGATATTAGCTATGGGTTTTTCATATATTCCCTCTATCATTTTAAGGAGGTTCCCTTGTATTCCTATCCTTTGAAGTGTTTTCAACAGGAAAGGATGTTGAATTTTGTCAGATGCCTTCTGTGCATCAATTGAGATGATCATGTGATTTTTCTGCTTTGATTTGTTGATATGGTGTATTACATTAATTGATTTTCTTATGTTGAACCATCCTTGCATACCTGGGATGAACCCTACTTGGTCATGATGTATAATTCTTTTAATGTGTTGCTGGATTTGATTTGCTAGAAGTTTTTTGAGGATTTTTGCATCTATATTCATTAGAGAGATTGGTCTGTAGTTTTCTTTTTTTGTAATATCTTTGCCTGGTTTTGGTATGAGGGTGCTGTTGGCTTCATAGAATGAATTAGGTAGCTTTCCCTCCACTTCAATTTTTTTGAAGAGTTTGAGCAGGGTTGGTAGTAATTCTTTCTAGAATGTTTGGTAGAATTCACATGTGAAGCCGTCTGGTCCTGGACTTTTCTTTTTGGGAAACTTTTGAATGACTGATTCAATTTCTTTACTTGTGATTGGTTTGTTGAGATCGTCTATTTCTTCTTGAGTCAAAGTTGGTTGTTCATGCCTTTCTAGGAACTTGTCCATTTCATCTACATTGTTGTATTTATTAGCATAAAGTTGTTCATAGTATCCTGTTATTACCTCCTTTATTTCTGTGAGGTCAGTGGTTATGTCTCCTCTTCCATTTCTGATCCTATTTATTTGCATCCTCTCTCTTCTTCTTTTTGTCAATCTTGCTAAGGGCCCATCAATCTTGTTGGTTTTCTCATAGAACCAACTTCTGGTCTTATTGATTTTCTCTATTGTTTTCATGTTCTCAATTTCATTTATTTCTGCTCTAATCTTTGTTATTTCTTTCCTTTTGCTTGCTTTGGAGTTAGTTTGCTATTCTTTCTCCAGTTCTTCAAAATGGACAGTTAATTCCCGAATTTTTGCCCTTTTTTCTTTTTTGATATAGGCATTTAGGGCAATAAATTTCCCTCTAAGCACTGCCTTTGCTGCGTCCCATAGGTTTTGATATGTTGTATTTTCATTTTCATTCGCCTTGAGATATTTACTAATTTCTCTTGTAATTTCTTCCTTGACCCACTGGTTGTTTAAGAGTGTGTTGTTGAGCCTCCACGTATTTGTGAATTTTCTGGCACTCTGTCTATTATTGATTTCCAACTTCATTCCTTTATGATCTGAGAAAGTGTTGTGTATGATTTCAATCTTTTTAAATTTGTTGAGGCTTGCTTTGTGACCCAGCATATGGTCTATCTTTGAGAATGATCCATGAGCATTTGAGAAAAAGGTGTATCCTACTGTTGTGGGGTGTAATGTCCTATAAGTGTCTGTTAAGTCTAGCTCATTTATTGTAATATTCAAATTCTCTGTTTCTTTATTGATCCTCTGTCTAGATGTTCTGTCCATTGATGAGAGTGGGGAATTGAAGTCTCCAACAATTATGGTAGATGTGTCTGTTTCCCTTTTCAGTATTTGCAGTGTATTCCTCACGTATTTTGGGGCATTCTGGTTCGGTGCATAAATATTTATGATTGTTATGTCTTTTTGTTTAATTGTTCCTTTATTAGTAGATAGTATCCTTCTTTGTCTCTTTTAACTGTTTTACATTTGAAGTCTAATTTGTTGGATATTAGTATAGCTACTCCTGCTCTTTTCTGGTTGTTATTTGCATGAAATATCTTTTCCCAACCTTTCACTTTCAACCTATGTTTATCTTTGGGTCTAAGATGTGTTTCCTGTAGACAGCATATAGAAGGATCCTGTTTTTTAATCCATTCTGCCAGTCTATGTCTTTTGATTGGGGAATTCAGTCCATTAACATTTAGTGTTATTACTGTTTGAATAATATTTTCTTCTACTATTTTGCCTTTTGTATTATATATATATATCATATATGATTTTCATTCTTTCTACACTCTTCTCCATACCTCTCTCTTCTGTCTTTTCGTATCTGACTCTAGTGCTCCCTTTAGTATTTCTTGCAGAGCTGGTCTCTTGGTCACAAATTCTCTCAGTGACTTTTTGTCTGAAAATGTTTTAATTTCTCCCTCATTTTTGAAGGACAATTTTGCTGGATATAGAATTCTTGGTTGGCAGTTTTTCTCTTTTAGTAATTTAAATATATCATCCCACTGTCTTCTTGCTTCCATGGTTTCTGCTGAGAAATCTACACATAGTCTTATTGGGTTTCCCTTGTATGTGATGGATTGCTTTTCTCTTGCTGCTTTCAAGATCCTCTCTTTCTCTTTGACCTCTGACATTCTAACTAGTAAGTGTCTTGGAGAACGCCTATTTGGGTCTAATCTCTTTGGGGCGTGCTGCACTTCTTGGATCTGTAATTTTAGGTCTTTCATAAGAGTTGGGAAATTTTCAGTGATAATTTCTTCCATTAGTTTTTCTCCTCCTTTTCCCTTCTCTTCTCCTTCTGGGACACCCACAACATGTATATTTGTGTGCTTCATATTATCATTCAATTCCCTGAGCCCCTGCTCAAATTTTTCCATTCTTTTCCCTATAGTTTTTGTTTCTTTTTGGGTTTCAGATGTTCCATCCTCCAGTTCACTAATTCTAGCCTGTCTGTTTAAATCTACCATTGTAGGTTTCCATTGTTTTTTTTTTATCTCTTCTACTGTATCTTTCATTCCCATAAGTTCTGTGATTTGTTTTTTCAGACTTTCGATTTCTTCTTTTTGTTCATCCCATGGCTTCTTTATGTCCTCCCTCAATTTATTGATTTGGTTTTTGAAGAGGTTTTCCATTTCTGTTCGTATATTCAGCATTAGTTGTCTCAGCTCCTGTATCTCATTTGAACTATTGGTTTGTTCCTTTGACTGGGCCATATCTTCAATTTTCCTGGTGTGATTTGTTATTTTTTGCTGGCGTCTGGACATTTAATCAGATTTCCCTGAGTGTGAGACCCAGTAGGTTGAAAGACTTTCCTGTGAAGTCTCTGGGCTCTGTTTTTCTTATCCTGCCCAGTATGTGGTGCTTGTCTGTCTGTGGGTCCCACCAGCAAAAGATGTTGTGGCTCCTTTAACTTTGAAAGGCTCTCCCTGCTGTGTGCATGGTGGAGACAGAGGAAAGGTTGTAGGCTGGTTTTAATGGCTTCATATTGCGAAGTCCTGGGATCTGAATTCCCTGAGAGAGGGACTCCATCTGAGTTGCATTTCACCCCTCCCGCGGGGAAGGTTCATGTGGTAGAGAGCCCTGAAAGCAGCCTGTTTCTGTGTTTGGGGCAGTTGCACCTTATGTAATCCCGGTGCTGAACCCAGAGGCAACCAAGCCTCCATAGAAACAGCCGCAGAAGGCTCTGTTTTGCCCCTTTTCTCTTTTTCAGTTAGCCCAATAGGCGACTTCCGCCTTAATCAGTTTCACCTGCTCTGGGGACCTACTTCTAGTAGTCAGAATTTTTCCATTAACGCCACTATTGGTGTTTGGTTGGGCTCAGTCCCCGCTACTGTTTGGAGACTCTTTCCTTTCCCTCCGGGTAGCCGCCTGTGGGGGAGGGGCACCGGTCGCCAGCCGCCGCAGCCTGGGAAACTCACCAATCCGAGACTCTTAGCTGGTCAAGGAAGCCGCCTGCAAGGGAGAGGTGTCAGCCGCCGGCCGCCGCGGCTTGGGAAACTCGCCTCTCCGTGACTCCCAGCCCGTCCGGGAAGGAGGGAGGGAGGGGCGCCGGCCGCCAGCCGCCGCGGCCCAGGGAAGCGCATGCCGCTCGGGGAGCTCACCACAGCGGATTCTCGCAGCCGGACCAGCCAATCCAGACTGGGGTACACTGTGTGTCCGATCCCTGCCATGGCCCCGGGAGCTGTTCTGCACTGTTTCTGGTTATTTAGTAGTTGTTCTGGAGGAGGAACTAAGACGTGCACACCTTACTAAGCCGCCATCTTGGCCCGCTCAGATGGTCTGTCTTTTTACATCCCTTTACTCTTAACCTGTGTTTCTATATTTAAAGAGGGTTTCTTGTAGAAAACATGGTTGTATTTTGTTTTTCTATCCACTCAGTCAATCTGTCTTTTGTTTGCTGTCTTTAGTCCATTCACTGTTTTAAAAAAAACGTTTTTTATTTCAAGACAATTTCAAGCATACAGTAAATTTTCACAAATAATACTAAAACAATACAGACAGCTCCTATATACTCACACCCAGATACCCAGATTCACCAACTTTTAGCATTCTGCTGTATTTGTTATATCATCCTATCTTTCTCTCTATATATCTAATCATCTATCTTTCAATTATCAAACATCTGTTTATCTATGTAATATTTAAGCATTTAAGAATATGTTTTATAGATTCTGCTCCTTAAATACTTAATACTTCCATGTACGTTTCCTAAGACCAAGGATATTTACTTATGTAACCACTTTCAGTCCAGTTATCAGGCTCCTATTCCAATTTTTTCATATGTTCAATAATGTCCTTTTGGGCAATTTCTATTTTTTTTTTTCTCCAGGTTCATGTATTGCATTTGGTTGCCATTGACTCTTTTTTTTTTTTTAAATATTCCATTGTATTGATGCACCACATTTTGTTTATCCATTCTCAGTTGTTTTTACTTTTGGTTATTAGTGTAACATTAGTATAAAAGTTTAAATTTGAATAGCTGCTTTCCATCTTTTTAAAAGTGGAATTACTAGGTCATGGTAAATCTAAGTTTAAATTTTTTGAGAAGCTGTTGAGTTATTTCCCACAGAAAGCTCTAATTTCCCCTGCCATTGTCAGTGCCACATTTCATAGCCAGTGGGGAAATTCTGTGTCTTACCACAGAGACCACCGCGTAGCATCTGAAACAAGACAGAGTTAATACATCACAGGGAACCAACCCCCAGCCATGGCCCACTGCCTTGGAATAGGCTGAAGGAGAGTTACAAAGTGGGCTTCTTGAAGGCAAGATCATGAAACATGCAAGCACATCCAACTTCTGCTTGAGAAGACCTTCCCCATAATCTTTAGCAAAGAACTATTATGTACATGTGAAAAGGTAACACATGCTCATAGTTTAGCATGGTAACAAACAGCCAACCAAATGAAACTGCTGAAGAGGGAGCACAATTAAAGGTAAATCCTACCCCTGGAACTATCAATTCTACTCCACTCTCAGGCATCCTGCTTATCAATTTCTTGCATCTTTTTCCATGGTTATGAAATCCACACATAAGCACATGCCTGTGTCTCGTTGCACATCCTAGTTTTTGCACATCTCTATTTTTTTAACTTGAAAGATTAAGCAGTTCAATTACAAAATTAAATTTTCTTAGAGAGAGAGACAATTCCATACCCATACATATAGCCCTATAGGAATAACTGTATAGCAAAAAAATCCAAACCAGAGTACTTTTGAGAATGAAAGGATTTGATGTTGCTCATGCCAGAACAGGGACATAAAGCAGACACATGGACACAGTCATTCTAGATTTAACCAGTCCTTTTAACAGCTGTATCATAATCTAACACATGGAAGTTATTAAATTTAAATAGAAAGTGCCTTATGGACAGATTTTTTAGGATGATTTCAGACTTTGCTAGTGCAATGGACATCCTTGAACTTATGTATTTGTGACCATTCCCAGTGTCTGACATATTACATCCCTGAACCTCCCACCAGCCCTATGGCACAGCTCTGCAGGAGGGGCTGATATCCTCCCCATGTCACAAGTGAGGACTGCATATTCCCTATATGAAGAGTGGTTATCTCGAGAACTGGCCCAGTTGTTACTCTGGTTGGGTGACTCAGAGGACAGAAGAGAAACCAGAGGTCCTGAAGGCCCAGAACCACCAAACGTCCCGCTTGGCCTGGGAAAGTCCTGGCTTATGCCTGCTGCCTCAGATAATTACTCATAGCACTTGTATTGCCTTTTCCAAAAAACTTTTATTGTAGTAACATATGTACAGCTCAAAAGGTCCCATTTTACCCACTTTCAAGTGTACAATTCGGTGGTATTAATTATATTCACAATATAGTGCTACCATCACCAATATCTATTTCCCAAACTTTATCATCACCTCAGACTCTGCACCATTAAGCAATAACTCCCCATCACTCCCCAACCTGTAATCTACTTTCTTCTCTATGAAGTTGCTTATTCTAGGCATTTCATTTAAGGTAGATCATACAATATTATGTATGATATTATAAAATCATTATTATAAAATGATATTATAAAAAATATAGTTTTGTTTTCTTAAATTATCTGTCTCCCTGCTTAAATTAGATTTTGGCAAGAACTGTACCTTATTCATTGATTCTGATGGCCTGGACTGGTGCCTACCAGTGTAAATACTAGTGAATAAAATAAAGTGACCAAAGAATATAATATTCAATTATACTCACAAATAATTGAAATATTCCTTCTTTTCCCATCACAGTTTAGTGTCTAGAAGACAGTGTTTTATGTACACTGCAGTTCTTTTTACTTTTTCCTTCTGTTTCTAACTTTCTATTTTCTAATGATACAAAATAATGAAGAAGAGTAAAAATGAGACCCCATTTACCATTATTTATATTTAACTGATAACTAAACTTTTTTACCTCAACGTGGAGGCATGGTGCTAATTTCCATGGCAAGTTTCTATTCCCTTAAATGCCGGACTCCACAGAAGACCAAATTTAAGTACAGCTTTATCAATTATCACCAGCTAACTTTCTCATTCCTAAGAAACCACCTGCCCTCCACTTTGTAAGAGATCCACTAAGTAAAATGAAAATGTAATGTCAGCCCATGAGAATCTTTCCTCTCTTGCTTCAGCATTCACCTTGTATGATGTTTCTCCTTTTCCATACTGTTGGTAGAATTTCCTCCTGTTTTCTGTATGGGATATTTTCAATTCACGAATAGCTCAATAAAGGTGTGAGATCCTAAACTGCATGAAGTTTTTTCTTTTTCAGTCTTGGCGACCCCAAAGGAAACTGCAGGCAACTGCTGACAGCTCTGGAGACAACGAAGAGGACGGGTGCAGGTGTCACTGAACCTTAGAGTTCTGTGTCTTCACCATCTCTAAGAGTTCTACGTAAGTGCCTCTAGGAATCTGGCTGCACCACCTGTATGTTTGAGCTCTCTAATCTTACTAGCTGTTAGCCTAAGGGTTAGAGGGTCAATATTAATTGACAAGAAGGTTCAAATTTTTAACCCAAAATGCTAGCCATTTGGTGCACTCTGCATTTTATTTTTGCTACTGCTGGTTGCTTTGTCTCTGTGCACAAAATAAGAAGTGAAATCTTAAAGATGGGCTCTTCAAACTCTGAAAACTTTGATTTTCCACCCTTTGGTATTTCAGCATATTATATGCTCAAAATTATGGGACCAGAAGCTATACTTATCTAACCAAATTATCTATACAAATCCAACCAAATCTAAGCAAAATCTCACCAAGACAACCTAGAGTTGCAATGACCGTTATGGGGAACATTGCAGTTAAAAAATTATATTCAACTCAGAGGTGCACTCAAGAAAAAGGGCTCCCAAATTAGGCCAAATGGACTGCCTATTTTAATTGGTACTCAGAGTATACTAAGAAATAACAAAACTCTAAAAATAACGTATAAACTTGTGAGTTTTGTATTTCTGTGTTTTTATGTTGGACTCATGGCTGAAAACTTTTCAATTAAAGCGATGGGCTCTCTACTTGTGTCTGTCTGTATGTTTGATGTATATTTTCTTACCTCTGTATGGTATTACCAAGATAACTTATAAAATAAATCCCTTAAAAGAGTTTGATTCAAAGTGGCTTAAAGATAAATAAGCAATTATATATAAATTACTACTTCAAAAGTCCTTGAAATGAAAGTAACCAAACTTATAATATTTCCAATGAACAAAGTATCCATAGAACTAAAATCAAGTGTTAAAAAAAAAGAAAATCAAATTTGTATTATTCCAATAAACCTTTGACAAACAGGACTAGTTTAAAATTGTTATTTAAATAAACAACTACACCTTCTGAATTATCAATATTAAATCAATACACTCACAATTTTACTCTACTTGGGTATGTTCTTCCTAAATTTATACAGAGTTATTGATAAAATAAGCTAGTATTACATCTACTAGATCTTTAAGATAATTAAAACGTGTATTAGGGTTCTCTAGAGAAACAGAATCAGCAGGAAATATTCATAAATATAAAATTTATAAAAACATCTCACGTAACTGTGGCAACGTAGAGTTCAAAATGTGCAGGGCAGGCTGTGAAGCTGATGATTCCAATGGAGGGTCTGGACAAACTCCACAAGAGAAGCTTGCCAGCCAAAGCAGGAAGAGAGCCTGTCTCTTCTGAATCCTCCTTAAAAGGCTTCCGGTGATTAGATTAAGCATCACTCATTGCAGAAGACACTCCCCTTGGCTGATTACAAATGGAATCAGCTGTGGATATAGCTGAACTGATCATGATTTAATTCTATGAAATGTCCTCATTGCAGCAGACAGGCCAGCACTTGCCCAACCAGACAAACAGGTACCACCACTTGGCCAAGTTAACACATGAACCTGACCATGACAACATGTAAGTCTGTGTTTAACCAAACTAAGTTACTATTTTATTTTATTTTAGGAATAGTCGTGTTTTTATAGAAAGTTTGAAGAAAGTTTCAAACTTTGGTAAGTTAAGGTATGCAGATATATAAAGAACTTGGAAGTGCTTTGTTGAGGAAAAAAAAGAGTAATTTTTTCCTAAAGTAGAATAGCTGGTTGTCTCAGAATGAGAAGCAGGAATGTTTAGGAAAAACCCTGGATGGATATAAAAAGTTGTAAAAGGTGTGTGGAAAGGATTTCATTGACTCTTTAGCCTGTCTGCCTGCCTGCCTGCCTGCCTTCCTTCCTTCCTCCCTCCCTCCCTTCCTTCCTTCCTTCATGGCAGCATATATGGAACATAAAATTTCCAATCTCAACCACTCACAAGGATAAATTCAGTGGTATCATCATAGTCACAATGTTGTGCTACCATCACTGACAGCCATTAGCAAACCTTTTCCATCAGCCCATACAGAAACCCTGCACCCATTATGAAACTCCCCAGTAGAGCATTCCCCAGTCCCCCTCCCCTGGTAACCATTATTCTACTTTCTCCCTCTATGAATTTGTTATTTAAATAAAAGTTATTTTATCTATGTAGAATCACAAATATCTGTCTATCCTTTTGTGTCTGACTTATTCCATCCAAGATGATGTCTTCATGATTCATCCATGTTGTAGCATATATCAGAACTGCATTCCCTTTTATGGCTGAATACTATTCCATAGTATGGGTATACCACATTTTGTTTATCCATTCCTCTGTTGATGGGAACTTGGGTTACTTCCATCTTTTGGCTATTGTGGATAATGCTGCTATGATTAGGTGGGTACAAATACCTGTTCATGGTCCTGCTTTCAATTCATTGGGGTATACATCCGAAGTGGGATTGCCAACTCATAGGGAAGTTCTATATTTAACCTTTTGAGGAACTGCCAAAATGTTTTCCAAAGTGGCTGCACCATTTTACATTTCCATCAACAATGTAGCAAGGTTTTTATGTCCCCACATCCTTACCAACATTTGTTAGTTTCTAGGTTTTAATTGCCATTCTAGTGGGCATGAAATGATATCTCATGGTAGTTTTCATTTGTATTTCTCTAATGACTAATGATGTTGAACATGTTTTCATTTGCTTATTGACCATTCATATATCTTCTTTGGAATAATGTCTATTTAAATCCTTTGCCTTTTAAAAATTGGGTTATTTGTCTTTTTGTTGTTTGATTGTAGGAGTTCTTTATATATTCTGGATATTAAGTCATTATCAGGTATATTGTTTCCAAATATTTTCTTCCACTTTGTAAGCTGTATTTTTACTTTATTGATATTGTCTTTTGATGCACAGAAGCTTTTTAATTTTATTGAAGTCCAGTTTATCTTTTTTTTCCTTTGTGGCTGATGATTTTGGGGTAAAGTCTAGGAATCCATTACCTCATGCAGGATTCTAAAGATATTTCTCTAATATATTTGAAGAGTTTTAAAGCTTTAGCTTATTAGGATCTTTGATCCATTTTTAGTTAGTTCTTGTATATGGTGTGAGATAGGGGTCCACTTTAATTTTTTTTGCATATAGATATCTAGTTTTCCCAACACCATTTGTGGAAGAGACTATTCTTTCCCCATTAAGTGTATTTGGCACCCTTGCCAAAAATCAATTTGCCATAATTGTGTGAGTTTATTTTTGAACTCTCAAATATATTCTGTTGTAGCTCATTCACTGTTATTTTTTTTTTTTTTTAAATATGGGCAGGCACCAGGTATTGAACCTGGGCCTCTGGCATGGCAGGCGAGAACTCTGCCACTGAGCCACAGTCGCACTGCCCCTATTCACTTTTTTTTCACATGGGCAGGCACCAGGAATCAAACCCAGGTCTCCGGCATAGCAGGCAAGAACTCTGCCACTGAGCCACACACCCCCAATTTCACTTTCAAAGTGATTACTGATGTAGTTGGATTGCTATCTAGCATGTTTGCAACTGCTTTCTATTACTGGTATTTGCTCTGCTTATATATTTATCCCTTCTGTTTGCCTTTTCAGGTTTTAATTGAGAATTTAATATAATTTCATTTTCTCTCCAATCTTAGCATATTTATTATATTTACTTTAAAAATGTAGTGGTCACTCTACAATTTGCAGTATACGTTCTCAAGCTGATCTAAGTCCTCTTTCAGATGATACTATACTGCTTCATCAGCAGTGCAAGCACCTTATAGCAGAATATTCCCAGTTATTTCCTGCTATCCCTTACAACACTACTGTCAGTCATTTTACTTATCTATATGCTATAATCAGCCCATACATTGTTAATATTATTACTCTGAACATTAATCTATTAGATCAATGAAGAATAGGAAAAATATAATATTTTATCGTGCCTTCACTTGTTTCTTCTCTGACACTCTTCCCTTCTATGTCACTGACGCATAACAATTCCTTCTGCCTAAAGAACTTCTTTCAACATTTCTTGTAGAGTAGGTCTACGGGCAGTTTTTCTTGTTCTGAGAAAGCCTTTACCTCTTCTTATCTTTGAAGGATAGTGTTACAGAATATAGAATTCTAGATTATTGAGATTTCTCTAGTTTGTTTCAACACTTTAAGGATTCCATGCCACTCTCTACACTTGCATGGTTTCTGATGAGAAATCTGATGTACTTTTTATCCTTGTTTCTCTGTAGATAAAGCATTTCCCCTTCTTGACTCTTTGAAGACTTTCTCTTTGCCTCTGCTTTCCTGCAATATGAATATGATATGTGTATTAGTTAGGGTTCTCTAGAGAAACAGAATCAACAGGGAACACTCGCAAATATAAAATTTATAAAGTGTCTCACGTGACTGTGGGAACACAGAGTCCAAAATCTGCAGGGCAGGCTATGAAGCCAAAGATTCTAATGGAGGGTCTGGACGAACTCCACAGGAGAGGCTCGCCAGCCGAAGCGGGAAGAGAGCCTGTCTCTTCTGAATCCTCCTCAAAAGGCTTCCAGTGATTAGATTGAGCATCACTCCCTGCAGAGACACTCCCCTTGGCTGATTACAAATGGAATCAGCTGTGGATATAGCTGATGTGATCATGATTTAATTCTAGGAAATGACCTCATAGCAACAGATAGCCCAGCACTTGCCCAACCAGACAAACAGGTACCACCATTTGGCCAAGTTGACGCATGAACCTGACCATGACAATATGCTAGGTGCAGATTTTTGGAATTTACTGTACTTGGTATTTGCTGAGTTTCCTATGGTTTGTTGTCTGTCATTAATTTTAAATAATTCCTGACCATTATTACTTCAAATATTTCTTTTCCTCTGCTTCCTTTTTCTCTTTCCTTTAGTATTCTGAGTATTTATCTATTGCAACTTTTGAAAATTTCCCACCATTCTGAGATAATCTGTTCTATTTTTCCTTTCATTCTTTTCTCTCTTTTGCATTTCAATGTGGGGAATTCAATTTATGGATTATTTCCTCTTCTATGTCCACTCAATTTATAAGCCCAACAAAGGCATTCTTCATTTCTGTTACCATATTTTTGTTTTCTATCATTTCCTTTTCATTATTTCGGTTTTCATCTTTCTGCTTACTTACCCATCTTGAATGCTGCGTATTTTTTCCACTTGCATCTTTAATTATATTAACCAGTTAATGTCCAATAATTTCAAAACTTATGTCGTATTTGAGCCTGGTTCTGATGCTTACTTTGTCTCTTTATACTGTACTGTTGATTTTTGCCTTTGGCATGCTTTGTAAAATTTTGTTGAAAGTTGGATATATGGGCCAGGTAGCAGGCACTGAGACTTTTATGTAAGGGTATATGTTCACGTGGCTAGGAGATGGGGTGTGCATAATGTTGGCTGTAGTTGGTGCTGCCAGAGGCTTCACATTCTTCCAGTTCTTTTGTTTTTGCCTCAACGGTTTTCTTTGAGTTTCCCTAAGAACTTCTTTATTAGAGTCTGTGTATTGCTGTTTTTACAGTTGTAATCCACAGTTATTACACTGGAGCCCTGTGGATATGGTGGCAGGGTGTGGGAGAGGCTTGCATCCCTGGCTGTAACCTTTACCAGGGTTTCCTAACTAGCCCCCAACACTCACACACACACACACACAATTATACCCCCAACACACACACACACACACAATTATATGCTACAGAAAGGTTAGAACAGGCTGGGGTTTGGTCATTCTTATAAGTTGACTAAGGCTTGGGTATAAAGTCCTTTTCCTTGAAGTTAGGCCATAATTATGAAGAACGTTCTGTATTCTTTCAAAGGTACAGGTGACTTTTCCCATCCTTCTGTTGAAGCAAGGAGGGATTTTTTTTAAACTATTGATTGTAAGATCCTGGTGGGGTTCCTGAGTGCAAAACTCACAAAAGTTTCAGGCCTCCTATGACTGTGACCCCAGGGTTTATCACTCTCAGGCTAACCCAAATTCACCCTCCAGCAATTTGTCAAACTTACCGTTTCAATAGTCCTACCAGTTTAGGTAAGTTGATCTTGACAGCGGTTCTATGGATTCACTTGTCTCCCCAGATCAGGTGACATTTGCCCCGTGACCTCAGTTCTTGGATGCACACAGAAAAAGTCATTGATTTTCTTTGTGTTCAACATTTTTCTTGTAACAGTGGGAGTAGCAGCTCTTTAATGTCAGAACTTGTTGCAGACTAAATCATGTCCCCCACAAAAGATATGTTCAAAGCTTAATCCACATTTCTGTGATTATGAAACCGTTTGTAAATGGAATCATTTGAAGATGTTATTATTAATTAAGGTATGGCCAAATTGAATCAGGGTCTTCATCTGTATGATTGGACACCTTATAAAAAAAAGAAATTTGGATGCAATCCTTTAGAAGAAAAGCCACAGCTGGAAATAGAAGCTGGAAGCCAGAAACCAGAAAAAGCCAGAAGCTGGAAGCCAGAGAAAAGCACAACCAGGGGCCTAGGAGAGAATATCGCCATGTAAAAGGAAGCTGTGAGGTAAGCTCAAACCAAAAGGATTGCAGCAAGCTGGCACCAGAGACTCTGGGAGAAAGTGTGGCCTTTGCAATGCCTCAATTTTGGGCAACTAAGCTTCCAGTGAGTCAGCAAATTCCTACTGTTAAAACCAACCCAGTGTGTGGTATTCGTCATACAGACTGGCAAACTAAGAGCTGAAACTGCAAGTCTAGTGTACCTTTCAAATCTCTGTAAATTGGTTTTTTTCTTGAAACAAATTTTCGTTTTGTTTTTATAAGACTGTTGTTTTATAGGTAGAGAATGAAACCTGTTCAACTTCTCCCTATTATTATTTACTTAGAATAATCCAAATATATGACATGTTCTCGTATGTTTAAGGCCAAAAGTTATTAATAAATCAGTTTTGCTATTTTTTTTTTCTCACATGGGCAGGCACCAGGAAACAAATCTTATCTTATCAACAGATGAATAAAACATATGGATTAAAAATAAATAAATAATAGGGGGAACAAATGTTAAAATAATTTAGTAGATTGGAATGCTAGTGATCAATGAAAAGGAGGAATAGGGGGTATGGTATGTATGATTTTTTTTCTGTTTTTTTTAAATTTCTTCTTCTGAACTGATGCAACTGTTCTAAGAAACGATCATGATGATGAATATACAACTATGTGATGGTATTGTGAGTTATTGATTTTATATCAAGAATGGAATGATCATATGGTAAGAATGTTTGTGTTTGTATTTTGTTATATTTAATAAATAAATAAAATGTATATAGTAAAAAAAAAGTAGCCATTCTAGTAGGCATCAAATGGTATCTATGATTTTTTTTATTAATTTTTAAATTTTTAAAAAAATATAACAACAAACAAATGCAAACATTCTTAACTTATGATCATTCCATTCTACATGTATAATCAGTAATTCACAATATCATCACATAGCTGCATATCCATCTTCATGATCATTTCTTAGAACATTTGCATGAATTCAGAAGAAGAAATAAAAAGACAATAGAAAAAATCATACGCACCATGCCTCTTACCCCTCCATTCATCGATCACTGGCATTTCAATCTAAATTTATTTTAACATTTGTTCCCCCTATTATTTATTTTTACTCCATATGTTTTACTCATCTGTTGATAAGATAGGAAACATCAGACACAAGGTTTTCACAATCACACAGTCACATTGTGAAAGCTATATCATTATACAATCATCTTCAGGTATCTATGATTTTGATTTGCATTTCCGTAATGGCTAATGATTTTGATCATCTTTTCATGCCCTTTTTGATTATTTGTTTATCTTCTTTGGAGAAATATCTACTTAAATATTTTTCCCATTTTAAAATTGGGTTCTTTGTCTTTTTGTTGTTGAGTTTGAAGGATTTGTTAACAGCTATTAAGCCCTTATGGATAGGCTTTTTCCAAATATTTTCTTTGGAAATATTTCATTTTCATGATAAAGCCCTTTGAGGTACAAAAGTTTTTAGTTGTGATGAGGTTCCATTTATCTATTTTTTTCTATTGTTGCTTGTACTTTAGGTGTAAAATCTAAGAAACTATTGCCTACCACAAGATCTTAAAGATACTTCCCTACATTTTCTTCTAGGAGTTTAATATTTCTGGCCCTTGTGTTTAAGTCTGATCCATTTTGAGTTGATTTTTGTATATGGTGTAAGGTATGGTTCCACATTCATTCTTTTGCAAATGGAGATATAGTTTTCCTAGCACCATTTGTTGAAGAGACTGTTCTTTCCCAATTGAATGGTCTTTGCCTCTTATCAAAAATCATTTGGCCATAATTGTGAGGTTTCACTTATGAGCTTTCAATTTATTGCCATTGGCTTATTTGTCAGTCCTTGTGCCAGTACCGTGCTGTTTCAATTCCTGTGGCTTTGTAATAAGTTTTAAGATCAGGAAATGTGAATCATCCAACTTTATTCTTCTTTTTCAAGATGGCTTCAATTTTGGGGGGCCCATTACCTTTCCATATAAATTCGATGATTGGTTTTTCCATTTCTGCAAAGAAGGTTGTGGGACTTTTAATTGAGATTGTATTTAGTTGGTAATCACTTTGGTTAGAACTGATAGCATAACAATATTTAGTCTTCCATTCCATGATCATGAAATGTCCTTCCATTTGTTTAGGTCTTCTTTGATTTCTTTTAGTAATGTTTTGTAGTTTTCTTGTGCAGAAGTCCTTCACATCCTTGGTTAGATTTATTCCTAGATATTTGATTCTTTTAATTATATGTAAATAAAATTTTATTTCTTGATGTCTTTTTCCAATTGCTTGTTGCTAGTGTGTAGAAGCACTTCTGATTTCTGGGTGTTGCTCTTGTACCCCACCACTTTGCTGAATTCATTTGTTAGCTCTAGGAGCTTTGCTGTGGATTTTCCAGGATTTTCTGTAAAATAGGATCCGGTCTTCTGCAAATAAGAAAAGTTTGCTTCATCCTTTCCAATTTGGATGCTTTTTCTTTCCTTTTCTTGCCTAATTGTCTGGTTATAACATGCAGAACAAAGTTGAATAACAGTAGTAATGGGGGCATCCTTGTCTTCTTCCTGAAGGGAAGTTTCTCTCACCATTAAGTAGGATATTAGTTGTGGGTTTCTCATATATGGCCTTTATTATGTTGAGGAAATTTCCTTCTACTCCTAGTTTTCTAAGTGTTGTTGTTGTTTTTTTTAATCAAGAAGCAGTACTGGTTTTGTCAAATGCCTTTTCTGTATCAGTTGAGACAATGATGCTTTTATCCCCTTCATTCTTTTAACATGGTATGTTAGCTAGGGTTTGCTAGAGAAACAGAATTGGCAGGAAATATCTGTAGATATAAAATTTATAAAAGTGTCTTATGTAACCCTGGGACTTAGAGTCCAAAATCCACAGGGCAAGCACCTTCACTCAGGTGAAGGGTCTGGACAAACTCCACAGGAGAGGCTCATCGGCCAAAGCAAGAAGAAAGAGACTGTCTCTCCTGAATCTTAATAACCTCCCAGTGATTAGATTAAATGTCACTCATTGCCAAAGACACTCCCCTTGGCTGATTACAAATGCAGTCAGCTATGGATGCAGCTGATGTGATCATGATTTAATTCTGTGAAATGTCCTCATAGCAACACACAGGCCAGCACTTGCACAACCAGACAAACGGGCACCATCACTGGCCAAGTTGACACATGAACCTGACCATGAGAGTCCACCCCTTGTCAACTTGGCAGCTATACACATCACCTTAAACCATACCTAATCTCAAAATAGAACATAATGAAAGACACACATTTTTTTCCTCACTGAAACACAACTGTCCCACATACAACCAAAAATGCATTAAATCTCCCCAGAATAGGGTAGAAGTCCTTGAGTAATATTCATTCTTAAACTAAACTTGATATCGTATAACTTAAATACCATAACATGAACAAAACAGCATTATAGTCCTTGTTTATGTAACTGATCATGTGGTCGTAGTTCATATTTTTCACTACCTTCTTCCACTACCCATTCCATGTTCTGTTTACCCTCAGCAAGCATTTCAGCTGGCTGTGGTTCTTTGCCTGGTGGGGTGACTTCAAACCTTCATTCCTGAAGTTTCAGAGTCACTGGTAGTCCTTCCTGGATTGGGTTGTTGCAGTTTTCCATTGATTTTAATCACAGGGCATGGTAGTACTAAAAGATGCCTTAGGGGATCTCCTATATTCCAGGAAAACTCTTCTTTACCTCCATTATGTAGTTGCAGCCCTATTTTCCCCTAATAGTCAGGGTCAATCACCCCAGCCAGTAAAGTAATCTCCTTCTTGGCTTATTGATCCAGGGGCATGAATAGCCCAAGGTAACCAGGTGGCAGCCTTAGATTCCAGTTCAATGGAATCATTGTTGTTTCTCCTGGTGATTTCTTGGTGTTGCTCTTGTAACACCCTTCTGGCACTAAAACCTGTAGATCAGCAGAGCTCAAGGTTGCAGGGACAGGAAGCAAAAATTTTCCTATTGGATCGCTAGGGGTAAAAGTGAGTGTGCCACTCCCATTTCCACCTGTTGGTCCTAGACCCATGGATCCTGGCTATGGGAGAAACAGCACATACAGTGGACACTGATTCAGAGCATGCACGGCTTCTTGGAGAAGAAGAAGGAGACCTGCAAGGTACTACCACCTAAATAGCACTGTAATTGAATTTTCAAAAAGCCCTTCCATTATTCTGTCAATCCAGCTGCTTCTGGATGATGGGGAACATGGGAAGACCAGAGAATTCCATGAGCACGTGCCCATTCCGGCACTTCATTTGCTGTGATGTGTATTCCTTGATCAAAAGCAATGTTGTGTGGAATACCATGACGATGGATAAGGCATTCTGTAAGTCCACAGATAGTAGTTTTGGCAGAAGCATTGTGCGCAGGGAAAGCAAACCCATATCCAGAGTATGTGTCTATTCCACTTAGAACAAATCGCTGCCCCTTCCATGAAGGGAGTGGTCCAGTGTAATCGACCTGCCATCATGTAGGCTGGTCACCTCGAGGAATGGTGCCATATCATGGGCTGAGTGTGGGTCTTTGCTGCTGGCAGATTGGGCACTCAACAGTAGCTGTAGCCAGGTCAGCCTTGGTGAGGGGAAGTCCATGTTGCTGAGCCCATGCATAACCTCCATCCCTACCACCATGACCACTTTGTTCATGAGCCCATTGGGCAATGACAGGAGTTGCTGGGGAAAGAGGTGACTAGTATCCACAGAATGGGTCATATTATCCATTTGATTTTTAAAATCTTCCTCAGCTGAATCACCCTCCAGTGTGCGTTCACATGGGACACAAATATCTTCATGTTTTTAGCCCACTCAGAAAGGTCTATCCACATACCTCTTCCCCAGACCTCTTTGTCACCAATTTTCCAATTATGGTCTTTCCAAGTCCCTGACTATCCAGCCAAACCATTAGCAACAGCCCATGAATCAGTATACAAATGCACATCTGGCCAATTCTCCTTCCAAGCAAAATGAACAGGTGCACTGCTCAAAATTCTGCCCACTGGAAGGATTTCCCCTCACCACTGTCCTTCAGGGACATGCC
This sequence comes from Tamandua tetradactyla, assembly GCF_023851605.1. Classification (NCBI taxonomy): domain Eukaryota; kingdom Metazoa; phylum Chordata; class Mammalia; order Pilosa; family Myrmecophagidae; genus Tamandua; species Tamandua tetradactyla. The sequence continues at coordinate 206,382,831 of NC_135329.1, forward strand.
AGAAATGGGTTGTAGTACTGCAACTGTCTGCTTTCGGATAGTACCTGCATATCATGCTGCACCATCTATAAACCAGGCCTGAATTTCTCTTCCTCCATCAATTCACTGTAAGGAACTCCCCAGGAGGCCATAGCTCTGGTATGAGAAAGAGAACGTAATGTGGCAGAAGTGGAGACCATGGGCATTTGGGCCACTCCCTCATGTAACTTACTTGTGCCTTCAGGACCTGTTCTGGCTCTATCTCATATATACCATTTCCATTTTATGATGGAGTGCTGCTGTGCATGCCCAACTTAATGGCTTGGTGCGTCAGACAACACCCAGCTCATGATAGGCAACTCAGGTCTCACGTTAACTTGGTGGCCCAAGGTTAAGCATTCGGTCTCTACTAAGACCCAGTAGCAGGCCAAAAGCTGTTTTTCAAAAGGAGAATAGTTATTTTCAGCAGATGGTAAGGCTTTGCTGCAAAATTTGCATTGCAATTCTCCTATAGGGGCCTGCCAGTGGCTCCACACAGCATCTCTATTTGCCACTGACACTTCCAGCACCATTGGATCTGCTGGATCATATGGCCCAATTGGCAGAGCAGCTTATACAGCAGCCTGGACCTGTTGCAGAGCCTCCTCTTATTCAGGTTCCCACTCAAAATTAGCAGCTTTTCTGGTCACTCAATAAATGGGCCAGAGTAGCACACCCAAATGAGGAATAGGTTGTCGCCAAAATCCAAAGAGACCAACTAGGTGTTGTGCCTTTTTTTTTGGTTGTAGGAGGGACCAGATGCAGCAACTTATCCTTCACCTTAGAAGGGATATCTCGATATGCCCCATGCCACTGGACACCTAGAAATTTCACTGACGTGAAAGGCCCCTGTATTTTTATTGGCTTTATCTCCCATCATCTGACACTCAAATGCCTTACCAGTAAGTCTAGAGCAGTTGCTACTTCTTGCTCACTAGGTCCAGTCAACATGATATCACCAATATAATGGACCAGTTTGATGCCTTGTGGAAGGGAAAAATGATCAAGATCCCTACGGACAAGATTATGACATAAGGCTCGAAAGTTTGATATACCCCTGTGGTAGGACAGTGAGAGTATATTGCTCACCTTGCCAGCTGCAAGCAGACTGTTTCTGGTGGTCTTTACTAATAGCTATTGAGAAAAAAGCATTTGCAGATCAATTCTTGCATATCAGGTACCAGGGTATGTATCGATTTGCTCAAGCAATGATACCACATCCAGAATAGCAGCTGCAATTGGAGTTACCACCTGGTTGAGTTTACGATAATCCACTGTCATCCTCCAAGACCCATCTGTTTTCTGCACAACCCAAATAGGAGAGTTGAATGGGGATGTGGTGGGAATCACCATCCCTGCAACCTTCAAGTCCTTAAGAGTGGCAGTAATCTCTGCAATCCCTCCAGGAATCCAGTATTGCTTCCAATTTACTATTCTGCTAGGTAAGGGCAGTTCTAGTGACTTTCACTTGGCCATTCCTACCATAATAGCCCTCACTCCATGAGTTAGAGAGCCAATGTGGGGATTCTGCCAGTTGCTCAGTATGTCTATTCCAATTATGCATTCTGGAACTGGGGAAATAACTACAGAATGGGTCTGGGGGCCCACTGAACCCACTGTGAGATGTACCTGAGCTAAAACTCCATTGGTCACATGACCTCCATAAGCCTCCACTCTGACTGGTGGACCAGAGTGATGTTTTGGGTCCCCTGGAATTAATGTCACTTCTGAAACAGTGTCTAATAACCCCTGAAATATCTGATCATTTCCTTTTCCCCAATGCACAGTTACCCTAGTAAAAGGCCATTGGTCTCCTTGGGGAAGTCTGGAGGAAGATTAACAGTATAAATTTGTGGCAATGTAACAGGGTCCTCCCCCAAAGGAACCTGGCCTCCCCCTCATTCTAGGGGCCCTGAATCTGTAAACTGTCTCAAGTCTGGAAATTGATTAAGGGTCCATGACTCTGTGTTTTTGTAATTCGAGTTAGACTTCTGTTCACTTGACCTAGAACTCTTTTGTTTATACAGCTCAAACAAGAATTTAGTAGAGTGCCCATCTGTTGTACTTCTAGGTACCCCATAATCTGCTAGCCAATGCCACAAGTCTCTGCAAGTCAGATTATTTTGACCCCTGCTTTGAGTGTGCTGTCTATTATGATAGCCACGTCCACTTTGTCTTTGGCAATTAAGTGTTGCCACCTGGCTTCTGCTAACTTGGGATCTGGTCATCCCCATCATATTTAAGGATTCCAGTTCAGTGACAATTGTTTCCACAGTAATATCTGACATACAGAGAAGTGCAACTACAGAACTCATCAGAGATAATGGTGCCAGTCACACAAATTTTTTCTGACAGTTCTGGTAAAAGGTGCATCCTCCAGACATTCCTGGGGTGTAAGAGCAGGCGTTGCATGATAAATCCACTCTAACATTCCAGTCTTTTTAAGCCTCTGGATCCCCTCATCTACATTATACCAGGGCAGTTCTGGAATTTCAATCTCAGGTAGTGTTAGCCACCTTTTGATCCATATTTCAGCCAACCATCCAAACTCTTAATACCTTTTCTAACCCCTCGAGCTACACCATTGAATGCAGAATCTCTGCTTAGTGGGCCCATTTCAATAAATTCAGCCTGATCCAGCTTTATATTTCTCCCACCATTATCCCACACCCTTAAAATCCATTGGCACACATATTCCACTGATTTCTGTCTCTGTAAATTAGAAAACTTACAGAGTTCTTTTGGAGTAACCTCTTCATGTGTGATACTTTGTACCTCACCTTTTGGGTCCTGTGGGACTTTAGTCTAGTTATAGGTCTGAGAAAAATAAAGGGAGTTGGGGGTGGGTCATGAAAAGAAATAGAAGTCTCTTCCAAGCCATTTGCTTCAGGGCATTCATTTGCAATTTCATCTGATGAAACATGATTTATCACTCCAGGGCTAACCCTTCAGGTGGAGGTTGGGTGGCCAATTCCTCAGGGCAGGCTGGAGGTGGGGCAGCTATGTCCACAGAGCAGACTATTACAGGGTTATCTAGAGAAGACTCAACATGACCTAGGATATCAACCTCTCCACGGACATCATTATCAATCCATTTGTCGCCATCCCATTTTTCAGGGTCCCACTCCTTTCCAATCAATGCCCTCACATTAACAGCAGACACCATGCAAGATTGAGATTTCAGTTTACGTTATAAAGTTGCTACTCTAACAATAAGATTCTGAGTCTGGGTTTTGGAGATCTCAAGTATACGTCTACAGAAAATAAGATTTTCCTTCAGGACACTCATAGAAACATTTACATCTGTCAGATGGCACCTAAGCTTCTCATTTGAAGCCTTAAGCCCATCCCTTTCACTCATTAATGTATCATTAATGTATACAGTATATCTAACAACAACCAGCCAACATCTCTATAACCTCCTATTTCCGCAAAATTCCATAAAGGTGTCAAAAGCATTATCCCCCAGAGCCTGGCTTCATACAGGCGAATCATTAGAAGAATCCAATGGTGATATTTTGACTGTCTCTTTTGCCCATGGATTGGCAGTATTATTCTGATTATGGGAATCAGAGTTCTTAGTGCCTTTGAGCCCAGTCAGAGTAGAAAACCAATCATAAAAACCAATTTTTAAGATTCTGTTTCTTAAGAACCACCCCACTCCTGGTACCAAGCTGTATTAGCTAGGGTTCTCTAGAGAAACAGAATCAGCAAGAAATATCTGTAGATATGAAATTTATAAAACTGGCTCACATAACCATGGGAACAGGGTCCAAAATCCACGATGACCCAATGAAGGGTCTGGCTGGATGAACTCCACAGGAGAGGCTCACCAGCTGCAGCAGGAAGAAAGAGACTTTCTCTTCTGAATCCTCCTTAAAAGCTTGCCAGTGATTAGATTAAATGTCACTCATTGCAGAAGATACTCCCCTGGGCTGATTACAAATGCAATCAGCTGTGGATGCAGCCAACTTGATCATGATTAATTCCATGAAATGTCCTTATAGCAACAGACAGGCCAGCAGTTGCCCAACCAGACAAATGGGCACCACCACCTGGCCAAGTTGACATATGAACCTGATCATGACATATGGTATATTACATTAATTCATTTTTTTATGTTGAACCACCCTTTCATCCCTAGGATAAATGCCACTTGATCATGCTGTTCAATGTGCTTTTAGATTTGCTTGCTAGTATTTTGTTGAGGAATTTTGTATCTATATTCATAAGAGCTATTGGTGTGTAATTTTCTTTGCTTGTGATGTCCTTATCCAGTTTTGGTATGAGGGTAATGTTGGCCTTGTGGAATGAATTAAGAAGTGATCCCTTCTCTTCAATTTTTTTTTTAAGAGTTTGAGCAGGATTGGTGTTAATTCTTCTAGGGATGTTTGGTAAAATTCCCCTATGAAATCTTCTGGTCCTGGACCTGTCTTTGTTGGGAGGCTTTTGATTACTGATTCAAATATCTTAATAGTTATTGGTTTGTTGAGATCTTCTATTTCTTCTTGAGCCAGTTTAGGTAGTTTCTGTGTTTCTAGGAATTTGTCCATTTCATCTAGATTATCTAGTTTGTAAGTGTTTGTTCATAGCTTCCTCTTGTAGTTCTTTTTATACCAAAAGGATCAGTAGAAAGTCCCCCTTTTCGTTTCTGATTTTAGTCATTTATATCCTCTCTTTTTACTTTGTGAACTTTTTTTAATGCCCATGAAAGAGTTGCCCATTAGTAGGCTTAAATTTTATTTTAAATATAGATATTATGAATTTGCCTTCTGTCTTGCTAGCAATTGTCTACTTTATCTTGCCCATATTTTGACTTTTAATGTCACTTTTTCTTTGTTGTGTCCATTGTAATTACATTCTATTTTGACTATTTTAGTTTAAGATGGTAATTGAATGTATTTTGAATGACATATATCTTCTTACTTATTACTTTTTGGTACTTTTATATCTTACAGCTCTTTGTTTCCTTTGTTTAAGGAGAACAGAGAATGTTTCTTTACTTTTTCATTCTTTTATAAGATATATAGTATTTTGATTTTCTTTGTGACCCCTATGTTTCCCAATAAATTCTCTAATATAAGCTATTTTATTTGGTTCTTTCTTTGAAATAAATTTTATCCTGTTTCGTGCTTCCTCTCAGTTTTTTGTTTAGATAAGCTGAAATTTTAGGTTAAAATTATTTTATTATTATATATACTTTTCCTCTTTTTCTACAACAGTGTTTCTAAACTTGTTGATCTCAGAACCCACTTATATTCTTAAAAATGATTGAGAACCTCAAGGAGCTAATTTTTGTTCATGCGGGTTATAGCTATTAACATTTACCATATTAGAAATTAAAGCTTTGAACAGTTAAAATAGTTTTTTTAGTCATTTTGAAAATAGTAAGCACATTACCTCTTAATATTAATAATGTTTTATGAAAATAACTGTATTTTTCAAAATAAATCAGTAAGAACAGTGGCATTGCTTTAGAATTTTGCAATTCTCTTTAATACATGGTTCAGTAAAAGCTGCATTTTCATATCTGCATCTGCATTTAATCTATTGCAATATCACAGGCCATGGAGCCTCTGGAAAACTCCAATATATACTCGTGACAGAATAAGAGAGAGAAAGAGCCAATAACATCATAGTGTCATTATGAAAATAGTTTTGACCTTGACAACACTTGAAAAGTTCTTGCGGGATCCCAGGATTCCTGAACCAAACTTTGAGAATCATTATTCTAAAGTCATTCTTGAACTGTGCTTTAGTTTTAAAATAAAATTTACAATTTTAAAATTTTGTATTGGTATTTTAACTTGCTCTAGCAATTCCTTCTACATCTTGTATAGCAAAACCTTGCTGGTATTGATTTCTTGATTTTGTTATTGTAGTACATCATCAAATAATTGTCCCAGACAATATGTCAGTGAAGATAGCGTAGATTATTCTGTAGGATCAAAAACTCTAAAATCTCAATGGACCCACTGAGCTTCTGCTTCAAGGAACCCTTACCCTGGACTCTGTCTCTAGACGGGGAGCAGCTGCCATCTAAAACACTCCCAGTTACCATGGCAGTGAAAAAAGAGCATGGCTAAGCAGGTACTGGCTCTGAACTCTTCTGCCAACGTGAAACACAACTCTGAGGATATAGAGAGCTGCAAATTTTGTGACTGCCACATACGGTGCATGAGTGGGACAACTTCTGAGCCCTTGCATATGCAAATATCTATTTTGTCTCCACTCATGAGTAACTTAGCAGGAAATATTTTTAAATCATTTCCTTCAAAGATGCTCTCTAAAGACTATGCCTAAATATTCTAGGGTATTTATGGTTTCGAATACACTCACTATTCCTTCAATGTTTTTCTTCTCTTCCTTTCTTGGAAATTTCTTCCCATTTATTTTTCAGTCATTTTAGTGGACTTTAAACTTCTATAAACTAATTTCAGTGATCATATTTTTAATTTATGGGACCTCAGTCTTGTTTTCTGTTTCTTTAATTTTTTTCATGGCATCCCAGAGAGCAATATATTCTCAAATCTCTATGATAATATTAGTTTTTTGGCAGTTTTCTTCCGTTCCCTGCATTGTGTCATTTCTGCTGGGTTGCCCTTTCTTCACCTTGGTCTCCCTCCTTCATGTTGTAAGCGTTCCTCAAATGCCTGTGGTCTGTTGTTGTCTGCTCATTCTTAAGGATGAGGCACTGAAAAGCTGATTTGGAGCTCCATTTAATGAGATGGCCTTGCAAATTTATGGGTTTTGCTGGGATAATCCCAAATATCAGAGGGTCAGGGTCTTTGGGTAATTTATCTTTCTTTAAAGAAGAAATTTCAGTTTCTGCCTGGAATCTACACCCCTGGAGACACGTGTTCTTTATGTGGGGATCAGGGAGGAGTTGTGGAACAAATTGTTTAGTATTCTGTCTTTCAAATAACCCCTGTTTTTAGCCCCATGTTGCCCTCCTAACAGTCAGTGACCTCTCGAGGGCTCTGCAGAGCATGCAGTTTCCTTCCTGAGCTCTGAGATTAGCTTCCACGTTCAATTGTAATTAGCACACTCGGACCACTTTTTCTCTTATAAACTTTGGTTGAAATTTCTCATGCCGTCCCGTTCTCTTTGTCATTGTGGTTTTTATTCCTTTATGATCATTTTAGGAGAAAACCTAGTGAGAGGGGGGGAAAGCACTAGTCTTCAATCAACCATCCTTAACCAGAAGCCTTTTTCTGTTTTAAGGCATCCCTTGGAGAAATGGGTTTATTCTCTCCTGATGCATTTGAGGAATGGGAAGCCCCAGTGACTATCTTCTGATAGTATATATAAATAAGTCCTATATCTTTACATCTTCTAGAAACACTGGGATCTTTATCAAGATATTGTTAGCAAGGAGGACGATTTATCATATAAGAATCAGAACACAAAGCTTTCTGAGTTTGACAATTAGTTTCCCCAGGGACGGTGATAATGTCTGGAATCCAGAGGTCTTGGTGTTTACATTTGCATAGGCAGATTTAGCTGCAGAACCTTGTTTCCTAGTTTTGAATATTTACACAAGTCTCTATACGGGACCACAGAAAGACGATGATATTCTTGATTTATTCAAGAATAAAATATCATTTTAAATCAATTTAAAATTAAATCAATTTAAAATATCATTTTAAATATCATTTTAAATAAAATATCATTTTAATCAAGATGATATTCTTGATTTATTCTTGATTTAAGCCTTACCAGATGAGAGTCTTTGGACAATTTTATGATGCAAAATATCATTCCTCCCATCACAGTCACAGATGGGAGAGGGACAGCCTGTTAGATCTCCCCTAGATTTCTCTTTTCTATTTGCTGCATTTCGATGTTAGATTCCTAATAATGTGGCAGTCTGCTTTTCATTCTTTTGTATGTTACCTGGTTGTTGTTTTTTTAAATATTATATCAGTTCTCACAAAGATTTAAAATTTTTTCATTCAATTTTTTTTATTGTAACGTTTTACAATAATGTTAATTAGACCAAGGTGAACCCTTTCAGTCCTAAGTACAGGTCTCTCTTAAGTTCAGTGTGTTCTATTATCCACTTGGTTATTCCCTCAATTCCATTTATTCTGGTCTCTCCACAGAAACCCTTATGTTACACGTGTTGGCTCTTTCCTTCACACGCAAAATCTTATGGCCTCCACGAGCCTCCCAGAAACTTGATGTCTCTTTTCACATTGTCTGTTTGTTTCTTAGGATATTCACAGTGACCGGAACACACAGGAGCAGTTTCTCCATGAGTCACGTTCCAGTACTTCAAAGAAAATAAGGTGGAGATTGCCAAGTGCAATCACAAAGCCATTTCCTTTTCTTATGGGCCTCTGAGCATGTGTCTGAAGTAAGTGGGAAGTAACCAGCTGAGGTGCTGAACTTTGGGGTGCATCGAGCTGGCTGAGGGGCCTCCTGTGAGCGGGACCTGCATCATCCTGTAAGTTAGATGGTGACAGGAAAGCAGGCATCATAGAAGACATTACTGCTTCTAACTGAAGGGACTGCCTTCTGTAGAGGGGAATGGAGCTGGAGAGGTGGCAAACTTAGAAGCAGGAATACGTCCTAAATGTAGATGTCTCAGGCACATTTACATAAGATAACATAAACTAAAATGAAAGCAAGTGAGTCATCAGGCAGCATTTCATTTCAAAGTCCACTTATTTTCATCAGTGGATTCTGAGAAATTTTGAAATTCACAGAGAAGTTTTGTCATGTTAGTATAAATTTGAAAGAGAGACTTGCTGCTCTCTCTAAATCATTTCTTGTTCATTCAACCCTATCATGCAGGTAAAACTTAGCTGGTCTTCCTGAGGATACCACAGACAAGACTTCCCTTTGCCTCCAAATTTTCTTTGTCTTTTTGCCAGCTCACAGCAGGAGAGAAGGGTCACCTGGCTTCCTGGAGCCCTTCAGGCCAGGTTGATCCTGGGGAGAAGGCGGTCAACAGAATGAGCCTCTCATTCCTTGTTAGGACCAAACTTGAAACATCCTGGCTGGGTTTTTAAAGCACCATGAAACACGCAACTGTGAGCACACTTTTATTCTTCCAAATTGTTCTGCACTCATATACAAATCAATGTCAGGGAGTCAGATTTGCAAAGCAAGTCTATTTTTACGGTAGAGGACATTTAAGAAGTCACCCAAATATATGCAAAAATTCTAAAATTTCACAAGGAAACAACGGTCTACTTACCACCTAAGAGTCTTTTATAACCTGTAAATCCACAGCTATATAATTTTCCATTCAATATTTTAAAGCATTTTCAAGAAATGTGTTGAAACCTGGTCCCAGTGGAAAGAATGGTGTGCCGGTGTGAAAGGATTTATGTACCCTAAAAAGCCATGTTTTAATCCTAATCCCATTTTGTAAAGACAGCCGTTTCTTCTAATCCCTATTCAGTACTGTATGTTGAAAATTTTAGTTAAATTATCTCCGTGGAAATGTGATTCAATCAAGTGTGGGTATTAGACTTGATTAGGTGGAGATGTGTCTCTACCCATTCCAGGTGGGTGTTGATTAGTTTACTGGACTCCTATAAAATAAGAAGTATTTTGGAGAAAGCTTCAGAACACTGCAGCACCACGAAGCAGAGAGTCCACCAGCCAGTGACCTTTGGAGATGAAGAAGGAAAACGCCTCCCAGGGAGCTTCATGAAGCAAGAAGCTGGAAGAAAAAGCTAGCAGACTTCGCCATGTGCCCTTCCAACTGAGAAAGAAACCATGAACGTCATCAGCCTTCTTGAATCAAGGTATCTTTCCCTGGATGCTTCAGATTGGACATCTCTATAGACTTGCTTTAATTGGGGCATTTTCATGGCTTTAGAATTGTAAACTTGTAACTTGTTAAATTCCCCCTTTTAAAAGCTGTTCTGTTTCTGGTATATTGCTTTCCAGCAGCTAGCAAATTAAAGCAAGTGGTGTATGGTGTTCTCAGTGAACTGGAGAAGACATTTGACCTTCTATTTTTTGTGTGCATTGTTCAGCAGGATTAACCAGAAGGCCTATCCTGATTTAATTGAGATTTGCTGAAGTTTCCAGGATGGTGTTCCAGTTTGCTTTTCAAGTGAGAAGGCACATGGCAAATGCAGTCAGGGTTTCTCTCTCAGCTGGAAGGGCACATGGCGAACATGGTGTCATCTGCTAGGTTTCTCTCCTGGCTTCCTGTTTCGTGAAGCTCCCCAGGAGGCGTTTTCCTTCTTCATCTCCAAAGGTTGCTGTCTGGTGGACTCTGCTTCGTGCTGTAGCACCATTCTGCCTTGTGGTGCTGCAGCATTCTCTGCTATTTCCCAATCTCTCTCATTCTCCAAAATGTTTCCTCTTTTATAGGATTCCAGTAAACCAATCAAGACCCACCCAAATGGGTGGAGACACATCTCCACCTAATCCAGTTTAACAACCACTCTTGATTGGGTTACATCTCCAGGGAGATGATCTGATTACAGATTCAAACATACAATATTGAATAGGGATTATTCTGCCTTTACAAAATGGGATTTTGATTAAAACATGGCTTTTTTAGGGTCCGTACCTCCTTTCAAACCAGCACAGATGGTAACTATAGTTCTCAGCTATTGGAAGGATTTGAGTCCAATTCATTCACTGATTCATTCACTCTTCATTAATTCGTCAAATATGCTGTTGAATGACTTCCATGTGCCAAGCACAGGAAAACTACAGTGGCTAAGGAAATAGATAGGACCTGTGCCCTCCTGGAGCTTCTACATAGCAGGAGTGACAATGTTAACCAAGTATTTCCCACAGATGACTGCTCAGCCAGAACCTGTTTTTGGCTCACTAAACTGTAGGGTTAAATCTTTACTTGTTTTGAGGAAAAGTCTGACTATGCCCTTTCATGCATAAGGAAAGGAGGAAGCCCTCTCTAACACCTGCAGATGCATTCAAAGATACAAAGATTTTCTTTGCAGTAGGAAATTTCCCTTTCAGTGCAGTCCTGTGTCAACCTAATTCTCCAGGTAGAGAGCAGAGAATCACAAGAGAAAGCCCAGCGGTGCGGAGGGGCAGCGTGTGGAAGCTAAGAGGTGCTAAAGGAGGGTGGGTTTGCAGAAGGAAGTGGTTGAGTCACAGCATGTGGGAGAGAGTGCTGGGAAGCAGATCCTGGAGAGGGAAGTTGGAGCGTTCTGGAAGGTGTGACACTCCTAAGTGGCGCTAAGGAATCTGAAGTTTATTTTCTGCAAATGAAGGAAGAAATAGGTAAGGGGAAAGTAAAAGAAGCCAGCGTAAAGCATGGGGTGTGTTGATGTGTGAAAAACGCACCTTGATTAAAATAAGAGCTATCTTATTTCTAGACCATGATATACGAAAGTTAGAAAAAGGAATAAAGAAAATCGCATTCACTTGAATGCTCAAATGTCAGGGGCCTGCTGCTCCCCACGGACTGCGGAGACCCCTCCTCCCCGGATCCCATCACCCACATCGCGGCTTAGCTTCCAGGCGCTCCCTGGGCGCCGTTACAGGCCCTGAGCTCGGGTCCCAGGCGGGGTTGAGCTGCCCACCTGCCCCTGGGAGGGGAGGACTCTAACCCTGCCTCGCCCACCGCTGCAAAGCCTGCCCGTGTCTCTGGACCCTCTGACCCAGGCTCCCCGCATGTTCTCTTTGAGATGGGCCTGGACACGAGGTCAGCGAGTCCTGGGGTGGGAGTGAGGGTGGGGTTGGGGGGGCAGGGCAGCAAAAGCACCCGCTGTTCCCACAGGTGCGCTCTACCCTCGTCCTCTCTCCTCTCACCCCACCCACAGACACTAAGTTTCTCATGTCTGTGAGTCTTGCTGCTACATCTGTGTTCTCTGGGTCACCTTGAAATGCAGCCCTGAAGCCAGCGGCTTCCCTGCTGGTTTCCTGCGTGCCCCCTGCCACGCCTCCCCCAGGCACTGGCTACAGCTGCTGTAGTTGTCACTTCCTCTTTGTACCTCCTGAAAAGGGTCTTTCTTTCCTAAATCTGCACACACCCCAACCCAGGTCCTAGGGCCCCTTTTTCAGGTCTCTTTGTGACTCAGTCATTGTCCCTGGTCCAGTTAACCCAGTAAACGCAACATATGTGAAAACAAAAACCTCCAAGTTTCAAAGCTTTCTTTTTTTTCATTTATGTCCAACTATTTCTCCCTAACAGTAATCTTTATCCTGAGGAAAATGCTCTGTTTCTTTCCTACTTTTAGACACATGTTCAGTTTGCCAAACTCATTCCAAATATATTCCTTAATTTCAAATTGTCTTTCACTATTCTCTGATAATTTTAAGGGCAAATGACCACAATTTACATTTTTCCACTGCCCATCCTTTTTTTCTATAATTGAGAGGTTTGTCCCTATGCAGAACAGCTAGAGGACTCTAGGGGGCAGCTTCAAGTCACAGACTGCAAGACTGAAGCCCAGGGTGCCCTGAGGGCTGGACGGTTCTCTCTGAAGGGCCCGAGGTCAAGGACGCAGTGGGTGTGTATGGGATTCGGCCCCTGGGCCCTGCCTGCTGTCCCTAAAGACTTTCCTGTTTCAGTGATTTGTGACAACTTCTCTCACCAAACAAATGATGGAGAAGAGACACAGGAGATGTCTAGCATTTGATCAAGCTGTGAACGAGGTAATTATGACTTGATAAAAAAAAAAAACTTGCTTCCCCATTTACTAAGAGTAAAGCTGATGAGAAATCAAGGGTCCAGCCCCTGGGTGGAGAGCCTGGAGGGGGAGGCCGAAACTTTCTAGTTGACTAACTAGACATGGGACCCAAGAGTGTTGCCAGGCAGAGAGGACAGCCAACATGGAGCAGGAGGCTGAGAGACAAGACCTCTGCCTGGTTAGAGCCAGATTCAAGGGGAAACACAATTGCAGTCCTTCTGAGCAAGGGGTCAGTGGATCTGGAAAGGGGGAAGAGTTCTGTGAAAAGTCCAAAGAGGAGACCTTTGGCGTGTCTGAAGAAGGAACGGTTGTAGATGTTATTTATAATGAGAGAAAAGAAAGAGAATGAGTAGTAATTATATGTAGAAGAGAATGTGGAAGGAGTAGTGCTATGTAGAAGAGAAAGAGGGAAAGAACAGAAGGAAGTAAGATATAGGGATGGGAAGAATAAAGGACAAAACTAACCTTAACCATGAAGAAAGCAACATATCTAACTTGCTTGGACCGTTAGGCATAAGGCTCAGCAAGGATCAACCCATTTAATGCTCATGTATGAATGATGTATTTTTGTAACCAATAACCATGGTTTCTGGCATTCCCATCACTTCTTCATTCATATTATTACTAATTATTAAATTATAATATGCAAATGTTTGTGCTTATAATTATAATTTCTTACTAAGTCACAAGAACCCAGCTCTCCCTTTCCGTGGAACATCTAATTTAATCCTCATCTTTGTTTTCCTGTCAGCGTAGAGAAACAACTATTATTTCATCTCCTTTCCTGTTTTCCCATCCATACACCCACACCCCCCCAACACACCCACACACAGATGGACCGTGCCATTTCTGCTGTGTTCCTTGAGAGACACAAGGAGCAAAGAAAGGGTGAACTCAGATGGGTTGAGGGTTTTTCTGGGTGTAGAACACAGGCAGAGAGAGGGAAGGGAAAATATAGATGGGTTATCAAATGAAATCTGAGTAGTTGCCAGTTCAATCGAAATAGACGTGGGATTCAGTATCACCAGGTAGCGTATGCTGTCAGGGAGGGGAGAAAATTTTCAACTTACTTCCTTGAGGTTGTACCGGGAATATGGAAATAATGACTATATTAGGTCTACAGGTTGCAATATAGAAAACTCATATGAAAGAATTTGCCAATGGTAGAAGATGAGAACATATTGATAATGTGGGAGAAGGGATGTGGGAGATGAAGAAAGTACACGGAAAGACTGAAACTTAAAATTGTAGATTTAAATTTTAGATTGAAAAATTAAAAAGTTAAGCACTAGAGATAACAAACAGATAGAAGGGAAAAAATGAACACCATAGAAGAGAGATAAAGTCAATAATGAAACTAGATAACAGAATTGAAAAGGTAGAGAAAATGGTATTGGGAGAGAAGCATAGAGAAGGAAAATGTAAGTAATTAGAGGCAGTGGAGCAGAGGCCGAAAAGTTATACAGCTAAAGGAGAAGAGTGAAAAAATCCATAGGGAGTGAAAACTGTTTACAAGGGAGCAAAGAAACCAGCTGAGGCACTGCTGGCATTAAGGGAAGAGTCACTGGATAGAAACAACTTCTGGCACGAGGGGTTGCAAGTTAGCCATGAGTTTTCAGATGATGATGCCCCCATTTAATACATTCAAAGGCAATCTGCTCCCCTTAGACATTCTTGTCTACTCCCATCTATAAGTTAAATGATCCCAAAAGACATATCTCAAGTCCAACCTTGTCTTTTAAGTTCATCATCTAAGTGCCTGAATACATTTGTGCAGGTGTGTGAAAAGCATCTTCATTTGGATGTTTTTCAGGAACTTCAATATAAGACATTTCCAAAATTGTACATACCATCTTTCTCCCTTTTCTGATACTCCAAATATCAGTATGGACCGTATTTGTTCTATTCTTTAAGCAGCAACCTAGGAATTAGCAATGAGTCATCTCCCTTCCTTAACTTACACGCCTCATTAGTCAAGCACTTTAACCAGCTCTTCCTTTAACATATCTCCCACAGGTCAGATCTCTAGCTCATCTCTCTTGAACTACAGCAGCAGCCTCTAGTCTCATAGTTGGCCCCCTTGCCTCAATCTTGCTCCCATCACCTCCATTCTTTCTAATTCAACTAGATGACTTTTTGAAAAATGCAAATTGGCTTATCTTACTTTCCTAGTTTAAATCAATAACTCATGTCATAGCATTAAATCGATTTTCCTTTTTGTGGTTCCAGCCTCATGTCTCCCTTCCCTGCTATTATTTCAAGGTTTGTATGAAACTGTTTCAGTAATTTTAGTTTTCTGGCTTCTCTTTCTCATCTGAGCTTTTGCACATACCTAGTCCCATCCTTGAAATGGTCTTGTTGGTCAACTCCCTTCTCCAGCCTCATCACTGGCTAGTGAAACCAGGCAGAAATTACATTCTATCTCAGAGATGCCTTTTCTGATTCCCAGTTCTGGAAAGGAACTAGATTAGAGATGGGGGAAGGCTATAAAGCAAGAGGGATAAGACAGAGGTAGCTGCAGACATGGAGAAAGAAACCAATCTAGACAAAGAGAAGTACCAAGGGATTCCAGGAGCAAGACCCAGAGGTAGAACTTGAGACCCAGAGACACGTGGAAAGGGTGAAAATGAGAACATGGGCAAGGTGTTAGGAAAGGGTGTGAGACAAAGTGGGCGAGGACTCTGCCACCTCCGTCAGGTTATCAGACTAGTACGAGCTCCTTCAGCTTTCACAAAACCTTGAGAGGTAGGCACGTGATCTGTTGGGCAAATAAAGTTCAGAAGTGCAGTCAGGCTGTTTTACAAGGGCAAAATAGTAAAGGAAGAGAGCACATCAGTGTCCTGGGAGTATTACTGAGGGAAGTGAGAAGGATAGGGCAGGACTGCATGGCCAAAATACAAACAGGAACCCCAAAGAACTGTCCAGGATCTGGCAGGACTGGACCAGGGAAAAATACAAGATTTTTTAAAAAGTTATATTGTGGTAACAGATATATATATCATAAAATTTGCCATGCTAACCAAATCAATCTTACAATCCAGGCTCATTAATTAAATTTATAATATTGTGCCACCATCACCACCTTCCATTTCTAAAACTTTTTCATCAAGAAATAACTCTTCATTCCCCGCCCCCCGCCTCTCTCAGGCCATGGTAACCTGTAATCTACTTTCTGTCTCTATGTATTTGCTTATTCTGGGTATTTCATATAAATGGAATCATACGATATTCATATTTTATGCCTGACTTATTACACTAAGCCTAATGTTTTCATGGCTTATGATGATGTAATATAAATCAGCACTTCATACCTTTTAATGGCTGAATATTATTCCATTTTAAATATATATACCACATTTTGTTTATCCATTCACCTGTTGATGAATGCTTGCGTTGTTTCCACCTTTTGGCTATTGTGAATAATCCTACACTGAACATTGGTATAGAAGTTTTAATACTCTGGGGTGCATGACTCAGAATAGAATTCCTAGAAAATATGATAATTCTGTGTTTAAGTGAGAAACGACCAAAATATTTTTCACAGGTGCTGCACCATTTTATATCCCCACCAACAATGCGTGTGTGTTCCAATTTCTCTATATTCTCACCACCGCTTATTTACCATGTTAAAAATAATAGCTATCCTAGTAGAGTTGTACAGTTTCTTTGGAGAAATGTCTGTTGAAGTCCTTTGCCTGTTTTCCATTGGATTGCTAGTATAAGACTATTATCTCAGGGAAAAAATAATGTTGGTGGGGAGGAAAGAGGAATCACAGAAAGAGAATGTAAGAATGACACCTTCCATTTGGGATAGGAGTGACCTCAAAAAAAAAGAAAGAAGGAACAGATAACAGAAACAAAGAGATGCAAAGGATTGGTCAAGAAGAAAAAGAGAGAAGAGCAAAGAAGGAGAACTCAGGGAGAGAGATGCAAGCCAGGAAGTCGAAACGTGTGGTAGCAGACTTGTGGGAAGCAGAAGGAAGGAGAAGGAGGTGCAATAAGATGGACAAGTGGAGCAAAACTATGTGGCTCTCAGGGGCAGTCCTTGGAACAGACCCACTTTTTCCCACCATTTCTGGCACGGGCAGCTAAAGTCTGTCTCCTGCCCACCCTCCCTGGCCTGTTGTCTCCTTGTCTCTCTTTAGTGATCTATGGCCCCAAATCTCCCCAAATGACTGAAGTGGAACCAGAGAAGGTGTGCAGATCACTAACCTTGTGAAGGAAGAGGTCACTGTGATTTAAATTCCCAGCCACCTTAATAAATCTTTGTTTTCTGGTTGGCACAGAACAACTCTCCCCTGCTCCCATTCTATCCTTGTCTCTTTTGTGGTCACAGACAGAGAGACAGAATTTTGCCCATTTCCTGGTTTTGTTTCTGAAAACTGAGAGAGACAAAGGGTGAAATTGAGCATAAAGAAACAGAGTTTGTTAAAGGTAGGCTGGGACCTAAAGGAAGTGCCGAATTTCTTTATTAAATTGCACCAAGTTCCACATACCACCAGATTGGGCGATGAGGCAGGGCTTACAATTTTGAGCCTATTTCAGAAGCACCAGGAACATGGAAATAAGTTTTGTGAACAGTTGACAGGCTTGCAATTTAGAAAGGTCATATTGAGGTTTTTTAGGATAGAGCTGAGAAGGGAAAGGGCCTCTGGTGTTGAAAGGGAAGAACTTTTGTAAACTTTGGAGATGGAATTTTTGAGAACAAGAAAATATATAAAACAGTTGAAATTTTAGGGACAGGCAGAAGATTAAGATATAGAAAAATAACCACAAAAGGTAAAAGTCAGAAATGTAATAGAAAGAGGATAGACTCAGTACAAATGAGGCATAGATATATGAAAATTCAGGGAAATTTTATATAGAAAAAGACATAGAAGCAAATAAATAATGAGAGAGAGAGAGAGAAAAAAAAGAGAAAATGTGGGAGGGAAACACAAAGGAAACTATGTAAAGAGCTAAGTCAAAATAAAGATCAGCCAAGAGTGAAAACTGTTGTACAAGAAAGAGAGGAGAAAAGATGGAACCCCGTAGTGTTGATGTAAAAGTCACAATAACATTTTTTTTAAAAGTCACTGGACAGGGCGGGCAATGGTGGCTCAAGTGGCAGAATTTTCGCCTGCCATGCTGGAGACCCAGGTTTGATTCCCAGAACCTGCCCACGCTGAAAATAAAAAAAGTCGCTGGACAGAAGTAACTTCTGAGAAGAGGGGTCTCTCTTGGTGGTGAGTTTTCAGAAGACAGTGTCCTAGATTCAGGGCACCTGAGCATACTCAGAGAGTCACAATCCTCCCCAGGCAGCCTCATGTGTTCTCAAGTAATGGAATGCTTCTCAAGTACATCTTTGCTGCACAGACCTGCCTTCTAAGCTCACCATTTGTCTCAGGACCTTCTCCACTTGGATATTTTCCAGAAACTGAAGACTTCTGAAACAAAACCAACATTGTCTTTCCTGAATCTAGAAATTCCTTCCCCAAGGTTTGCTCTTTCAGTAAAGAGAATATGAATGTCCCATTTTCTCAAGCCATAATCCTAAAATTTTTCCAAGTCTGCTCCCTCAATACTTCATTCACTCCACCAGTCCCCAGATCTGTTTATTTTCCTTCTAAATGTTTCCACCTTGCCCATTGCTACGCCCTTGAACATGACCAAGAACTGTCTATGATGTCTCCTCTTCCTTTCTAGCTCCCATCACACCCATCTTATCCACTTTAGCACAATTGATATTTGAAAACCGTGACATCTTGTTATTTCCCCACATTAACTCAGTTTTTCTTCCTTTGACTTCCAAAGGCCTCTGTTGTCCCCAGCTTATTTCTTCAGCCTCATATCTAACAACAGTGTAAAATTTTTCAGTGTTGGCAACTTTTTGGTCTTTCTTTCACATGCCCTCTGCACCCACTTTCCCTTATATTTGGTGATATCCGTTTGGCCTACTTTGCTCTTATTCCATTCCTTGATCTGGTTAAATCATACTCTTTCTGGGATGAGTTTCTCGATCCGTGGTATGAGAACTGGAGTTAGAAGGACATGAATGAAAGGAGGAGAGGCAATAAAGAGCAGTGTCAGATAACACGAGAAAAAGAGACAGACTCAGAAAAGGAGAGAGAACCACATCAAAACAGAGAAAAGCACCTGGGGACACTAGCAGCAAGGAAAAGGGGCCAAGACAGAGAAATATGCAGAGGATAGAGGGTAGGAGAAGGCATAGAGAATTAGTTATATGAGAGGGAAAGAGATGGGTGGGGGGTTCTGAGTCTCTGGGGACACTGCCAGGCTCCATGTTGACCTGCAGATCAATTGACCTGGTGGACCCAACTGGTCTGGGGCAGGGACAACCTGCCTAGCGATGCTCGAGCTCCCTTCATCTTCACTGTGGGTTTCCTTGCCATGATTCCCCTTTGTATATACGAGACCCCTGAGAGATGTCATTCCTTTCTGCAGGGTAGCAATGTGTGTTTGGAAATGTGTGTTGGAGGAGAGTCCCCAGAAACCTGGATCTCACCCCCAAGACATGGGTCAGGCAAGGAAAGGGAGGAGATTTCCAGTCCTGGCTGCAAAGTTTTCATGAGGTTGAATCCAGAGCTGAGTTTTTCCTGAGGGCGTTTTCTCTGAGCATACTGTAGAAGGAAAGGATCCAGCTAATCCTGAGATTCCATTTTGCATACATGGTCCTTTTTGGGAAATGTAGGAACACTCTTTATACAGTCTATGTTTAAAAGAATAGACCTTCTTGGAATATATGTTTGCAGATTTTCATGTTGCAGTAGAAATAGGCCAGGGTCAGACAATGTCTTCTCTCCATACTCTTCATGCAACTGATACTAAAGACTTGATTCCAACCGGTGCTTACTCCTCATCTTCCACAGAGAATAAGGTCAAAGTATCAATATACTGGGTAACAATATCGTTATTATTTTGCCACAAACTTGGAAACGCCTCAAAAGAAGCAAGGTCTTTACATTTTATTTACAAAAAGAAAAGATGGAAATGATCCAGTCTCATCTCGAATAATATTTTCTAAAGATTTTATTGTAGTAAAGTATGTCACATCAAGTTTGCCATTTTAACTGTTTTTAAGAGTGTCATTCATCACAGTCATAATATTGTGTGGCAACCACCATCTATTTCCGAAACTTTTTCATCACTCCAAGGAATACCTCTATACACATTAAACAATAATTCCATATCTTCCCTTCCAAATTATAGTCTTGACAGCTTTTTTCTTTCATTCAGTTATCGGATTATGGTGTCTATTTTCAAAGTATTTTATTCTATTTTTTAACAATTTTTTAATTTTTATTTTATTTTATTTTTTAAATACCAAAAAAAACCCCAAATAAACACAAACATTCCTATTTTGATCATTCCATTCTACATATATAACCAGTAATTCACAATATCATCATGTAGTTGCATATTCATCATCATGATCATTTCTTGGATTTTCCCCTATTTGTTTTCTATACCCCTTACTCCTCCCTTTCATTGATCACTAGCATTTCAAACTAAATTTATTTTAACATTTGTTCCTCCTATTATTTATTTTTATTCCATATGCTCTACTCATCTGTTGACAAGGTAGATGAAAGGAGCATCAGACACAAGGTTTTCACAATTACACAGTCACATTGTGAATGCTATATCATTATACAAACATCTTCAAGAAACATGGCTACTAGAACACAGCTCTACATTTTCAGGTAGTTCCCTCCAGCCTCTCCATTACATCTTGAATAACAAGGTTATATCTACTTAATGGGTAAGAATAACCTCCAGGATAACTTCTCAACTCTCTTTGGAATCTCTCAGCCGTTGACACTTGGTCTCATTTCACTCTTCCCCCTTTTGGTTGAGAAGGTTTTCTCAATCCCTTGATGCTGAGTCTCAGCTCATTATTGGATTTCTGTCCCACATTGCCAGGAAGGTCCACACCCCTGGGAGTCTTGTCCCACGTAGACAGGGGGAGGGTGGTGAGTTTGCTTGTTGTTTTGGCTGGAGAGTGAGGCCACATCTGAGCAACAAAAGAGGTTCTCTTGGGGGTGACTTTTAGACCCAATTTTAAGTAGGTTTGACCTATTTTGTGGGGTTAAGTTTCATATGAACAAACCCAAGACTGGGGGCTCAGCCTATAGTTTTGGTTGTCCACACTGCTTGTGAGAATATCAAGAATTCAATTTGGGGAGGTTGAATTTTCCCCTGTTTTCACTATTCCCCGAAGGGGACTTTGCAAATACTTTTTTACACTGATCAAATCACTCTGGGATTTATCAGGGCATCACTCTGGACAAACCAACAAAATTTCATGTCCTACTCAAGGTTCCATGTACTTATGGTGTTTACTTAAGTTATCTACATATGTTATATTAGGAAATGCACTAGTCAAAATATAAATTTTGTACCAAGTAAACATTTTTTGCTTTAGTCTCACACATAAGTTGAAATTTAAAATATTAATTACCATCTATTTTCAGCACCCTGCAGTAATGACATTACTTTGTTCTTCCTCATGCAAAAACATTTTTAAAATTTGTGCATTTAGTCACTATCATTATACACTCTAGGCATTCCTAGATTATACCATCTCAATCTTTTATCGATAAAGATTGATCCTTTAAATATCTTTCTTCAAAGTATTCTAATAAATACATCTTCTGTTACCCTCAGCAAACCTTAAGACAGAGGTAGGCATATTTTATAGATGTAATCTGCATTGTATAGATGAGGAGATAAAGGTCAGAAATATGCATAGGCCTTTTACAAAGTTAAATTGTAGGGGAAGAGCATGAAGAGTGAGTGTCTCACTGCAGGTGATGGTTTTGTGAGGCAAGCAGTGGGGTCCGATGGGGTCACCTGGATTGAACTCAAAGTGGAACCCAGAGAACTCCTCTGGTCCCAGAAGTATGGATCAGAGCTTGATGCTGGTACACCTACAGGAGAAACAACATAATGGGAATTACTATGGAAGCAAAAGTCAGAAAAGCAATAGCACAGGAAGAAGTCAGGGAGAGAGCACCCTGGATCGTCAAAGAGATGCACGTAAATACTTTCATGACATAGAAACAAAATTGTACAGAGATTGTACATAGGTAGGAAACAAGACAGAAGCAACCTCTGGTACATGGGACATTTCTTTGTGTGGATTTTCAGACTAAGGGGTCCCCAGGTATCAGACTGGCACTGGTAACCCATCCAGATAGTAAAAATAATCCCCTTCCTGAGCAGTTTCATTGCTCTCACATATCCCAATGATGCTCGAGTATATGACTCCAACCAAACCCGTCTTCTAAGGTCATTCATCCAAGTGCCCAAAGACATTTATGCAAGGATCCTTTCAGGAACATCAAACTGAACACATTTAAAACTTAAACCAGCACCTTCATTCTTGAAACTAGAAACTCTGTTTTCTCCATTTTTTTACTTTTTCACTAAGGGGATCATTTTTACCCCATATTCTCAAGTCAGGAACTTAGGATTCATCCATAAGTCCTTCCTCCTTTTCAACCATACCCTCCATCAGTCACTAGTTCTATTGATTTTGCCTCAAAATTATATCCTACCTGTCCATTTCTCTCAGTGCTCAAGGAAAAACTCTAAACCAGATCCTTGTTCCTTCTTTCTTGGACAAAAATAACAGCATCTGTTTTCTTTTTCCTTCTTTCTGGCTCCCATTACATTGATCCTCTCTGAAGAAAATCAGATCATATCGTTTCCCCACTGTCATGGTCAGGTTCATGTGTAAACTTGGCTAGGTGGTGGTGCCTGGTCTCTTGTTGGACAAGCGCTGGCCTGTCTGTTGCTATGAGAACATTTCATTGACTTAAATCATGATTACATCAACAGTATCCATAGCTGATTGCATTTGTAATCAGCCAAGGGAAGTGTCTTCTGCAGTGAATGATGTTTAATCTAATCAGTGGAAGGCTTTTAAGGAGGATTCAGAAGAGACAGTCACTCTTCTGCTTCAGCCAGTGAGCCTCTTCTGTGGAGTTTAGACCCTTCATTGGAGTCGCCAACTTCACAACCTGCCCTATGTATTTGGACTCTTCCATCCCCATGGTTTCCCAGCCAGCCTCTCCTGAGAGTTTGTTGCAGACTTCATCGGAGTTACCAGCTTGCAGCTTGCCCTATAGACCTTGGACCCTTACATTCCCACAGTTACGTGAGACAATTTTATAAATTTTGTATCTACAGATATCTCCTGCTGATTATGTTTCTCTAGAGAACCCTAACTAATACACCCACTTAAACACAGTAATTTTATTGCCCTGAAGATTAAATCACATTTTCTTCCCATGGATTCCAAAGTCTCTCACCATGGGCTACCTGTCTATCTATTCTTCTTATCACTTTCCTGTCATACTTTTACTCTCGAGTTGGTATAAAGCTTTTCAGTGGGTTTAATGGTTATATCTCTCACCTCTGACCTTTGAACACTCTTTTCTATATTCAGGATTATCATTTTGGCATACTCCCCTCCCCATCTCATGCCCTGTTCTGCTATAGATTATACTACCCCTGGGATACATTTCTTGACCTCTAGTCCTAGAAAGATATCCAGAAACAAAGAGATAAGGGAAATCAGGGATGCAAGAGAAAAAGAAATACATAGGAACAGAGAAGGAGATGACAACCCAAGTTGAAAGGAAGCACCTGGAGACATAGGAAGCAAGAAATAAGGGCAGAGACAAAATGTTCAGAGCAAAGTGGAAAGGGGGTAAAGTCGAGAGCAATCAGGGTATATGGGAAAGGAATGCGAGACAAGAAAAGTTCCCAAGATGGTTTAGTTGTTTTCAGTTTTTAATGTTAACCTCTTGGTCAGGTGGCCTGTGGGTGGGGAGACTCCCGCATAGGAGCTACTTGAGTATTCTAGATCCTTCTGGTTTCTCATAATTTTGCTTTTTCTGCCATATTTGTCCCTTGGTGGTATACAGAAACCTCTAAGGAATTACACGTCTTTCTGTAGAGAACAGCAATGTCTGTATGGAAACTTGTGATGGTGAAGAACTCTAGGAAACTTCCAGTTCTTCACCAAAGAATGGATCAGATAAGGAAAAGCAAAATTTCCAATCTAAAAGGAGCTTTGTCCTTTTTAGAATACATTTTCTCAGACCTAAAATATGGAACTTAGAAAAAATAAATTGGAATGGGAAATTTCCGATTAGAATATTTTCAACATTTGGTAGTACATTTTCAAAGAGCTTTGGAAAGTCAATGGTCTATAAAGCAACACAGATAAAATAGCTGGTCCCTGGAATAAAAACATGATTGAATAGTATTCTGGAGAGATTTAATGTGTTTCCAGTTATATGCAGGACAGTTGAGTATTGTCAGGTAAAAGAAAAAAATGTGTGCTTATTTGTTTTCATTTGGAAATTAAGTATGGTCTAAGGCAATATATATATATATAGGTGCCAAGTTGACAAGGGGTGGACTGTCATGGTTAGGGACAGGTGTCAACTTGGCCAAGTTGTGGTACCTGTTTATCTGATTGGGCAAGCACTGGCCTGTCTGTTGCAATGAGGACATTTCATAGGATTAGGTCATGATCACATCAGCTACATCCACAGCTGATTCCATTTGTAATCAGCCAAAGGGGAGTGTCTTCTGCAATTAGTGATGCTAAATGTAATCATGGGAAGCCTTTTAAGGAGGACTCAGAGGAGACAGGTTCCATTCCTGCTTTGGCTGGTGAGCCTCTCCTGTGGAGTTCATCCAGGCCATCCATCGGAGTCATCAGCTTCGCAGTCTGCCCTGTGGATTTTGGACTGTGCGTTCCTATGGTCAAGTGAAGCACTTTCATAAATTTTTTATTTGCAAGTGTTCCCTGTTGATTCTGTTTCTCTAGAGAACCCTAACTAATACATCTTGGTACCAGAAGTGGGGTTACCTGCCAATGGAACACAAAAGCATATCTGGTTGTCAGTGCCAAGGACAATAAAATCATGTCTGTGACACTGTTCTGTGTGCTTCTGTGCTGTAAGCTGAGATGCTTGTTCTCTCAACACACACATGATGCATGCACACACAGATACACACCTCACCATTCCTCCATTCAATTCTGTCTGGCTCAGCTAAAACTCACAAGGGCCCAATAAAAAAGGTTTGGAGAGCTTTTGCCTTCTGTTACTGGAAAGAAGTGGTGATGACAAGCTCCTTAAGTCCTGTTTAATGACTGTTTTCTCACTGCCAAGGACCTTATATAAACACCATTTGTTCTTACAGCCATAAGGGCGATGAAATACAGCTTCCCATAACTTTCACCATAACCTCAGTTCCAATGCTCTTTCTCCTTTTTCCAGCTAATGGCAAATGCTATGAGAAGCATCATGCTCTTAAAAATGCCAGGTAATTTTTTAGTTCCCTTCAGTCAGGAAAAAAGAATCCAATGGTCTTTTACCCTCTGAATCCTATTCCCTGACTCTCTGCCACCCTCCCAAACAACCTTAAATTTCTAATGAATTTTCTAAGACACCTAGGGGAGGCTGCTATCCTACCTAGGGAAGATGAGAGGGAAAGAAGGCTAGGTGACTAAGGTAAGGCTAAGTGTAGAGATGCTTGGAATTACTCTCCAGAATAAGGAGCCACAACTAAAAACAAGTTGAAGCACACTGAAAAATAAAACTGGGGATGAGAGTAGTCCCTCTAAAAGTAACCTCACAAGTTACACTCTTTAAAATAGCATTCCCTGCTGTCAGCTGTTCACTGAGTTATGGATAGCATGGGGAGGGGATGGGAATTGGGTCAAGTTCAGTGAACACAGATAGTGATTATTCATTTTTCCTTAGTCTCTTTCATTTAATCTGGCATCTCCCATCAATTAATAGCACAAGGTATCAGCAGAGAATGCTATACCATGTTTCCAGTATAAATTCCCCTAGGAATCTGGCCTCGAAGCTTTGCCACACATGAAATTCTAATCCAGAAGGAAAAAAGGTCAAGATGACCCCACTCATCTAAAGAAGTACTCCCTTTCTACACATCTAGGGATCTAATCTGAGAAACGTCTCCATTTCAAGAATAAACAGATGTCTATTATAGATACAAAGACCACACAGGATCCATATGCACACTCAGATCTTAGTATATCATGGGAAAGTTACATTTAGCATCACTAATTGCAGAAGACACTCTCCTTTGGCTGATTACAAATGGAATCAGCTGTGGATGTAGCTGACGTGATCATGACCTAATCCTATGAAATGTCCTCATTGCAACAGACAGGCTAGTGCTTGCCCAATCAGATAAACAGGTACCACAACTTGGCCAAGTTGACACCTGTCCCTAACCATGACAAATAGTCATTAGTCCTCTGAGAATCAGGAACCTATATATCACAAGCACAGGGCCCACCAGCAAAACCAACTTATCATATTGTTGAACAACTGTTCAACTGTCCACATTTCACTCAGTGAAGCCATGAAGACCTTTGAACCCAACAAATTCCTGGGGTTTTTTCTGTAAACTTTCAAGAGTGAAGGCCTATTTAAATGGGCAACTATATAGCTTTCTTGTGGCACAGATGCCACTAAATTTACCATCAGTCTCTCTACACAGAACATCAGGTCCCTCACACTCCTAAGTTGTTTTCTATGTTCCAACTTGTAATTGTTACTTTGGTTCCATTATCTGAGAAACACTCTTTTCTTTAACAAAATCCCTATAAACTTAATGAGTAGGGATCTATTCTTCAAATAGATTAAATATAGTATATTTAATAAGAAGAACTATTTTTAGAAGTCCTGGAAAATTCTCCTACACATGATCAATACGTGTTGAACAGAATATTTGACATGCCAAACTTTTTGAACAGAACATTTGACATGTTAAACATTTGACATGTCAAAATTTCCTCATTGTAACTCTAAGTCATCTACTGTAAAATTCTGCCATTTATTAAGATAAGTGCAAAAATAAGAATTATAGTAAGAGTACACAGAGGAAGGTAGAAATGACTGTGGCTTTGGCAAAGGCAAGCCCATGACAAACAGCAAAGAGAACAGTACATTTGAAATAAGTGTACATGTGCATGCTGTCTGGGTTTCACCAACCCGGAAACTTTTAGCAGAGACCAGGAGGGGTCATCTGATCAATTGCATGGTAATAGTACATCCTAGTTTTAAACTAAACAAAGAGACTTTTTTTCAGTTTTGGCACACCAAGTTTCCTTATGAAGGTTTAGTGAGGAACCCAAACTAGATAGCCTCAATCACATTTTCTCTGATAAAAGTTAAAGACAAAGTGTGACCAAGCATCCCTGCCCAAATTAGCAGCTGGTCTATCAGAGTCACATCTGTCGGTCTTTTGGGCTGACTTGGAAAGGGGACTTGTCAGGCCTATGCTTCCATCTATTTTCTTTGTCCATTATTTTATAAAAATAGAAAAGCTCAGGAAAATCTGAAGCATACAATTATGAGACAAAACTTTGTACAAGCAGACAAAATAGAAGTGAGAATAATTGAAGAAGCAGAAGAATAAGTTCATTGGTAGAGAGAATATTTACTAAAGGCTGCACCTCCAAATTAAAAAATCTAAATATTTTATATCTAATTTATACATATCTTTAAATAATAAGATAAATTCAGAAACAAGAGCTCCATGAGACAAGTCAGAGCTCAGATTGTTGTTGAGATACATCAGATCAGTTGTGGCAGATCAGAGGATGGTCTGAGTTGGGCATAACAGGCCTAGGAATCACGTGTGCTGGTCCAGGATTCTCACAGGATACTTCTACAAAGGTCTTCAAGATGATCTTGGTAGTTACTCCACCACGCAATATCTGCTGGTAAAAGCTGGATTTGTCATGATGATGAATATGCAACTATGTGATGATATTGTGAATTACTGATCGTATATGTAGAACGGAATGCTCAAAAGTTACGAATGTTTGCGTTTGTTTGGTGTTTTTAGGTATTAAAAAAAATTTTAATTAAAAAAAATTTTAAATATTTAAAAAGATTTTTTTAATTAGTTAAAAAAAAAGCTGGATTTGTTGCTTGCTCAGCAGAACACTTAGTGGGAAGAAGCAATGTGCTTATAAGACAAGGTCTCTCAAAAAAAAGGAAATTATGGATCTTTTTTTTTTATTTTTCTTTTTTTTTTGCATGGGCAGGCACTGGGAATCAAACCCAGGTCTTAGGCATGGCAGGTAAGAATTCTGCCACTGAGCCACCATTGCACTGCCCTAAACTATGGATTTTACCTAGTCTTGGGAAGCATGTAGTTCAGGGATTGCAGATTCAGAAGCAGAGCTGTTTATGGATGGGTTGGTATTTAGCCATGGAAACAGGCTTTTGGGGTGTGGTTATGACTGAGTAACTGGTTTTTTTTAGACATGTAGTGCTATTACTGGTTAGCTTTCAGAAATGTGGTTAGTGATATAAGTAGTCATTGACCACTCGTGATAAATTTAAAACTGGTTCTGGTGGTTACAGTTTACTATTTTCAAATGACAATTAGTCTTTCCTAGGAGAACTTTTTTTAAAGAACTCTAAGTAGAAATATGAAAAGGAGAGAAAAGGAGAATGAATTGCAAGAGATAGGGAAATTGTGGCTCTGTTGGATCTCAGATGTGGTTATTGGAACTGGCATATTTTTTTCCCAAGGAGCTGGTCATCTTAGCCCAGAATATCATCGTGCAGCTTGAGAACACCAGAGACTCTTCCCTGGTCACTATCCCAGAATCCATGGGCAGTAATCTTCTTGTTTTTCTTCAGTATCATGGGAACTAGAAGATCTCCAAATGAGTAAAGGAAAGGGCTTACTTCCAGCATGCTACCTGTTGATGGACAAGGTAATTATGATTTTAAAAATAAAATAATCAGAACAGAAATAAACAGGATTCTGATAAAGAGAAAAAGACAAGAGAGGAAGATCAGAGAGATGTAAAGGAGGAGTCAAGTGTAGGGAAAAGAAGATCCCTGGTGGAATAAATGAAAAGTTTTCATAAATTGGAATTTTGGCCTAGGAGCAAAGCTACCAGCACGTGAAAATGAGAAGTGTTCCTGGGTCATTTGTTTCTCAGAATAAGCAAGGACTGAGAGTAGCTTAGCATCTGATGTGATGGGTAAGGTTGCCTGGGGGTCTTGGAGTAGGGATGCCTCGGTGAAGATGGTGGAAACTGGTCTAGGGCAGTTCTCTGCAGTTGCTTAACTTGACCCTTTCGGGAACAGCAGGGAGGCAAGAGATCATTATAAAGCTGTACTTAACATAATGGACTCTGTTGATTACATATTGATGATATAGTAGAGGTACATTAGTAAAAATGCATTATCTTGTCCTCTACATTGGCATATTAATAATAAAGTCTTGGATTTACATGGTGATTCCCATCCCGCGCACATCCAGTCTTCCATGAAACCAAAAAAAGTGAAGCATACTTCTGCTGTTACATCATTTGTCACAACCTTAGAAAGACCTTAAAAAAAGATAACTGGTCCTGCTACTTAATTGGGAGGAGGAAAGAGTTCAGACCAGCTATTCTTAACCCAGTGCATATTTTTGATGGATGTCGTCCAGCATATCATTAGTTTATATGGTGATATCCTAGAAACTTTTGCTCAGAATATTGCGTTTAGTCTTTACAAAAACCTTAAGACCAAGGCAGGACCTAGGTTTCTATCCCTGAGGAAACTGGAGTATGTAAGTATTTAAGAGTCTATTTCAAAGTCCCATTAAGAAATAAAGGCAGACCTGGTGTGTTAGTTTGCAAGCTGCTGGAATGCAGTATAACAGAACTGGAATGGCTTTTAAAAGGGAGTACTTAATAAGTTACAAGTTTACAGTTCTAAGGAAGTGAAAGTGTCCAAATTAAGGCACCAACAAAAAGTTATCTTAACTCAAGAAAGGCCAATGGGTCAGGAACACCTCTGTCATCTGGGTAGTCATGTAGCTGTCATCTGTGGGTCCCTTGCTCCTGGGCTCCATTGCTTTCAGTCTCTGTTCCTATGAGGTTCTTCAGTTCTTCAGGACTGGCTTTCATCTCTTGGCTTCCCTTGGCTCTCTCCAGGTTCTGGCTTGCTTAGCATCTTATGGCAATACCTGCTGGGCTCCAAGCATCTCCAAACATCTGTGTCTCTGTTCCCCATGAGTCTGCATGTGTGTCAGCTCTCCTGTGAAGTTTCTGTCAATTTTGAAGCTTCTGTCATTTCTCTAGGCTCTGTCATTTCTGAGGCATCTCCCAAATGTTTCTTCTGTTAAAATATTCCAGTAAACTAATCAAAAACTACCTGGAATGGGTGGAGTCACATCTCCATCTAATCGAAAGTTAAAAGTTAACGCCCACAATTAGGTGCGCCACATCTCCATGGAGATAGTCTAATCAAAAGATCCCAACCTACATTATTAAATCAGGATTAAAAGAAATGGTTGCCTCCACAAGATGAAATCCGGATTAAAACATGGGTTTTCTGGGGTGCATAATACTTTCAAACCAGCACACTGAGTGTGGTAGTTAGATTCAGTTGTCAGCTTGGCCAGGTGAAGGCACCTAGTTCTGTTGCTGTGGACATGAACCAATGGTACGTGAACCTCATCTGTTGCTGATTACATCTGCAGTCGGCTAGGAGGCATGCCTGCTATAATGAATGATGTCTGATTTAATTGGCTGGTGCTTAAATGAGAGAGCACAACATAGCACAGCCCAAGCAGCTCAGCATACCTCATCTCAGCACTCACAGCTCAGCCCAGGCCTTTGGAGATGCAGAAAGGAATCAGCCTGGGGAAAGTTGTTAGAACCCAGGTGCCTGGAGAGAAAGCCAGCAGAGACCATCCTGTGCCTTCCCACGTAAGAAAGAACCTCAGTGGAAAGTTAGCTGCCTTTCCTCTGAAGAACTAACAAAATGAATCCCCTTTTATTAAAAGCCAATCCGTTTCTGCTGTGTTCCATTCTGGCAGCTAGCAAACTAGAACACTGAGAATCCATCTTAGACTCCTAGGTCTCAAGTCAGTAGGTTTTTGGTTCCTTAGAAGGAAAATGATGATAATCCCAATATTTTTAGAAACCCAAGCCTTCTGCTGTATGAATTGTCCAACATTATTTATATGTTGTTTGCTCACCACCACCTTTTATTTTCTAGGTACTGTGGATATTGGAAACAGCTCTACTTTGGGAAAATACACAAGGAAAAAAAGTAAGTGAAAAAGAACTTGCTTGATTTTGATGTTACAAATAAATTTTTAATACCAAAGTTTCATTAATATTATTTACTATGCTGTGTTAGACATAATGATCATTCTCCAAAGATGTCCATTTCCTAACCCCTAAAACTTTTATATTACATGGCAAAAGGGGCTTTGCAGATGAATTAAGTGAAGGACTTTGAGATGAGGAGATTATTCTGTATTATCTGGACGGGTCACATCTAATCACATGCACCTTAAAAGTGGAAAACCTTTCCCAGCTGTGGAGAGTGGGAGGTGAAACTATAGAAAGAATGGTCAGAGAGATGTAATGTTGCTGGCTTTGAAGATGGAATAAGGGGCCATGAACCAAGGAATATTGGCAGTCCCTAGAAGCTAGAGAAGACACGAAGACAGATTCTCCCCTAGATCCTTCAGAAAGGAATGAAGCGTACTGACACCTTGATTTTAGCCTAGTGAAATTCATGCCAGACTTCTAGACTACATAATTGTGAGATAATAAATTGGTTGCTTTAAGCCACACAGTTTGTGGTAATTTGTTATGACAGTAATAGAAGAGAAAGATGGATTTTGGTTCCCATAAGTGGGGTGTGGCTATGACATATACCTAAAAATGTAGACATGGCTTTGAAATTGGAGAATGGGTACAGGCTGGAAGCATTATAGGAAAAGCCTAGATCTCCTTGAGCAGTCTGTTAGTAAGAAATATGGATACTAAAGACTTTAGTGTGTCCTCATTTGGAAGGGGGAGCAATGGTAGAGAAACCATATTGTGTTAGGGCATACATAAATGGTTGTATACAAAACTTAAATGGAAATTTGGAGGTTAAATATGTTGCTGGCTAGGGCTCAGAAGAAATAAGGAATATGTTTTTGAAAACTGGGGGAAAAGGGAGCTCTTGTTTTATAGTAACAGAAAGCTTAGCAAAATTCTGTCCTACAGTTATGTGGAAAGCAGAACTTTCTGTTTCTAAGGAGATCTCCAAGCAAAGTTTGTAAGGTACAGCCTGGTTTCCTTTTGCTGCTTATAGAAAAGTGTGAGAGAAAAGAGATAAACTGAGGGAAGAATTGTTAAACAGAAAGGAAGTGGGTCTAGATGATTTGGAAAATTCTCAGCGTATCTAGTTTTCAGAAGATGCTAAAATTAGGTATTCACTGTCAGGAAAGTGTGCTCTGGAGAGAAAGCCAAGGATGTAATTGTCTAACTTTTTACTAGTACCTTGGAAGGAGCAAAAGTTGAGGGTATCCAGCCACACGAAAGGTTCTTTAAAGATACCGAATGTGTAATTCATGGATCCCCTTGGCCCTTCTCAGCAGAAGAAAAAGAATAGGGATGTGATTATCTAGAAAAGATCTGTGGATGTGTCTTTTGTCTAATAGAGTTAATTCTTGTGATTTGTTTTATAATAAATTTACAAAGACATTTTCTTCCTCAAGATTTTTGTGTACATTACCTTGAGATTTTTAAAAAATTATGTTTGCTTCTAGAATTTACAGTGTACTTAATTCTTTTCAATGTTTAAGTCTATAATCCACACAAGATTTACTTCTTTGCGTACGATGTGAGGTACTCATTGTAAAAACTAAGTCCAACAATTTTTTCTTCATGCTTTGAAAGCCTTTTTTTTTTTTTTTTTTTTGTACCTTTCCCTATATTCAAAGATCTATGTCTGGACTCTACTCTGACTTCCTGGCTTGTTTATGACTGATGAGGTATCACATTGATTTAATTACAGAGCTTTAAAGTGATTCTTTCTATTCCTAATCATTATATTTTCTTTTACAAGGGAAAGAAATAGAAGAACATGTAAGGAGAAATAGAAAAGGAGATTTCAGAACTGGAGTAGTCCTGCTTCCCTCACTGTGGGTGAACCTTAGAATCAAATCAAGATTTTTCCCCAACCTCTACCCAATTCTCTTGGCACATTGATTGGAAATATATTGAAGATGCAGATTAAGTGGTAGAGAATTGAGATTGTCACAAGGAGAATAAACTACCCATTTATTTAGTTCACCTTTTAAGTTTTTCAACAAAATTTTAAAGTTTATTTTGTATATATACAGACCTTGCACCTTATTATTTTTCTGGTTAACTTTACTGAGATAAAATTTACATACAGTAAAGTTCATCATTTTTAAGCACAGAACAAGTTGATGGGTGACAGTTGTGTACAGTATTGCAAATATGACCACAATCTTGACACTGATCTCCCTTGTTTCTGAGAGGATGCCCGAGAATAGCCTGATCATTGTACCCATTTATCCCAAGTGTTGTTCCCCCCCTGCTTTTACTCTCTTCTCTCTATTTTTGGTTTTCAACAGTTTAACTATGATGTGCCTAGTTGTACATTTATCTTTGTAAGGTTTTCTGAAACTTCTTGAATTTGTAAATTTAGGTCTTTTGCTGACTTAGGAAAAATTAATCTATTGTGAATTTTTCTATTTTTCTATTGAAAAAAAATCATCTGTTACATCTTCACATTTTTTTCCTCTCCATTTTATCTCTTATGGAACTCTAATTCCACCTGCTATAGACAGACTTTGTGATGATGCTCACAAGACCCTGGGTCTCCAGTTTTTTTAAGTCCTTTGTTTCCCTCCTTTTCAGATTAGATCCTTTCTATTGATGTAGCTTCAAGTTCACTAACTCTTCTTTCATCTCCATTGTACTGTTGTCTATATACAGAACCTTTTTACATCTGATATTGTATTTTTGGGGTCTAGAAGTTTCATGAAGTTATTTTCTGTACATTGACTGGGATGGTCTATATATTTATTTATTACAAACGTATTTCTATTTTATTCCTTACAAATGTGTTTTCCTTATATCTTTCAACTGGGTTATAATAGATACTTTGAAGTCTTGTCAACTAATTACATTAGTCATCTCAGCATTTATTTCTGTTGAGTGTATTTTCTTTAAGAATGAGTCATGTTTTCTTGTTCCTTCATATGTTGAGTGATTTTGGAATGTACCTTGGACATTTGAATGATATGTTATAGAAACTCTAGATTTTAATACATTCCTCTGAAGAATTGAGTTTTCTTTCTTTCTTTTTCTTTTTTTTTTCTTTTGTATGCTGTATGGTGGGAATTTCATTCTTTTTGCATGTGACTATCCTGTTATTGCAGCACATTTATTGGGTTTTTTTTGTTTGTTTTTTTTTTTTTGGTGGTGGGAGAGTGCGTGAGCTGGGAATCGAACCCCGGTCTCCCACATGGCAGGCAAGATTCCTACCACTTAAGTTTTCTTTTTAAAGAGGAAGTTAACTTGACTGAAGTCTAACAGTGAATTCAGTGTCCCCTGTGATCAGTGGCAATTTAAATTACAATTCAGTTCTTTTAGCCTTAACTAGACTGTTTGAAGCCTGTCCCCCTAACACAGTCGGAGAAATTTGGGCTTTCCTACTCTGGCTGTCTCCTTTACAGGATTTTGCCCTTCACTTTCTGACAGCTGTGGTTGTCCCAAACTCTGTCCCTGTGTTCCTCTAGTCAGTAAGACCCAAGTTTCCCACCAGAGTGTTAGTTGCCATACGTGGTGCAGACTGGATGATATAAAAATGTAATCGCACCCAGTGCCATTCTCTTGTTCCAAGTATTGACTCCCTTTCAGTTTGTGCTTCCCATTGTTTATTCTCCGTTGCCTTCAGGCAATGGTTTATTCTCCTATTTTTCCCAGAGTAAAATGCTATTCTCTCTAGAAGAGGTGGTCTGATAGGAACTACTTATCCATATCATAAGCGGACCTCCTTTCCGAAAGATTTTATGATTTTTTTCTTCATCTTATCAAGAGTTCAGGTGCAAATTTATTATTTTTTAGTCTTTCCTGCTGCAGACTTGGGCTGTTCTTTTATCTGAGGATTCATGTCTTCAATTCTGGAAAATTCTCAGAAATGATTTGTCAAGACAAGATCAAACAATACCCAAGCAACAGACAGCAGGAAAGCTGCTGGGCTTGCTTAAGCCACTTCCTATAAATTCACTCAGTAAGAAAGCAATGAACCCAAGGAGATTTAGACAGCTTATTATTCATGGTAGAGCAGGCAGCGTGAGATTCATGGTTGCCTCAGTTCTCCTTGCCCCGAGGACCACAAAGGAGCTGATACAGATTGAGCCCAGGTGACACAGAACTGTGTCACATCTGAGGGACACTGCATTTCAAAATCCTCCAGTCTTAAAGGGGGTTCCTGTAAAACCTGCCAAAGTTTGTCCCAAGGGGGACACTATCTTATTACTTGGGATTTAAGCAAATTTCCTATGAGTAGAAGAAGGAGACTTCACTATCCTGGAATGTTTCTGAGAAGGGAGACATGCTCTATTTTAAACTTGTCAGGAAACACATCTGCCCTCTAGCTTCCAAGGCAATTTGCTATTCAAACATCCTG
Source organism: Tamandua tetradactyla (assembly GCF_023851605.1). Lineage (NCBI taxonomy): Eukaryota > Metazoa > Chordata > Mammalia > Pilosa > Myrmecophagidae > Tamandua > Tamandua tetradactyla. The sequence continues at coordinate 206,418,010 of NC_135329.1, forward strand.
AAAAGATTTAGTGTTATGTCAGAATACCTTGGAGAATTGCTTCCTGACACACCCACCTTCATGTTTCAGTTTCTGGCAAGTTTTCCCATGAATATGCCACTTTGCCAGCCATTTTTTATTAATATGCCCTGTGGGGGTTAGGGTTAAATCCATCTGTTTTTCTCCTGCAGCATTTAACAAATCCCAGAAATTTAAACCTTCTGGGTCTCTGGGACCACCTCTATTAGTTTCTTGAGGCTGCTGTAATAATTTACCTCAAACTGGGTGGTTTAAAGCAATAGAAATTAATTCTCACAGTTCTAGAGGCTAGATGGTACCAGCAGGGCCATGCTCATTTTGAAGGTTCTAGAGGAAAAGCCTTCCTTGCCTCTCCCAGCTTCTGGTGGTTGCTGGCTGTCCTTGACATTCCTTGGCTTTTAGACGCATCACTCTAATCTCTGCTTCAGTGTCACATGGCCTTATTGTAAAGGCCCACCCTAATCAAGCAGGACCTCTTAATTTGATTATATCTGCGAAGACCCTATTTCCAAATAAGGTCACATTCACAGGTACCTGGGTTGACACTTCAACATCTCGTTTTGGATAACACCGTTCAACCCACAGTACATCACCTAAATGCAAGCCACAATGTTTATGTGAGGAGGTAAGTTAATGTCTGGATTTCACATAAGAAGTACAATCCCAAGGACACACATGGTCCCCCTAGAAAGAAAGTATTTTAAACTATTGGATTCTCCCAAGTGGGACATACATTAGTAAGGGGTATGTTGTCAGTGCCTCCAATATGGCTCCCTGGCCAGCTGGGTAAGACTTAGAGTTCCCAGTTCCTTTCATTGCACATAGCCCTTGATTTTGGAGGGACTGCCTCCAGGTAACCCACCCAATCTGTCGTCTTTGTCCATGACACCAGCTGGATGGCATTTGTCTGCCCCACTGAGTGACTGAGCATGGGGTGGGAACAACATCCAAAAGCTCTGTCTGCATGAGATGTGCAGGATCTGGGGCCCTCCCGCTGTCTCGTGGTCAGAGCCAGCTGGTGGGATTGGTTGACTTAGCACATTGAGCACTAGGGAGCCATACCACATGGCCCTTTCCTTCTGGAGGCAGGATCCTGGGGCCATTTTGGAAGGCACCGTTCATTAATGCTTGTCCTTGCCTGTACCTCCCAGAGTCTAAGATCTCTTCTCTTCAGCTGCCTGGGGTTTTGCTTTCTCTTCACTGCCATGAAATCTGTGTATATTATTCCAGTAGCTGTAAGTCATCTTTTTTCTAGTCTTCCTCTATTCTTACACAGACTTTTCATCAAGGGTCAGATACAAGAGGGATCAAAGCATTTTCATAAAACCTAACCAGAATTAAAGAGGAATTTCCTAGGCATGCTAGAGGGTGGGTCAACCAGACTGGCAGGAAAGAGTGACACATCAGCTCCAGAAATGGTAGGAAGAGAACCCTGAATTTTCAAAGTGTGTCTATGCAACACCTATAATTGCCCACCACTTTCATTCTCATCATTCTCCTGGAAGGAGGTAATGGCTTTCTGGAGACGGCTGCCTTCAGAGACCAAACGCCTTTGCAAGGTGTGTGCACAGGAGCTGAGGGTACACAGTCACACTCTCAGTCCATTGCCGAGGAGCTTTTCAGATAAGAAGCACATCATTGTCCTACAGCAGATGATCCAGAAAGCCAGACTCATGTCATAGATACATTGCTAGGGCCACAAAAGTGTGGCCTGAGTCCGCTGATCAGTAACTGAAGAAAGTTTGATGGTGATGAAGCTCTGCTGATAGTCCAAGAGGGGCTCGGTGTAGTCAGTGTGCCAGGAGCAGGCAGGGCAGAGCCTCTTGTGATGTGCCACCACCCCCTCCTTGAGGTACACAGGTGAGCTTCTGTCAAGAGTCGCACGTCGAGCATGTGGCGGTAGCCTCTGCAGCAGACACGTAATGCCAGGCTTGATCATCAGGGAGCAGACCTCTCTACTCAGGGCATTTCCACAGTTTATGGCTCCAAAGAAGGGTATCCTTAATCTGTCAGTCTGTAATTTTCCATGTGGCAGACTAAGCATCTAGGCCATTGGCAAAAGTTCAGTGGTCTAAGTTCTGTGACTGAGCGGAGCGACCGTGTCCACTTTCAGGTCTACATAGGTGGCTCTGAGGCTGGACAACCTGCGCAGCCCAGTAGATGTGGAGGTCAGCTTAGTGGAGCATCAGGGAACCAGGCCTGCTGCTTTGGGAGATGAAGAAGTTTGGGAATAGATGGTATGATGATAGCCCAACACTGAGACTGTAATTAATGTCACTAAATTGGACACTAAAGGCGAATTTTATAGTAATATATATATATAATCACAATAAAAATACAATTTTATAAAATCCATTACTTAAACCAACTGAACCACATTAAATAATTTTCCATTTTAGAAGATCACTTAGGGAAACATATACCAGAAGATGAGACTTTTTACTGTTTGTTACATTTGTTATTCTTTCCTTGCTCCTCTGGGGAGACGGCTCATCACCTTCCTGAGGATGATGATGATGATAGTCTGTGAGTCTCTGGACTGATGAGAAGAAAATGGTAATGTGGCTCCATGCCAGAGCAGCCTCACTCTCCAGTGGGGGTGTGCTTGAGGATCCCCCATCGCACTGAAGGGGAGCTCTTCGCAAGACATTCCTCAGCCAAGCATTTCCTTGTACATGGCCATTTTTAAAAGCAAAAGAAAATACCAGAACCCCAATTTGTCCAATAGAAGAACTTTCACAGAAAGCTCAACACAGGTCCCAAAATGACTATTAATTGATGTATCTCCATCTTTTATTACTTTCCACACTAGGATAAATAAAATAGTTGAGTTTCAAATTTCTTCAGTCCTTTGGCCTTAGGGAGGACATTTCTGATCTTCATAGGTTATTAGTCCAAATACAATACAGACTTTGAGAAGCAGACCAATTTTCTTTATTAAGGTAGAGCCATTAATTAGGGTCCCAATTTCTTTGTACTCAATGGACCTAACCAGGATAATGGAAATAATAAAAGCTGCCTACAGATTTCTGTCAGCAGGATTGGAGATGGGTTGGATTTGGGAGGTGAGAGGATTTGGGAGGAGAGAGACCAGGATGGATTCTCAGTTCTATGGAGATGGTGTGTGTTTTATGAGACAGAATCACCAGAGAAAGAACATGTAAGGTTCAGGGGAAGGTAGGAGAAGATGTTAAATTTCTACAGAGGGGTGTTGGGCAAGCCTTGGGGTGGCCACTTGTGCAAAAGGGAGGCTGAACATCTGGGAGCCTTAGACACAAAGACGTAACTGGAGCCGTGAGAGTAACTTTGATCATCTGGGCATTTGATGGTGGTGATGTGGACATGATCTCCCCTTCCAGACAGAAAACTCAGATGAATGTGAGGTGTGCTGGAGGGAAAGACTGCTGTTCTGTTGTGAAAAAACAATTACCAAATTTATTTGGAAGGACAGGGTGCCCTGAATAGCTAAAAATATCTTGAGCATTTGTGATGGTTATGTCTTCTTGTTGAATTGTTCTTTTTATTAATATATAGTGTCTTTCTTTGTGTCTTTTAATTGTTTGCATTTGAAGTCTAATTTGTTGGATATTAGTATAGCTACCCCTGCTCTTTTCTGGTTGTTGTTTGAATGAAATATCTTTTCCCATCCTTGCACTTCCAACCTATTTTTGTCATTGGGTTTAAAGTGAGTCTCTTGCAGGCAGGTCCCATTCCAAGATACTCCTGTGGAAGTAGAACAAAACACAGACCTGCCAGACTACCTGACTGAGGATGAGTGTCCTGTGAAGAAACGAGATAAAGCAGTGTCCCGGGTCAACTCACACCCAGAAGGAAGAGCTAGCTGGCTGAGCACAGCTGCAGACTTTTCGTCCAGATCATTTTACTGGTGACTTAAATTTGGGGCTCAATGGGCGGGCCACGGTGGGTCTGCAGGCAAGAATGCTTGCCTGCCATGCCAGAGGACCCGGGTTTGATTCCTGGTGCCTGCCCACGTTTAAAAAAAAAAAAAATTGGGGGCTCAAGGACTATGTGAACCAACAAGGGTCCAGTTTTCCAATGGGGTGGTGAATTGTCAAGTGCAATTTGCTATAAGTTGTCATAAAGTTTTTTGATTACATGAGTGCATATGCTGCATTTTACATTTTATTGGACATTTTACCCCACTAAATGGTAAAAATGACAGATGCTATAGGTTGAATATATATTTGTTTATAAAGGTATTTTTGGTTTTGTTTTCCTTTGTTTTGTTGCCTTACTATTTTTCCCCCATATGGGCCCACTGTTAAAACCAAACATATGTATGCATTTTACATTTTATTTTACATGAAGCATGTGATAAGGAAAGCTTATTTTCTTAAGCCTCAGGAACTTTCTGAAGAGAACTTTTTTTTGTTCAATTTGTGCATGGATTACTGAACATTTTTTTTCTGCTTCATGAAAGATACTTGGTTTGGTACTCTTCTATTGAAAGTCAAAAGAAAACATTTCTCATTACCCTCCTTTTGTGCCTTTTTTTATTTTGCCAACCATGTTTATAGAAAGGATATTGCTAATGACATTTTGTAAATTAAAATATATTCGTTTAAACATAGCAATTCCCTAAAATACAACCATACAAAAGCTTTGCAATCTGAGTTATCATTTTAATGAGTAATACAAAATAAGTTGAGAAGGAAACATGTATATCAGCAAAGCGCTTTTGAGACTCTGTTTGAATGTGACCAAATATGGTTCTAGTTGACTGCCCTTCATTTGGTTTATATCAGTTCTTGAGAATTACATCCCTCATTATATTGTGTGCAGCTGCAAATGGTCTCTAAGCCTTATTATGTGATATTATACTATCCTCTGTTAGAAGAAATAATAGAAGTAAAGAACTGACAAACTTGTAAAAAAAGAAAACAAACTGAATGCCTATAATGCCACAGTCCATTTGGTAGAGTCTAACCTCAAAACATTATTTTTCCTGGCAGAAGCCTATTTATGCAGTGGGTGTTTCCTCATTTGCCTTTTGTGAATTTATTATGAAAATGCTGCAGTAGTATTGAATGAAGAAGACCCAGATTTTTGCTTATTAAGAAATAAAACCAACATTAGTCACTTAATCTGGTTTTTCATGTCCAGCCAGAGAAAAAGAATTTCAGTGATGGCAAGATGAATAAATAAGCAAACAAATAAATTTTTTTTCTTTTTTTTTACAAATACATATTTTTTGATAGATAAGAACTAATTCCATGTATACAGTGCTTTATTAAATTTCTGAAATATTTGGTGCTAAAATTTTGTTTTTGAAGTCCAAGTAAATTTGGATGCTTGTATGATTAAAATAAAAGAAAGAAATTGATAGTCTTTTTCATCAACCTGTACAGCTGCTATTTTACTATTTGGTGAATGTGAAGTAAAAATTGAACCCTCAAGGGTTTCTTTGTATTTTCAATGCTTTTCTTTTAGAGAAAAGTAAAAGCATTCAGCATACTGGGGGAAAATTATTGTAAACATATATCACCAATGACAGTCTTGAGTTCACTAACGTGAGCTTTTAGGGGTGGAGAAGCATGGGGTTCTAGAAGCTTCTAGAAGTATGATTGAGAAGCATATTTTCAGACCAGGTGTTTGTTTATAGTTTCTCACATGCCTATGCTCTGATTCAAGTGACATGCACAAACTGGAAATGAAAGCTTTCGGGGGCACATATTGCTTTAAATGCAAAATAAAACTTGCTGCCAGAACCAGATGTGTTGAAAAAAGAAAACAAAAACACCTCCTTTCCATCACCATTAATGCAAAGTTTCTGTTCTAACAAGTTTGTATTTTATTTTGCATTGCCACACATCTGCTTATTTTAAAAACTACATCCCTTTGGTAATATGGCTCAGTACAAGTAGGTATTACAATTTGGTAGTTGAGTGTTCTAAGTGTTCTTTCACTGCAGGTCTTATAGAGCAGTTAAGGCAAATGTAAAGATAGTTTTTGAAATATATTGTAAAATAATAATAGATAACAATTAAAATTGCAAAAAAAAAGAATACTGGGCGTGGTAGTTAGATTCAATTGTCAACTTGGCCAGGTGAAGGCACCTAGTTCTGTTGCTGTGGACATGAGCCAATGGTAGATGAACTTCATCTGTTGCTCATTACATCTGCAGTCGACTAGGAGGCATGCCTGCTATAATGAATGATGTTTGACTTAATTGGCTGGTGTTTAAATGAGAGAGCACAACAAAGCATAGCCCAAGCAGCTCAGCATACCTCCTCTCAGCACTCACAGCTCAGCCCAGGCCTTTGGAGATGCAGAAAGAAATCACCCTGGGGAAAGTTGTTGGAACCCAGAGGCCTGGAGAGAAGGCCAGCAGAGATTACCCTGAGCCTGCCCACGTAAAAAAAGAACCTCAGATGAAAATTAGCTGCCTTTTCTCTGAAGGACTAACAAAATAAATCCCCTTTTATTAAAAGCCAATCTGTCTCTGGTGTGTTGCATTCCAGCAGCTAGCAAACTAGAACATTGGGTAAAGGATGATATGGCCCATATTTTCAACCTTCAAACTCAGTGTGAGACCAAATGGAGAGGTGTTTATTTGATGTAAAATTTATATTTTGGGTAGCACTTTTCACTAATTTAACCAGTATCCTCACTTTACTTGAATACCATAATTACATGGAATCTTGACTAGGACATGAGATTTTGTTGGTTTGTACGGGTTAGTGTTATACCCTGATATATCCCAGAGTAATTTGGGCAGAGAAGAAAAAAGTTTTTGCAAAGTCCCCTTGATGGGACTAAGGAGAAAGGAGGAAATATTCAACTTCCCCATCTGGGGAATTCCTGATGTTTTCACAAGCAGTGGGGACAACAATCTTGGGACTCAAGCTGATGAAGCTTATTCCTACAAAGGAGAAACTAAGCCTACTGATAATTATGCCTGAGTCACCTCCAGAGACCCTGTTTTGTTGCTAAGACCTCTCTCTTTAAGCCAACTTCGCAGGTGAACTCACTACCCTCCCCCATATGTAGGACCTGACTCCCGGGGTGTAGATCTCCCTGGTAGCATGGGACCTGACTCCCAGGGATGAGCTAGGATCCAACATCATGGGAATGAGAAAACCTTCTTGACCAAAAGAGAGAAATAAGACAAAATAAAGGCTCAGTGGCTGAGAGATTTCAAACAGAATTGAGAGGTTATTCTGGAGGTTATTCTTATGCATTATGTAGATATCCCTTTTTAGTTTATGGTGTATTGGAGAGGCTGGAGGGAAGTAGCTGAAACTGTAAAGCTGTGTTCCAGTAGCCTTGGTTCTTGAAGAAGATTGTATAATGATATAGCTTTTACAATGTGACTGTGTGGTTGTAAAAACCCAGTGTGTGACACTCCTTTATTCAGGGTATGGACAGATGAGTAAAACAATAATAATAATAAGGATAAAAAATAAATAATAGGGGAGATGAGGAAAAACTAAGTAGAGTGAAATACTGTTCATCAATGAGAGGGAGGGGTAAGAGTTCTGGGACATATGAGTTTTTTTTTTGCTTCTTCTTATTTCTTTTTTTTTTTTGAAAAGGGGGATGGGTTGCATGCAAAGAGCTGGTTGAGGGGAAGGGGAGGAGGGGCAGGGAGAGGGGAAAGAAAGGGGAGGGGAAGACAGGTGAGAGGAGGGAGGGAGAGGGAAATGTGAAAGGATGGAGAAAGTTGGACGAGGAGGGAAGAGCGAAAAGGAAGGAGGCTGCTGGAGGGAGAAGGAAAGGGGGAGGGCGAGAAAAGAAAAGGGTTCTTCTTATTTCTTTTTTGGAGTGATGTAAATGTTCTAAAAATGATCATAGTACAGAATACACAACTATGTGATGATATTGTGAGCCACTGGTTGTGTGATATGATTGGATTGTATGTATGTGGATAGTTCTCAATAAAAATATTTTTTTAAAAAAAGAACATATTGAGAAGCACTGTAAAAGAATGAACGGGGAATTATACCCAGGTACTCAATTCTGCTATGTGCCACCAAAACTGGTTACAAAAAAAAGATGCTACGGTCTCTAGGTTGTATTGTTGCTAAACAGAAATAATAATGAACAGCTGATTAAAGTAATTCTCACAATAAACATAAAAAAGAATAGTCAGGAAAATAATTCAGCAAACAACAATTGGGTCCTTGAATAAAAGACCCAAACTCAAAACATAGAAATGGTGCTGCAATCACAGCTTAACATCTACATTTCAGAAAAATAAATAAAGTCAATATACAGTCACTTAAGAGAAGATTTTTAAAAAGGTACTAAAAAAAACGGTACTAGTATGATCTTGTAAATTGCCAGAAAAACTTAATTTTCTCCAAAGACATCTATTATAGCATACTTTAAGGAGGAAACAGTTAGGAAAAGTTAAATCTACCTTGAATATAGTACTAAGCCTTTGCATCCATCCTATGAGACATTCTCACCAAAAGGGCAGGAAAACAAGGTAACAATTAGTAGGTAAGTTGTGGTTTTGAAAACAATGACCCATAGAGATCAACATTTCAAAGTCGTTATCAAATTATCTGTGAATAAACAAAATAAATATTTTAAGTATATATTCAAGTTTCCAAGTATTGTACTATACAATCTAATTATATATAACAGCTAATTACTATGGAAGACAAATTTCAAAATGACCATGAGAAGCTGGAGGAAAAAATCCCTTAAACACAGAGAGAAAACAAAGGAGTCTGATTACGATTCCAACACAAATAGAGAGTAGAGTCAGGCCATACTAGACAAAAATCAGATTATCTGTCAAATTTAGGAGGTAGGGTGGAATACCACAACAAGCCCAAAGGGAAAAACATAACAGAAAACACTAACTTGGAGTTAAATTACGCTACTTACAAGCTGCCTGACTTTCATCAAGTTAATTACCCTGTCTAGGCTTCAGTTACCTTATTTGTAAAAAAGAGGATATCTTCTTGAAAGGTTGGTGTCATGGTCAGGTTCATGTGTCAACCTGGCCAGCTGGGGTACCTGTTTGTCTGGTTGGGCAAGTGCTGGCCTGTCTGTTGCCATGAGGACATTTCATAGAATTAGATCATGATCACGGCAGCTGCATCCACAGCTGATTCCATTTGTAATCAGCCAAAGGGGAGTGTCTTCTGCAATGAGTGATGCTTAATCTAATCACTGGAAGCCTTTTAAGGAGGATTCAGAAGAGACAGCCTCTCTTCCTGCTTCGGCAGCCAGCCTCTCCTGTGGAGTTCATCCAGACCCTCCATCGGAATTGTCGGCTTCACAGCCTGCCCTCGGATTTTGGACACTGCATTCCCGCGGTCATGTGAGACACTTTTATAAATTTTATATTTGCGAGTGTTCCCTGTTGATTCTGTTTCTCTAGAGAACGCTAATACAGTTAGTATAAGAATCCTAGATAATTTTTAACAATACCTTTAACAATCTGGAACGCAGATACCAAATAACTGCTAGATTTATTAGACATAATATTTCAGAGCACAGAAACAAATGTGGGTGTTATTGAGCATTGCTATTGACTATAATTTTTAACTCAAGGAAAGGAGTTCTATTACATAAAAAACTAACAACATGTTATGAAATGATAATAGCAATATACAAGAACTTGAAAAGTAGTCCTCTAAATTATAGCAGAAAAGATAGGATTTAACAAGTGAGCATGACTGCTGAATCTTTATATTAATATATCTTTTAGTCTCCAGTGTTTAGGAGTAACTAGAAGGAAAAACCTGAAATGGTGGAACTGTAACTCATACCAAACTCTGAAATCTGATCTATAACGACTTGTTAAAATGTACTTCGAAATTTATTGCTTTTTTGTACATAAGTTTTTTTTTCACACACACACACAAAAGTTAGAAAAAAAGAGCCACAGAGCCTCTTACAATGTAAGCAGCATGCCCTGCTTCCATTTCATTTTCTTTCTATCAAGTCACTGCCCCTCAGATTCTGGTGACTGGGAAAGTTTAGTTTCCCTTACCCTGTTGCAAGCCTGCACGAGAGTGCTGCCTTCTCCCTCACATAAAGAGAAGGGCGTTGAGTTTCGAAGTCCTTTTGTGCTGTTCCCCTCGCTTCCCCCAAATATACTAAGTCAAACTTCCTGTAACCCCATGCCCCAGATTCCTTTAGGTACAACTTTCCCAGAGGCAGTCCACAGAATAAACAGGGATTGCCTGAGGAATGGAAGTCACTCCAGGAGAGGACTGATTTTACTTTAGTCCTGCACTATTTGGCTTGTTACCAAGCACGTAGATTAGTTTTCTAACTCTCACTAAAATAAACCACCCAAAGTAAATAACTAAGAGGCCCCGAGTGTGGTTGTAGTTTCGCATTTCTGTCTAGCTAATCAGGAACAATCATGCTCTCAGGGAAGAGCAGCTGTTTGGCTTCATGAGTTTCTGAGTTTCTGTGTTTATGTGGCTCTGAGTGAACACTTAGGGTGTTTAAGACAAGGGGCTTGGCCATTCTTGCTTGTAAGGTGTCTCATGACACTGACCATGAGTGTCATTTTTTTAATTATTTTTTTCAGTGGCCAAATGGGACTTAGGCTGGAGGCTGAATTTGAGAAGAATTTCAAGGATGTATTTGCTATTAAGGAAACAAGTGAGAGCAGTTCACTGGGGTAGTGGGTGCTGTTGGAGCCCTGGACAAAGCCCCTTTTCTGGGCAGGCCTTCTCATCCCCCAGCAGCTGTGTGGGAAGAAATGGCATTAGCACCCAACACTACTCCTTTGCCTAAGAAAAAAAAATCCTCAGCCTTCTCCACAACAATTTATACGGTTTGTGAGTATTAACTGCCAACTGAAATTCTAGAATAAGCCATGTCTTTCCTTAGGCACATTATTTGCTTTGTTATTTTGTTATTTGCTTTGTTTGAAACAAGCCCACTGTTTTGGTTTGCTAAAGCTGCCAGAATGCAATATACCAGAAATGGAACAGCTTTTAAGAAGGGAATTTATTCAGGTGCAAGTTTACAGTTCTAAGGCCATAGAAATGTCCAAACTAAGGCATCCAGATAAAGATACCTTAACTCCAAAAAAAGGCCGATGACGTTCAGGGTTTCTCCCTCAGCTGGGAAAGCAGACGGTGATGTCTGCTAGCTTTCTCTACTGACTTCTTCAAACAGCTTCCCCGGAGTAGGAGTGGGGCATTTTCTTTCTTCACCTCCAAAGGTCTCTGGCTGTGTGGGCTCTCAAGCTTTTTCCGAAATGGTTCCCTCTTTAATGACTCTAGTAAGCAACCCCACCTTGTATGGGTGGGGACACGTCTCCATGGAAACCAACAATCAAAAGTACCACCCACAACTGAGTGGGTCACATCTCCATGGAAACAGTTAAAAAGATCCCACCCAGCAATATTGAATAAGGATTAAAGAACATGAGTTTCCTGGGTACCCAAGTTTCAAACTAGTACACCCACTTATTATCAAGTAGTTGTGTTCCTATGAACACAAAAATGCAAAGTGTGTATAGTTCTGGGTTACATCTCTCTTAACAAAATGTAGAAAATGGGCGATGTTTTTGTGGGTAAGCGTGTCCCTTCTTCGAGTGCATAAAGTGCTCAGGGCTATGGAACCGCTGGCATTCCCAGAACCAGGGCTAAACGTGGCATGGGCTGGTCTCCTGCTCAGGAGTGAGGACCAGGGCATCTCATATGGAAAAATTAGTGCCTAGCCCATGGCAAGTGAGCAGAAGCAGGTAAACTTTGAGGGAAGTTGAAACCCAAAGGAATCAACCAGCGTGAGATTTATCGTTGCTTTGCTGTGAGAGCAGCTGTAGCCTTGGTGCAGGCCAGCTAACAAACTTGTGGAAAGACCTTTCTGGCCAGTAGAATCAGAGGAAGAAGCTCAGGGCCTCCAGGCTTTCCAGGAGTGTGGGGGAATCCAGGAGAGGAGAAAGTCATAGAAGAGAACCCCAGATTTTGTGCATTTAACTCTTCACAGGTCTCTAGCTGATGCCTGGGCCAACTGAAGTCAGTATAAACTGAGGCCTTCACTACCTCACGCCCGGTGCAGACAAGGCAGAGTGCAGTCTGAGCCTGCCAAGTGAAGTCCCTGCTACACAGGAGCGGATTCTGCTCCCAGCCAAGGCAGAATTGGCAATCAGCTGCCAGTTTAGTAAATGTAAAGACTGGACCCTGGGGGTGGGGACTGTTCTCTCTCTAAGACAATATAACTAATCAGATGCCAGTCGGACCTTCAGCTAGCACTTGGGTCTAGATCCTCTGCTCTGAAAATGTTCCTGACATGAGATCACCCATTCCTGCATTTCATCGAAATGGAGATTTTTCTCTTCTGAAGTCTTCATTCACTTTTTTTCCCTGAAAGAGTCCACTCTGGTTCATGCACACAGATGCACTCAAGAATCCTACAGTGGGAACCTTACGGATATTTTAACGGAAACGGGGATGTGAAGTGACGGGGAAGGGATGACTCTTCTGCAATCACGTTCTTTCCGAGCTGCCGGAGAGGTAGGCAGGACCAGGCTCCGTGCCCTCCCTGCCGTGCCCACCCCCCACCCCGGAGTTCACGTGCAGCAGCGTCTGTCGGGGACTCGGAGGTCCCAGGAACACCGGTCTTCGCTGCAGAGCCACGTGGCTCCCTCTGGTCTGAGAACTGTGATTCCACGCGGCTGCAGGCAGGCACGCTTTCACTGCCCGTGGGATGTCTGCTCTTAGACGTTTTTTGCAAAATACTGTGTCACTGCATGTGGTTGAGTGCTACAGAGGAGCCAGCCGGTTGTTTCTGCTTTGTGCTTACTCAGGAAATGCAAGAAAGAGCCCCTGGGTTCCTGCATGGTACCACTGTCTGATGGCAAATGTTCAATCCAGGCCCAACCTGCCCAAGCACCCCAATTTCCAATGTGGGGTTCTTGCTGGCTCTCAAACAGCAGGGGCCAGCTCAAACGCCACCTCCTTCCTGAAGGACGGGCGACCCCCAGTCACCCAGAAACACCTGCCCCAGCCGAAGCAGCCCAGCGGAGACTCAGGGTGGAGCAGGGCCTTGCACCCCATTTTTTAAAAAACAGCCCTCACAAGCTGCTTCTCTGGTTTTCCAGATTGTAAGCGCCAAAGCACTGCCGTGGTGCAGCCACGGCCGTCCCCAGGGTGGCCCTGCAGGAAAGGGTCCTCTGTTACGGATCCACTCATTTAAACTGGCCCCTGATCCTTCCAAGGGGCTCCTTCCTTACACGGTGTCCTCGGGGCCTCTGTCCCTTTTAACCCCAACAAAACCCCTGTACTGAAGCGTATGCCCACTTTACAGGAGAAACCTGCGGGGAGGAGAAGACCTCCGCGGGTACATCTCAGCCCCCCCGGGGCCTCGGCGGGTGAGGGGCGGCGGGCTTTACCCTCCCAGGCGAGCTGCGGGGCCTCGGCCACCCGCTTCTCCGCCCCGGGGCGCTGGTTGGGTGCAGTGAGGCGCAGGCCCGCCCACCGCGATCTGCCTTCCCCTGGGGTGGGGTGGGTGGGGAGGAGCCGAGCCGAGGAGGCTGCCTGGGCTGTGAAGGACACCCCTGGGGCCCCGGACACCCCCTCTGCAGCCCACTCCCAGCAGGAGGCCGCAGGGACGGGACTCAGGAGTGCGCAGACTCCGCGCCCAGCCCCTTCACCCCGCCCCCCCCCCCCGCAGGTTCTTGAATAATTATAAGTTGACAGGAAGGAGGAGATTTTCAGCAGCAGAACACAGTTCTAAGGAGACTGTAAAGCCACCCCCAGCCACCAGAGGGAGGCGAGGACCCAGCCAGCTGCGCCTGCAACTGTAAAAAAAAAAAAAAAAAAAACCCAATTACTAAAATGAGAAGCGGAAAGGAGGTGACTCACTGTGCTCCAGGGCTGCTGTGGCTGGTCTCACCGCCTGGATGGTCTGTGAGGTGGAATCAGTGACTCTGGCATACAGCGGGATATCGGTCCTTCTCTGCTCTGGATGTCACGTGGTCACCCATCCCTCCCTGGGGTCACCCCCAGGAACTAAAGCGAAGGGCTGTGGGTAATCATACCAAGCTGGAGCGGGGACTGGGATGTGGTCCCGGGCCAGCCTCCTTTCTCCTTGTGACGCACAAGGAATTTGGGCTTCCTTGGTGACCTTTTCATGGATGGCCCCCAGAGCTTCCGAAGGTGGTCCACACGGGCTTCTTAGCTGCCTGGTGCTCCCCCTTCTCTCCCTCGCTCCCCGCTGCCTCGCGCGCCTTAACCCCTTCCTCCTCTGCGTCTCTTCCCATCCTCCTCTCTGAGGGTTCACTCCCTTCCCTATAAAAAGGAATCACATTTCCACCCCCTGCAATCCCCCTGATATCTTAGAAGTGTTGCAGCTTCAGGTGTTAAAAACTCCACCACCCCTTAGCCTACTTGCTGAGGTTTTGTTGACAGGGGCAGTTGTAGGTTCTGTCTCACCCCAGGCCTCATAAGCCAAAATATTGCCACCAAACGCCTGTTGAGCCTACGGGATAAGTACATCTTTTTTTTTTTTAAGTTGTGAATTTTTTTATATTTATTAATTTAAAAAATTAACAACAAAAAAAATATTAACATATTCCGTTCTACATATATAATCAGTAATTCTTAATATCATCACATAGTTGCATATTCATCTCAGAACATTTGCATCGATTTAGAAAAAGAAATAAAAAACAACAGAAAAAGAAATAAAACAATAACAGAAAAAAAAAGATTATACATACCATACCCCTTACCCCTCGCTTTCATTTATCACCAGCATTTCAAACTAAATTTATTTTAACATTTGTTCCCCCTATTATTTATTTTTATTCCATATGTTCTACTCGTCTGTTGATATGGTAGATAAAAGGAGCATCAGATATAAGGTTTTCACAATCACAGAGTCACATTGTGAAAGCTATATCATTGTTCAATCATCATCAAGAAACATGGCTACTGGAACACAGCTCTACATTTTCAGGCAGTTCCCTCCAGCCTCTCCATTACATCTTGGTTAACAAGGTGATACCTACTTAATGTGTAAGAATAACCTCCAGGACAACCTCTCGACTCTGTTTGGAATCTCTCAGCCATTGACACTTGGTCTCATTTCACTCTTCCCCCTTTTGGTCGAGAAGGTTCTTTCAATCCCTTGATGCTGAGTCTCAGCTCATTCCAGGATCTCTGTCCCACGTTGCCAGGAAGGTCCACACCCCTGGGAGTCATGTCCCACGCAGAGAAGGGGAGGGTGGTGAGACTGCTCATCGTGTTGGCTGGAGAGAGAGGCCACATCTGAGTAACAAAAGAGGCTCTCTTGGGGGTGACTTGACCATGTGATTGCAGGGTCCATGTCTGCAGCCCCTTACCCATTCTGGAGCACAGACAGAAGAGAAACTGAAGCTAGGGACATATACCCATGTGCTTGACCACGTTTAGGGTGTAAGAAGGATCCCCAAATTATATCCCTTTCCGCACGTGGTTCCAAGCAACTGAGCGATAAGCAAAGAGGTGAAACAAAACACCAGTTTCTTCCTGATAAAAACTGGTTGGGGGGCAGGCTACAGTGGCTCAGCAGGCAGAGTTCTTACCTGCCATGCTGGAGATTTGGGTTTGTTTCCCCGTGCCTGCCCATGTGAAAAAAGAAAAAGAAAAAGCTGGTTGGGGTGTGTGCTGGTTTGAAATGATGTATGCACCCTAGAAAAGCCATGTTTTAATCCTAATCTCATTTTGTGAAGGCAGTTGTTTCTTCTAATCCCTATTCAATACTGTATATTTGAAACTGTAATTAGATCATCTCCCTGGAGATGTGATTTAATCAAGAGTGGTTGTTAAACTGGATTAGATGACGACATGTCCCTACCCATTCGGGTGGGTCTTGATTAGTTTCTGAAGTCCTATAAAAGAGGAAACATTTTGGAGAATGAGAGAGATTCAGGGAGAGCAGAGCAGAATGACATAGCCACGAGAAGCAGGGTCCACCAGCCAATGAGTTTTGGGGATGAAGAAGAAAAATTACTCCCAGGAAGCTTCTTGAAACAGGAAGCCAGGAGAAGAAGCTAGCAGATGGCGCCATGTTCGCCATGTGCCCTTCCAGATGAGAGAGAAACTCTGACTGTGTTCACCATGTGCCCTTCCACTTGAGAGAGAAACTCTGAACTTCATTGGCCTTCTTGAACCAAGGTATCTTTCCCTGGATGCCTTAGATTGGACATTTCTATAGACTTGCTTTAATTGGAACATTTTCTTGGCCTTAGAACTGTAAACTAGCAACCTATTACATTCCCCTTTTTAAAAGCCATTCTGTTTCTGGTATATTGCATTCCGGCAGCTAGCAAAGTAGAAGAGGGGATGTAGCTTAGATGCAGTGCAGCAAAGAGATCTAAAACCGGAGCAACTCATGGCCTTCCACCAAGCCCCTAGCCAGAGACGTCTCCACAGGGAGGAGGGAGAAGGCCGGGGAGCCTCGTGCTCACTGATGTCCCACCAACCTCTAGGCCTCAGACACCTGTTTTCATCCTCAATTTACATCCACAGCAGGAGCCAAGGCTCCTCACCTATGCCCAGGTGATCCATTATTATTATTTCTTGTAATCAGTCCAGCAAAGTTTTAGAAGCTCAACCTTCTTCCTAAGTTGGTGCTTTGGCTTCCCTAACCCAGGAGGGTCTGACGTTGTTTTCTGGATCAAAGAAAGTTTGTTTTCCCCACAGAGGCTTATAGATTCCCCATAAAGGGTGCTACTCGCAGAATGTAGCTTCCTCTGACCCGGTCGTGAATGTCTCCTTCCCTACTGCCAGGGGCACCTGAACAGGGGAATGTCCACTCTTCTGAAGGCCGGCCTCTCTGTAGCTCCCCACCCTGCCTGCAGTTAGTTGGCCTCAATGCCAGGTGCTCATCTTAGCAGACCCTAAGTCGATCCAGGTAAAAGCTGGTGTATTAATGCCAATGCCCAGCTCAGAGGTGGCCTGGGTCTGGAAGAGGGGGTCCCCGGGGCTGGCGGGTGGACACTGTGGCCAGTCTTGTCTGGGCCAGGGTGCTCCATGGGGCCAGGAGCAGAGGAGAGCCATGCCCAACAGAGACTCTGCTCACTGTCCCTCTGCCCCACACATGACAAGTCAGGACCAGGTAGAGAGAGGCCTGCGTGGGTGCAGGATGGGGTTGGTCAGTGAACCAGCCCAATGAAGGAGATGTCCTCCTCAGTGTCCTGGAATCTGTCCTCATCAGGTTGGTGTCCTCTCCTCTGGGGAAAGACAGAGAAGTAGGCAAAAGGTAGAAAGCTCTTTCCTACTATATTTCTCAACTGTAACTGGGCAGCTGGAAGACATAGGATTCTGTGGGACCTGACTGGGAAGATACTTGCCCCAGAGCACTGGCTGCTCCTGGCTCCTGAATCCTCACCTGTCCCGCCCTCTGCTCCATCTTGGACCCTTGATTCCACACGACCCTGGCTGCCAGCTGCCTCCTATCCCCTGCTGCTTGGTTTTGTTCCGAATTCTGGTTCATATTGTGTCTTGGTGCCTCTTCTCATTTTCTTTTTGCTTCTCTTTCTTCGTCTTTAATTTCCCACTGAAGGAGAGTCAGTGTTGGAGGCCACCTCTCTTCCTTTGTGGAATGATGATAGACAATGAAAGAAAACTCTGTGCACACCTGTACCCCAGGGCAGAGGGTCACCACAGGGGTTCAGATCATCTCAGTTCCAGTGGGAACTCATCCATCCCCAACCAATGGGAAGCCATTGCCTCTTCAAGAGTTCAGTGACTTCCTGAAGCTCTGTCACCCCTGACTGTAGCTGTAAAGCCACCTGGACTGCTGATGCTGAAAACCTCTCACTTAAAATGTTAACTGTTGTCACCAACCTCACTTCCACCTCTGGCCCCAGGGGATTAGAGCTTTCAGTCTTTCCTCCCTGGCTGCTTTCCAGAAGCATTAAGAACATTCTTTACAATGCCCAGTATTTCTTCTCTCCCCAGCCCTGTGACCGAACGCCAGGTGCCAGCTTGCCCACCCAGGCTCACAAATGTGCTCGGTCAGCTCATGGGCTGGAGAGATTTGAAATACGTGAGATTCCCTTTTGCTTCTCACAGTGATCTCAGCAAAGGGAAATGGCAAACATGCAGGTTTACTTCTTCCCGTAGAAACTATACCACCTCCTTGGAAGGCAGTTTTGGTTCATCGAGATGTGTCTGTGCCCCCTGTCTTTGCACAGAGTGAAGCTGACCTAAACTCCACCTTCCAGGGCTACCCCTCCCCAGGTTCTCCAGGCCTTGATTCGTCTGTCCTCCTCCGTCCCACTGCACATCCCAGGACAGCTGAGACCTGTGAGACAAGGAAGGAGGAAGTCAGTGCCTGTTCAGTGTGTCCTGAATTTTGATAAATACTTTCACTTTTCTTTCCAGTGGGGTGGAGCCTTCTCAGGGTGAGTCGATCCAAAGACTTCCTGCTAGGTCCTGTAGGCACACTGCACACAGGCCCCGGGGACAGGCGAGATCGCAGGCAGAGCTCGGGGCCCAGGCAGGGCCAGCCTCGGGGGATGGCAGATGGAGGTAAAGACCCCAACACCAGGTGAGCCTTGATCTTCCTTCCTTTAACCTTGATAACCAGCAATGTTGCTGGTTAGTGTGGGGTATAAGAACTCGAGCATACAACAGGATGACATAAAATATGTAATGAGGGACTTGGAGGTTTTAAACTGCAGGCCGTGGCTGTTGGCCAAAGTCCAGCCAGCCGTGACACACACAACTTTGTACTGTTTTACAACAACTACTCAGCGGGCAGAACTGTCTGAACTCAATGTGATTTCTGAGGCTTTGCTACAGCACCTAAGTCCTGCTCACTGCCCCCAGGCCTCCTCTACCTTCACTCAGATAATTTCAAGAAGGGTACTTTAGTCTATTTCAATTCAGACAAACTCCTGACTTACTTTACACGCAGGATGCGGTAGTTTCATTCGATGCAGCAGTATTTACACCTCCTTCCATATCTTTTTCTATGCACTCATATGTCTAATTTATTTTCATCAACATATAACTTGTGTTCCTATTTTTTTTTTTTTTTTTTTTTTAAAGAGAGAGGGAGGAAGGGAAGGAAAGACAGAGAGAAGGAAGGAAGGATGGAAGGAAGAAAGGGAAACATCTTTAAACATTTTCTTGTTTTATTATATTTTGTTTGTTTGTTTGTTTTTTACATGGGCTGGGGCCGGGAATCGAACCGAGGTCCTCCGGCATGGCAGGCAAGCACTCTTGCCCGCTGAGCCACCGCGGCCCGCCCCGTGTTCCTATTTTTTAATAAATCAGATCATGCTTGTATATACTGGTCTGCATTTTGCACTTTAATAGTGAAAACCATAGATCTCTTTTCCCTTTAATACATATGGGTCTTATTCTCATTAACAGCTACAAACTATTCAATAGAATAGAACACATATTCAATAGAACACATACATTATTTTTAAACCGTTCCCTTATTAATGGGCATCTAAGTGGTTTTTAGTTGTTCACTTTTGCAAACTGTGATGACAGTGATTATATTTATTTTTTGCATGAATACAAACAGTTTTCTTGTGTCAACAACAAAAAAGTAACTAAGAGGTTAGTTCCAAAGGGAACTAAC
Source organism: Tamandua tetradactyla (assembly GCF_023851605.1). Classification (NCBI taxonomy): domain Eukaryota; kingdom Metazoa; phylum Chordata; class Mammalia; order Pilosa; family Myrmecophagidae; genus Tamandua; species Tamandua tetradactyla. Next base: position 206,437,561 of record NC_135329.1, read on the forward strand.
ATTAACACGTATTTATTTATAGATTATGCCAAATTGCCTTTCATGAGGCTAAAACTCGTATATCCTCAAACCATGAGTAAACAAAATGGGCCATCTTCCCACACCCAGACAAACTTTGCTAAGATAATGAATAATAGGTTGCATATTGTTTTAATTTGTATTTTCCTGATTCCATGGGAAATTGAACAGTTTTTTCCTGCTTATTGGCCAATTCTATTCCCTCTTCTGTGAATCACTGGTCTATTTTTTTGCTAGTATTATTTGAGCAAAGGTGTCTGTCCTTTCTTTAATGATATGGGAATTTTCAATAAATATCATGAAAATTAGAAATTCACTTTTCTTGTCTTTTACCTTTGTTTATGGTATCTTATTAGCTTATGAAAGCTTAAATTTTACGTTAGACACTTGTAGTTTTGATTTTATAAAAATAGATGTATCCTCATGGTTAAAAATAAATAAATAAAGCAATGCAAAAAGTTACTGGCACTATAAATGTTGGAGAGGAGGCAGAGAAATTGGAATACTTATTCACTGTTGGTGGGAATGTAAAATGGTTCAGCCGCTGTGGAAATCAGTTTGGCGATTCCTCAGAAAACTAAATATTGGGTTGCCCTATGACCTGGCAATACCAAAACTCGGTATATATCTAGAAGAGTTGAGGGCAGTGCACAAACAGACATTTGCACACTGATATGCACAGCAGCACTGTTCACAATTGCCAAGAGATACAAACAATCAGGACCCCATCAACAGACGAGTGGATAAACAAAATGTGTTATATAATAAATACAATGGAATATTATGCAGCATTTAGACTAAATGGTGTCCCAAAACATATGACAACATGGATGAACCCTGAGGACATAATGCTGAGTGAAATAAGTCAGACACAAAAGGACAGATACTGTGTGGTTCCATTATTATGACTCTGATAAAGCACCAGTGTTTTGGAGCAGCTAGAAGGAAAAATGTGAGTTGAGGGCATGGTAGCCCATGACAAACTCTGGGAACTGGCCTGTAGCTGCTTGTTGATGTGCTTTGAAAATTCTTGCTATTTTTCTTTTTTTTTTTTTGTATATACATATTATATTTTACAACTAAAAAACAGTTTAAAAATTATAGGCAGTCATAGAAATAGATGAAATAAATTCATGAAATAAAAAATTTGAAAATATTTAGTAACATGATTCAATATTATAGCAAAGGTGATATTTGTAATAACTTTTTACTTGATATTTTGAGAATGCACACAGTTTTGAAAGTTAATCAAATTGTATTTAAGATACTGTTTAATACTGAGAGTTCAAGTAACTCTGATATCTGAATTTATAAATTTCTTTTCTTCCTGCCTTAATTTTAATCCAGATTTTTGTTTCTGTTTTTGTTTTGCTGGGTGCATGGTCCAGGAATCGAACCCAGGTCTCCCTAATTTTAAATTGGCTTATGAAGCGTATTGTACAAACAGGCTTTACGATGAATACTTAGATTTTTTTTTTTAATATGCTTATGGATAAGCTAACTAAGATATCCATTTTAGGTGGTTAAGATTTCCATAAATTAAAGGTAAATATATTTGTTTCTTCATATTTTCCTGAAACAAAGAAAATATAGTAACAGGTCATTACTATAGCAATGCAGATATTTGTAAGAACTTTCTACTTGATATTTTGAGAACATCACAGTTTTGACAGCTGATCATATGGTATCTAAGTTAGTTTTTAATACTTAGAATTTAAGAACTTTGCTATCTGAATATGTAGATTTTTTTCCTTGTTACCTTAATTTTAAATTGGATTATGAAATTTACTGTGCAAATACAGGCTTTACAATGATTGTATGGATACTTTATTTAAATATGCCTGTCCTTAAGCTAATTAAGATATCCATTTTTGATGGTTCTAAGTGTATTGTTTGTTTTCTTAAATTAAAAAAAAAAATGCATGTTGCTAAAAAAAAAAAAAGTTACTGGTGAATTCCAAGCTCCCCATCAAACTTTAACCCCAGCACTCCTGTTCTTTGGGTGTGCCACCTCAGTTCAAAAAATTGATTGCATTTTTCTGAGGAAGATCTTAATTTGTTTGCTACAGCTCTGCAATTTCCACTTGAAAGCATATTTTGTTATTTTATCCTCCCATCTTCATGCTCTTGCTTTATTGAAGTTGTGTCATGAAAAATGCTTTGAGGATATTTTACTCATCTTCTTAGGGTTATTCTTCCAAATTGATATTATCGAAATGTTGCATTCCATGTTCCTTTCTTTTCTTTTCATGGGCCTGCCCTGCTTTTACAGTCTGTCTCACTGTGCTTCGCCCGGGCAGCTCTCTCCAAACTTCCCCTTAGCTGACATAAACGGAATGTTTTTTTCTTTTTCACATTTCATGGCTTATGTGAGACCATATAGCTTCCTGTCTGATCTTCAGTTCGAAGGCTCCATTTTGATTTTTATCACTTTTTTCAGAGGACACCATTAACTGATTAAACCATCCTTTATCCCACTGACCTGCAGTGCTACCTTTTTGCTAATCATGTCACATATATACAGTCTGTTTCTGGGCTCTCTCTTCCCTACCTCAGGCTTGTGATTTACCTCTCCTTATGCCACCACCACACTGCATTCTAACTGCAGCTTTACAACCACCTCCTGATACCTGGTAGAGCAATTCTTCCTGTGTTCTTCCAAAGTATTCTGGCCCTTTGCATTCCTAAATCAGCTTGCCAAATCTTGTTGGGCTTTTATTTGGGATTGCATTGACTCTATAGATCAATTTGGAGAGAACTGACATCTTTACGGTATTGTGTCTTCCATTTAATGCTTATAGTATATGTATAGTATTAATTTAAAAAATATGTTCTAATACAGTATATTTTTCTCCATAGAGGGCTTATATTTCTTCTGCTAGATGTATTTACAGATACTTGATATCTTTATGCTATTATAAACTAGATATTTAAAATATATATATATATATTTTGGGGGGGCGTGCAAGGTCTGGGAATCGAATAAACATTTTTATTGAGAAATCTTCACACACATACAATCCACACATGGTACACAATCAGTGGCTCACATTTTCATCACATCGTTGTGTATTCATCACTGTGATCATTTTTAGAACATTTGCATCACTCCAGAAAAAGAAATAAAAGGAAGGTAGAAACAATTTATATCCCATACCCCTTACCCTTCTCTCTTACTGACCACCAGTATAAACAGATAATTTAAAAACTGATTTTCTAGCAATTTGTTGCTAAGATATAAAAATGTAATTAACATTTTGTTAAAACTCTTTAATTTTAATTGTTCTGCATAGATATATATGTATTTAGAAAACCCATGTTTGCTGTAGGTTTACGTGTGTGTGTGTATAATAAAAAGCCTTACTCAAATTAAAGAAAGTTTTATTATTGACATCTGCTATTTTCAATGTACGAAGTGTTTGTGGCCCTGTTTTCTGTTGTTTCTGCTGATTCTCACAAAGATTTTTTAAAATAAATCTTTATTTTGGAAAATTTTTAATTCACAGAAAAGCTGCAAAGTTAGCACAGAGTTGCCAACTAAAACACACCCAGTTTCATTTTCCCCTGATGTTATCAGCTTTTATTATGATGGTACAGTAGTCAAAACTGAGACACCAAGACTGGTACCTCACTACGAAATAAGCCCTAGACTTTCTTCAGATTTTCCCAGGTTTTCCATCAATGTGCTTTTTCTGTCCCAGATCTAATCCAGGTACCATATTGCATTTCGTCATCATGTCTGGCCTGTGGTAGGTACTCAGTCTTGCCTTGTTTTCGTGACTGTAAGATTTTCCAGAGATTGTCAAAACCTACCAATTGGGTTTGTTTTGATGTTTTCTCATAGTTAGACAGAGGTTAGATTTTTTTGGAAGATTACGAGAGAGGCGAAGCGCCTTTCATATCAGGGGAAATATCCTCTTTTATCACCGTGATGTAACCTGTGACCATTCGGTGATGCTTGCCAGATTTCAGTTTAGAGTTATTATTTTCCCTTTCCATACTCTATTCACAAAGACTATTTTGCTTATATTTCTGGTTATCTTTGACTCCATACTAGCATTGTATTTGGAAATTATTTTTTCTGTGTCTCACATATCCCTCACACTCTTTTATGTTTTATTTCATTAAAAAAGTAAAAAAGTTCTATACTTTACTTAGATGCTTTTAATTGTTCTTACTTCTAGTTCGCTAATTTTTTATTTATATATTTTTCCAGCTCTTAAATGTCCGTTAGATTTTTTTTTGTAGATTTCAATTCGCTGGTGAAGTTGCCCCTACTTTTGTCTATTTTTCTATGTTTTCATCTATTTTCTTTAATCACAGTCTTTGCGTGTTAACTGCATTCTCTTGGATCATTTCTGGGTCTGTGTCAGTTGTCTGTTTTATTTTTTTCTCTTGGTTTTTATAATATAGTCACATCTCTTGAAATGACTATTAGTTTTTTATTGAAGGAGACATCAGGTATAAAGGGCTGTACATCCTCAAGATGTCATCTTCCACTGGAGAGTGACACCACCTGCCCCTCCTTTCCTGTACTAGGAAAGTAAAGAAATACATGTCATATTAACCAAATAGGGCCATGAGCTGAGTCAAGATTGGTTTGCAGATTTTCATAAGATTCGGTCTACCTCTGTTTTACCCTGATCCTAGGATAAAGACATCCAGTGTTTTCAGCCGAGAGACAGGCAAATTCTCTGATTCTCCAAAGTTTTGTCTTATATTTTTGTTTTCTTGCTTTACACTTCAGATTCTAGAAAAGTTGTCAAGGGAAAAACTAGTCAAGTTCCTCATTGATTCAAGTCCCTAATTTTGCCCTCCAGCCCTCCACCAAAGGTTCTGCTAATTTCTTTGTCTTCCAACTTCAGGCCTCTGCCTGGGCCAAGCCTAACTTCTCAGCCTCTAGTTGTGTCTAGAACCAGCACGTGGTCCCAGAGGATGCGATAACTGCAAACCCTGAAGCCAGATCAACACTCCCTTCAGGGCTTTCGACTCTCCCCGATTGGGTTGTCAGGACCCTTCACCAGGAATGTCACTGCTTTTCAGCCCTGTGAGCCTGCAGAACATTCTGGTTTGCTTATTAGAGGCTACTGATAGGGTTCTCTAGGCTCCTGCCCTGTAAAACTTCACAAATTTCTTGAGGGGCAACTGGCAGTGTGTCGAGACCCCCTCAAGTCTCCTTGAGGAGCCATCTCACTCCAGCCCTGTACAAATATCACAAGCGCTTCTGTTTTCTCTGCTCCCAGCAGCACTCCTCTGCCTTGTCCAAGCACAGATTCTCAGCCTCTGCACCCACAACCAGCAAATGTCCCTGCTGGTAAAGAACAACTACAGTCCTTGCTTCCTCTGTGAAGTTCTCCTGTGCTTAGCAAGTTAGTACCTCCAGTCTGTGTTGTTTCTAGAGAGGTGCATAGCCCAGGAATCGAACCCAGGTCTCCTGCATGGAAGGCAAGCATTTCACTACTGAACCACCCGAGCACTCCTTTCTATAGCTTTTTAATGTCTTTTAAAATATGGGTTTTGCTCAGAAAATTGAAGTTGAGGGCACGGGTTATCAGGTTGGGGCCTATTGTAAAGGTTTCTAGATTGTAAGCTCTTGGAATAGTCACATATATATTTAAAGGTTGTAACTGATATTTCTAAATTCGGAAATACTTAGCTATTTATATATATAACCTGGTTGTCCCTTGGAACTTTGGGTATTTCTATGACACCTGAGACTCAGAGTTAGAGCTCTGAAGCTATGAAAGTCAGCATTATCCCATTTAGCAACTGTTTAAAATGCTGAAAAAGTGTTCAGACTTCGTCTAAGAACATGAATGAAGCTGATCTGAACAGACTAAGGTAAATTTGAATGCTGGTTAAAGATGATATAGCCCACATTTTCACATAGCAACGTCTGTGCAAGAGCAAAAGGAGAAATGTTTATTTGGTGCAAATTTGTATTTTGGGTGGCACATTGTCTAATTTAATTTGTATGGTCAGTTTACCTGAATACCATAATTACATGGAATCTTGAATACAGCATGAGATCTTGTTGGTTGATACAGGCTAGTGTGATGCTGGACATATCCCAGAATAATTTGGGAGAGAATAAAAAAGTATTTTGCAAAGTCCCCTCGGGGCACTGGGGAGAAAGGAGGAAATAGTCAACTTCCCCATCTGGGGAATTCCTTATGTTTTCGCAAGCAGTGGGGATAACAAATTCAATAGGCTGAGCCCTCGATCTTGGGGCTCGCCCCTATGAAGCTTATTTCTGCAAAGGAGAAGCTAAACCTGCTGGTAATTATGCCTAAGAGTCACCCCCAGAGAACCTCTTTTGTTGCACAAATGTGGCCTCTCTTTCTAAGCCAATTTGGCAGGTGAACTCACTGCTCTGCCCCCTAAGTGGGACAAGACTCCGTCAGGTGTAAATTTCACTGGTAACATGGGACCTGACTCCTGGGGATGAGCTGGGACCCAGCATCATGGGAACAAGAAAACCTTATAGACCAAAAGGGGGGAAAGAGAAATAAGCAAAATAAAGACTCAGTGGCTGAGAGATTTCAGAACTGAGAGGTTATCCTGGAAGTTATTCTTATGAATGCATAAGGGATATATTGATATCCCTTTTTAGTTTATGGTGTATTGGAGTGGCTGGAGGGAAGTAGCTGAAACTGTTCAGCTGTGTTCCAGTAGCTTTGGTTCTCGAAGACAATTGTATAAAGATAAAATTTTTTACAATGTGACTGTGATTATGAAAACCTTGTGTCTGACGCTCCTTTTATCCAGGGTATGGGCAGATGAGTAAGATAATAAGGATAAAAAATAAATAACTAAAGGGGGAGATACAGGGTAAAAATTGGGTAGATTGAAATACTGTGGGTCAATGACAGGGAGGGGTAAGAGGTATGGGATGTATGAGTTTTGTTTTGGTTTTTTTCCTTTTTCTGGAGTGATGCAAATGTTCTAAAAATGATCATGGGAGGAAGATACAACTATGCGAAGATATTGTGAGCCATTGATTGTATAATATGGTTGGACTGTATATATGTGGATACATCCCAATAAAAATATTTTAACAATATATGTGGGTTTTGGGTTTGTGTGTTTTATACAGCTTTTCTAGCTTTTCTGTATTTTAGACTTCAGGTCTGCTTCAAGCTATTTCATCCTACTCCCTAATGAATTTGGGTGTAGAATTTTTTGCATAGGTACTGAACAAGAGTATTCTACAATCTTGTTTCACCTCCCATCTTTACCCACGAATCACATTTTAAAACAATTTTATATACTCAAGCTTATCAAAATTTTCCTCCTTGAGTATTGCTTTAACAATGCTCTTCCCATCCTCAGAATTCTAATCATGTTCTCTTATATATTCTTCTTTCTCTTTATTCATTCATTTACAAATACTTCCTGACACCTTCTCTGTTCCAAGATCTGGGTTATGTGGGGTGATGTAATGGTGAACAAAGCAGACCAAGTACCTGCTCCCATGAAGATGACATCCAATGAGGAGACAAATAACAAACAGATGAGCAAATAAACATGTAATTTAATGTACAAAAATGGTAAGCCTATCAGGAAAAAAGCCATGAGGTGCATGGATTCAAAGTAATGAGGGTACTATTTTAGACCGGATGTCATGGGAGGGCTTTCTGGGGGGTTAATGTTAGATCAGAACTTTCTGTGAATTGATGAAAAGCACCATGCCAATACCTGACAAAATCATGGTCTAAGCAGCGGGAACAGCCAATGAAAGTCCTAGTACAGAAAAATGCTTGGAGTGTCTGAAGAACAGGGAGCTGGAAGAGGAGTGGTAGGAAATGAATATGGAAAGTTACCAAGAGGCAGACCTTATTGGTTCTTAAGAGGTCATGGTCAGACAAATTTTATTGAAGAAGGATGAAGAGCCACTGGGAGATTTCTAGCAGAGGAGTGAAATGATCTGCCTTAAGCTTTCAAAAGATCTCTTTGCTTACACTTGGTCAATGGGGAACAGCTGGAATGTGGCAAGGGTGGAAGGAGACTATTTAGAGCTATCGCAATAGTCCAGGGCAAAAGATGCTGGTGGCTGGGACTAGGTTGGTAAAATAGATGTAAAAAAAAAAAAGGAGTGGAATACTGGATATATTCTATGGCAGAGCTAAGAGAAATTTCAGATGGATTAGTGTCAGGGGTGAGAGAAGAGCTAAGAGAAATTTCAGATGGATTAGTGTCAGGGGTGAGAGAAAGGACTCCTAATTCCCAATCCCACGGGTGTGAACTCATGTATAAATGGGCTCTGTGAAGATACTGTTAAGATGAGGCCAAACTGAAGCAGGGTGGGCCTTCATCCAATATGACCGAAGTCCTTATGAGCAGAGGAAATTTCATGCACTCAGCCAGGAGAAGCCAGATAAGGAAAGAGAAGATAAATCATTAGGTGACAAAGGCAGAGGTGAAGTTATGGATTGCCAGCCAGCCAGCCCCCCCCCCCCACCACCACATGTTCCTGACTTTGGAGGGAACCAGATCCTGCCAGCACCTTGGTTTTGAACTTCTAGCCTCCAAAACTGTGAGACAATACATTCCTGTTATTTAGGCCAACCAGCTTGTGGTGTCAGTTGTAGTAGCCCTGGCACACTAAAACTGGGTCAAAAAAGACTCTGAATGTATTTTTCTTAACACCAAAGATAGAGTTGTCATTGGCTAAAATGGGAATATTGTGTAGTAATCAAAGTGTCTGACATCTAGAGCCAGACAGCTTGAGTTCAAAGCCTTCTTCTACTCTTGAATAGCCTTGGGCAGATTGCTTAACATCCCTGAGTCTTTGTTTCTTCATCTGTAAAATGGGATAATAATAATTGATACCTCATGGTGGCTGTGAGGATTCCACAAGATAATATTTGTAAAATGCCTGCAATGATGCTTAGCATAAAGTAAGCATTACGTGTATTTGCTATGCTCTATATTGGGAGAACTAGAGAACAAACAGTATTGGGGAGCTGGACAATCAAGAAATCACTGATTAAGTCTGAGTCTACTGGTCAAGAGATGGTTAAATATAAAAGATAGGCATTTGGGAATTGTCAGTGTGTAGCTGGTATTGAAGGACAGAAATAAAGGTCACGTGGGGAAGAATAGAAGGGATCGGAGGACTGGCCCTGGGCCTCTCCAGTGTGTGCAGGAAGAGTTGGAGTGGCCAGGGAGGTAGCAGGAAAGCCACAGAAACATGGTATTGCAGAAGCCAAAAGGAGACAGCCTTTCAAGAAGAAAGAAGTGAACAAGGTATAAAATGTTGCCGAGAGACTAAGATGAGGCCTGAGGATGGGCTTTTGGACTTGGCCGTGTGGAGCTGAATGAAGACGTAAATCCAAAGGGTCCAGTATACCATTAGCAGGGAAAAAACACTTGAATGGGTTTCGGCGAGATTAAGAGGTGAGAAAGTAGTGGTAGTGAATATTAGATAATCTCACAGGGTTTTTATAGAAATGGCAACAGAAAAGAAGTAATTTGAGGAGGAAGTAAGATGTAGGAGATCTTGAAATAGATATCTGAGTAAGTCTGGGTGTTTAATGGAACATTCCAGGGGAGAAGAAAAAAGTGACAGGACAGGAGAAAGTGCGGAGTACAATATTATGCCTGAGTAGGGGAGAGGTGATAGAAAGCAGGTGGGCAGGACATTCCATCCATCCAACAGGAGGGAAGGCAGATGGGTACAGATACAAATTAGGCTGGTGTAGAAATGTACAGGGGCGAGAGTTCAATTCAGCCTAACGATCATATAATTAAACAGAGAGATGTTAGCACACAAGTATTTTTCTCCTGATAGCTTGGGTTTAGATGAGTGGAAGAGGAGGCAAGTCGGTTTTATCCAGGGTTAGGGATTTGTGAGATAAATTCAATAGGAGGAGGTACGAACAAGGAAACTGAGATGGGCGTAAGAGACAGCTTTTGACAGCAGTTCTCCAACGAGACTTCAACAAAGGACAACTTTGAAATTACTGATCCCACTCCCAGGAGTAACCTGGGCACCATGAATTTTGAAACAGCCTCAGGTTATTCTAAAAAGCAGCCATGGTTGAGAATTTTGGGTGATAACATAGGCTACTGGTTTTATCTGGGTCAGTATTTAGTTTGCTAATGCTGGCAGAATGCAACATACCAGAAATGGAATGGCTTTTATTAAGGAGATTTATTAAATTACAAGTTTATAGTTTTAAAGCCTTAAAAATGTCCAAATTAAGACATTAACAAGAGTAAGATACCATGACTCCAAAGAAAGGCTGAATGGCATCCAGGTTCCCTCTGCACACGGGAAGGCACATGGCCAGCATCTGCTGGTCCTTTCTTAGTTTCTCTGGGAACAACTCTGGATTTCTTCTCTTAGCTTCTTTTGGCTCGCTCCAGGTTCTGGCTTGCTTAGCATCTCATGGAAAGGCACATGGCAATGTCTGCTGGGCTCTGGTTCCTGTCCAGCTTCTGTTGGCTCTCCCAGCTCCTGGCATCTCCTGAGGCTTCTGATTTTCAAAACACATACATCTCAGCTTCTCTGTATTGGCTATTCAAGCAACTCTGTCATGACTCCAAGTGACTCCAAATGTCTGAGTCTGTGTTGGCTCTGAAGTCTTTCTTTCTCAGTGAACTCTTAAAGGACTCCAGTAAACTAATCAAGACCCATCTCGAACGAGGTGGGGCCACATCTCCTTGGAAATAATCTAATCAAAAGGTCACACACACAATTGGGGTGACATATCTCCAAGGAAACAATCTAATTAAGAGTTTGACTCTAGAATATTGGATCAGGATTAAGAAAAAATGGCTTTTCTGGGGTATATAACAATTTCAAACCAGCACAATTAAAAAAGTAGTGAGGACAAAGAAGTAGTTAGAGACAGTAAAAAGATAGAAGAATTGAAGATCCAAGAGGAGGGGGCCAAAGGTTTGTGGGAGAGGGAATATTAAAAGATGTCACTATTATGTGAATAAATGAAGTTTTAGCTCTCTTAAAACATCTCACTTCCTCCCATTCTTGTAATGCATCACAATTTGGAGTTATTCAATAGTCGGTGTTATCACTATTATGACTACGTCAATATTATTTATAGCTAAACCATGTAATATATTAGGATCATATTTCCTTTCCAGTGTAACCCTTGTCCCCAATAAGTAACTATTCACTTGTTATATATTTGCTTGCATTTTCTGTGGCCCCATTTCTAATTCTTCCCAAACTCTTCCTCAGAATTGTAAAATTCTTCTCAATATGGTCAAATATATTATTTTATCAATTCTATTTTATTTTCTTGGAGACATCCACCCTGCAACTCTCCGTGCTCCTGCTCCAATTAATGCTGGCATATCTAGGCAGCGAAAGCTGACATCCTGATGCTTGCCCTCTTTTCTAAGCTGTGCTCCTCTTTTTCTATACACACCCTCAGTTTAGTTTAGCACATTATCCAGTAGCCTCCTAAGAAAGATGTATACAAATATTTTTAAGATCATTCATGTTTGGAAAAATTGTCTTTTATTTTTATCTTCATATTCGTGTAATAATTTTGTGACTATAAAGTTCTCAAAAATTAATTTAGTTCATTGTCTTGCTGTTTTCAGTGCTGCTGATGAGAAGTCTGATATCACCTTTTTTATTTCACCGTTTTGGCTCTCTTGACCTTTTCAGTTCTTTTCTAATCTATTGACTCTGAAATTTCATGATGATTTATCTCAATGTGGGTTTAGGTTTCATTTCTTCCACTATGGTAGTCAAGTGCCCTATCAAATTGGAAATGAACTCATTTCATTTCTAAGAATTTTGCTTGCAATATTTCTTGGACAATGTCCTTGCTTCTGCTTTCTCTTTTCTATCTCTTGGGATTCCTTTTAGTTGGACTGGCAATCTCCTGAGTTGATCCTCTAGACTGTTCCTTTTTTATCGTTGTTTTCTTGCCATTTTTTTATCTCTTTTTTTTTGGATTCAACCATCAGTTTTTCTCAGCTCTATCTTTTTTTCCTCTAGTGAATTTTTTTATAATGAAACCATTTAAAATACTTTATTTGAATTTGAAATTAAATATGTTTCAATTCTGAAAACAGGAAAAAATGAATATAAATCCACATACAGTAAATTTGGGGAATATAATTTATATACGTAAATTCATTTTATCTTTTTAAAAACTACATATGAGAAATGGATAAATTTTCATAAATAAATTAAAACTACCTAAACTACCGAGCTGCAAAGTTAAAATCATTTGTTTGTTCAAATATTATCACCAAAATGATATTTAAAAAAAAGTCAGATCATGTTTCAGGATGCCTGGCTCCACTTAAATAGCTGCTAACACTAAGCTAAAATTTTAATTCATTCAATTCATACCTCGACTTTAGGAACAGATTCTTTCCTACTGTCTACAGAGTAGCCCACTTTAAAAAAAAAACAAACATCTCTTTGTGCTGTTCTAAACTTGTCAGTATCACAGCATTTGGACTTGTCTGCAGCACTTACTGTAACAAAACAATGCATAAATAACCAGAACTGTAAAAACCAAAACCAAACACCCTATGCTCTCTTAATACTTTGAAATACATTTAATACAAAATGTATAATTAATGAAGAATTTACAATCTGATGGCAGCTTTTAATGCAAAAGCACTTTTAGTTGGTTTTCCACATGTTCTATCTCATGCTAACAAAATGGAATTTCCTAGACAGGAGACATCCTGTAGACTTTCCAAATGCTGTGTGTTTGTCACTAAAATTTCCATAAACAACATGAATTTTTATTATATTTTAGTCACACCTGGTTATACCTCTTAAGTTAAACACACCTAGCTTAGTAAATTCCTTAGGAAGAAGTCTCAGTAATGATACTCATTTTAAGGGCTACTGAATTTCACTCAAATGATTTTTATTTTAGAGTTCAAACTATTTTCAAGGTCTGATGATCAAATGTAAATTTTCACACTGTGCTACTTTAACAGATTTTTTCAAGCTTACTCTGGTTTAGAACAGATGATTAGAAGGTCTATATACATTGAGACACCATGCAGTACTCTGACAAACACTCTGAAAAGAATCTTTGAGATTGAAAAATTGGGAATTCAACTATTTCCTCCTTTGCTCACAAGAAATTCATGTAAATTTCAGACAACAGTTTACTTCTTAAATGCCTATTTACAATCTAAATTTGGACTTAAGAGGCCTTTTTCTTTCTGTCTTTTTTCCTCTAGTGAATTTAAAAATTCTACCACCACATATTTAATTTCCAAAAGCTCTTTATTGTTTTGTTTCTTTTTTATAAGCATCCTGTTCTGTTTTATGAATCTAATATTTTGCATAGCAGTGAGGATGATAGTCAAAGATTTTTTTTAGTTTCCTTCTGTTTTTACCAAGGTTCTGCTCAGTGTAAGCTTCTTCAAAATTTCTTCCCAGATCCTACCCCATTGCTCGTTTGTTCTCAAAAATTCCCTGCAACATTCACCAGGTGTCCATTCACATTTAAGAATGAGACACTAATACCTGAGTAAAGTTCTGTTAAGAGGTGCTGCTTGTTGACTGGTGAGTAGGTTTCAGAGGGAGCACAGATAAATGTGGGTGTGTTCAATCTACTGGGTTTAACCAAAAGCATAAACAGATTTTCTAATGTGACCTGTCCTGGAATTCCTGAAATAATGACTACTTGGTCATGTCATACAATTTTTTTCATCCATTCCTGTATTAAGCTTACTAAAAATTTTATGGGATTTTTGCTTTATGTGTTTATAAGTGGCATTGACATACAATTTTCATTTTTTGTGTGTTTGCTTTTGATCGTAGAGTGATAGTAGCCTCATGAAATAATCTGAGGTGATAAGGAATTTCTTAAACTGTATTAGACTGGTTTATTTAATATATCTAGTTCCTTGGAGGATTGCTGGAAATTATCTATAAAACTTTGAAATTGATGCCTCTGTGGGAGTGGGAGGTGGGCTGAGAAGTCAAGAGCAGGATAGGTCTTTAAGCATATCATAAACATCTTCTATTACTTTTAGTTCTACTTAGTTCTCATGCAGATTCTAAGGCCAGTTTTTTTGGTCTTTTCTATATTTTTATTTTTTTTTATTTTTAGTTTTCTAGAGCCAGTTTTGATCATTTATATTTTCCTAAAAGTATTTATTTACCCTGGATTGTCATATTTATCAATAGAAATTTGTAGAAGGATCTCTTTTATAGCATTTTAATCTGTTCCTGATCTGGATATATTTCTTTTCCTTATTCCTCACATCGCCAGTTTATGTCCTTTTTCTCAAAAAATTGCCCAGACTTTCCATTTTACTGGTCTTTTCAAAAAAATACCTTTTGGTTTTATAGATCCTCTACTCTTTTGTTGTAGGTTTAGTTAAATCCCACTTTCCTTTATTATATTTCTATAGATATGTTCTTTGCTATTTCTTTTCTTTGAGTTGTTTGGGGGGATTACCTTGTTTTCTTTTTCTAATATCTTTATTTAAAACAATTTTTATATATCAATGTTTTTATTTTAGGTCATGAATGTTCACCACTGTGTCTCTTTGGAAACATCCTGGGTTTTCATATGTAGTCTTTAAATTGGAGTTTATTTCTCAAGCATTTTAAATTTCTGTCTTGAGCTGCTCTCTCGCCTAACACGTGTTTGGAAGGAGCTTTTAAAATTTTTAGTGGATAGATCGAATGACCGATCTACTATTGTTCTTTTGTTATTCACTCTGATCTTATCGCTTTGGATTAGAATATGTGTTCACTAAGATTTCTGCCTTTTAGAGTCTATGGTTATTTCTTTTGTGGCGTGATATGTGCTCATTTCTTAAGCTCCTGCATCTTTGAAAAGCAGTATAGTGTAGTGACCGACAGACTCATATCTGACACCACACCAGACAGGGGTCATGGGAAGGACGAGTTATCCCAAGTTTTAAACTCTTTGAAAAAGGTCTGGTGTTGAGTAAGCCCTCAAAAATGTCAGATTTTTTTTAATGTGCTGAAACGATTGGAGCATTTGCTTTAATGTCTAATTAAAATTGCTCATTATTTTATTCGAATCTTTTAGCCCTTACTTTCGTTTGCTCAATTTGCCAATTTCTTATATTGATGTATTAACATTTCTTAATACAATTGTGGATTTTAAAATTTTCCTTGCACCTCCCTCAGACTCTCCATTAAATATTTTGAAGCTGTTTTCTTACAGCTCATGACCTACTATATCTTCTAGCACAGTATAACTTTTATCAGTATGAAATACTCTTCTATGTTCTTTGCAGTGCTTTTCAGTGTAAATTCTATCTGTTTCTGATATTAATTTTGCTGCAAAACTGTCTTTTAGTTTGCATTTGCCAGGTATGTCTTCTCCAATTCCTTTGTTTTCAATCTTGCTGGTTTTATTATTTGTGTGTTTCTTATGAAAGGAATAGATACCTAATCCAAATTAGGTATCTCAATATTTTATGTCAATTTATTCCATTAACATTTAATTTGGTCCCTATTATGTTTGTATTTCCTCTTGCTATCTTGGTTTTTAATTTCATATTTACAAAGATTTCTTATTGCTCTCCCATCTTCTTTCTTACCTATCTTTGGATTGCTTGCATTATCTTTGCTACATATTTTTCCCTCTAGTACATTAGAAATTATGCCTTCTTATTTTTTCAACTAAAGTTAAATTTTTAATAAACATACTTAGATTTCTATTTTTCTCTCAAAGTCTGGAGTTATTTGCTAAGCTAAAAGCTGTAACTTTATTTCTCTACTAT
Source organism: Tamandua tetradactyla (assembly GCF_023851605.1). Lineage (NCBI taxonomy): Eukaryota > Metazoa > Chordata > Mammalia > Pilosa > Myrmecophagidae > Tamandua > Tamandua tetradactyla. Next base: position 206,453,302 of record NC_135329.1, read on the forward strand.
TTTCTCATGCCCCCAACAAACTTTCTGAGTTCTTGGTCTAAAGATATCTCTATTTCACTTTCATACTTGAATGAGTGTTTATGTGCTTAGAATTAAAGTTCAAAATGATTTTTCACTTAAAACTTTGGAGTTTTTAAAATTGTTTCTCTGCATTCAGTTTCACATATGAAAAATCTAACTTCAGTTAGGGTTTCACTCCTTTATAAGTAATTTGTTCTTACTTTCTGGAAACTTTAGGATTTGCTTTTTCATCCTTGATGTTCACTGTTTCTAGAGATGGGTTTTAAACATTCATTCTCTGCATTTGATAGTCCTTTTTATTGACAGATCTAGCTTCAGTTCTGGGAATTTTTTTTCCTCATTTGATTTTGTTTCCTTGTTCTTATTCTTTCTTTTCTTTCCTTCTTGAATTCTTGAAGGGAGAATGTTGAAACATCTGATTATGGAATACATGTCTTAATTTTTTAATATCTCCAATGGTCTCTTTTGTTTTAGATTTTCTTGCATTTTCAAAGAATCCAGAGTAAAACCTTCCACAGGAGTCACTCTTCAGCTGGGTCTATTCTTGTATTTAACCCACTTACCATTATTTTTTAACGTATATAATTTACATAAATTACAATAAAATTCACCTAATACTGGCTTTTAGTAGATTTACACATTTGTGAAATATCACAATATTAGAACCTTTTCTTTATCCCTAACAGTTCCCTCCTGCCCAATGGAGGTCAATTCCTGTTTCCAGGCTCCTGCCACAACCAACCACAAATCTACTTTCTTTATAGATTTGCTTTTTCTGCACATTCGTATAAATGGAAACATACAATAAATGGTATTACGCATCTGGCTTCTTTCACTTAATGTTTTCAATGTTTTTCAGGTTCATCCAGATTGTAGCAGGTATCAGTATTCCATTGTTTTGCTGACTAGTATTCCATTTACCACATTTTATTTATCCTTTCACCAGTTAATGGACATTTGGAGTGATCCCACTTTGTGCTATTCTGAATACTACTACCATGAACATTTGCATTTAAGTCTTTGGGTGGACTGTATTTCATATCTCTTAGGTAGATAACTACAAGTGGAATTGGTGGGTCATATGGTAAAGCTATGTTTAACTATTTAAGAAACTATCTAACAAAGTTTCTGAAGCATCATTTTACATTACCGCCAATGTAAGAGGATTCCAGTTTGCCTTCATCCTCACTAAAACTTGTTACTGTGGTTCTAGCCACCCTAGTGGCAGAAACTGATATCTTACTGTGGTTTTAATTTGCATTTTCCTAGTGACTAGTGATGTTGAAGTTATTCAATCATAAACTTACTAACCATTCATATTTGTTCTTTGGTGGAGTGTCTTTTCAAATCATTTGACCATTTTTAATTGGATTGGTTGTATTATTATTTATTTTTTTATTTACTAAACCCTAGACTTTATTCAGATTTCACCCACGTTTCCATCAATGTCCATTTTCTGTTGTAGGATTCAACCCAGTTCAGCACGTTAGATTTAGTTTCTTTTGCATATTTTTATTAACAAATCTTCACACACATACAGTCCACGCATGGTGTACAATCAGTGGCTCACAATATCATCACATAGTTGTGTATTTATCACTATGATCATTTTTTAGAATTTGTGCATGATTCCAGAAAAAGAAATAAAAAGAAAGAAAGAACTCATACATCCCAAATCCCTTACGCCTCCCTCTCATTGACCACTAGTATTTCAATCTATCCCCCCCTTTTTATTTTACCCCTTATCTCCCTCCCCCATTATTTATTTATTTTTTGTCCTTATTTTTTTCTCATCTATCCATACCCTGGATAAAAAGAGCATCAGACACAAGGTTTTCACAGTCACAGTCACACTGTAAAAGCTGTGTTGTTATACAATTGTCTTCAAGAATTGAGGACATTGAACACAGCTCAACAGTGTCAGGCACTTTCCTCCAGTCACTCTAATATGCCATAAACTAAAAAGGGATGTCTATATAATGCATAATAATAACCTCCAGGATAACCTCTTGACTCTTTGAAATCTCTCAGCCACTGAAACTTTATTTTCTCTCATTTCTCTCTGCCTGCTTTTGGTAGAGAAGTCTTTCCAATCCCACGTAGGCAGGTCCCTGCTCCTCCTGTGGGTTCTGTCCCGCATTGCTAGGGAGATTTATACTTCTGGGAGTCATGTCCCAGCAGTGAGTCCACTTGCCGAGTTGGCGTAGAGAGAGAGGCCACATGTGAGCAACAAAAGAAGTTCTCTGGTGGTGACTCTTGGGAATAATTATAAGTAGGCTTAGCCTATCTTTTGCAGGAATAAGTTTCATAGGGGTGAACCCCAAGATCAAGGGCTTGGTCCATTGATTTGGTTGTCTGCACTCTTTGTGAGAATATCAGTGAGTCTCCAAATAGGGAAGTTAAATATTTCCTCCTTTCTCCCTAACCCCACGGGGGGATTTTGCAAATACTCCTTTGTTCACTGCCCAAATTACTCTGTCTTAATATTATTAACTTATAAGAGTTCTTTGCATAGTCTGGATACAAGTCCTTCATTAGAAATATGATTGACAAGTATTTTTTACCCAGTCTGTGCTTGTCTTTTCATTTTCTCGAGGCTGTCTGTCTTTTGAAGCAAATGATTTAAATTTGATGAATTCTAATTTATCAATTGTATTCTTTTATGGGTCATGCTTTTAGCGTTGTTTCTAAGAACTCTTTACCTAACCCAAAGTCACAAACATTTTCTCCACTATTTTCTTCAAAAGTTTTATAATTTTATTTTTTACACAGCTACATAATTTTCAGGCCCAGTGCAAGGTCAAAATGCAGGCATCTTCTTCATAAATTATTAAGAATTTCAAAACAGTGAAAACCAAACATTCAATCAACAGTGGTGCCCAGTTTGACTGCGCTGGTTACATGTCCATGAAGCTGGCCCTGTTCTAGCATTTAGGTCTATGATCCATTTTGGGTTGTTTTTTGTGGATCATGGGAGAGAAAGGGACTAAATTCATCTTTCTTTGCATGTCGATATGCCACTTTTGTCAATACTCAGTTGTGTTTCATTGAGCCATAGGCATGTCTTTATGCAATACTACAACTGTCTTGATAACTATAGCTTTATAATAAGTTATGAAATCAAAAAGTTTAAGTCATTCAACTTTGTTTTCCTTTTTCAAGATTGCTTTGGCAATTCTGGGTCCTTTATATTTTCATATAAATTTTAGGATCAACTTCCCAATTTCTGCACACTCACAAAAAAGTCTTCTGGGGTTTTAATAGGAATTGCCCTGAATCTATAGATCAATTTTGGGAGAATCATAATCTTACAAATGTTGAGTCTTCCAATCCATGAACATGGAATGTCTCTATTTCTCTCAACAGTGTTTTGTAGTAGATTTGATCTTATAAATCTTGCACCCTCTTGTTAAATTAATCCCTAAGTTTCTTTTTGCCTACCATTATTTTTTAAATTGAATACTCAATTTTTAAATTAACAAGATTTCTTAGAAATTATTTAATAGAAAAAGGCATTATCTCATATGTTGTGGAACCTATTGAATATACCAAATAGAGTTCTGTTGGCTCTATTAATTCAATTTCCTCTGAAGCTACTTCTCTGATTGTTGCATATTGTTCTTTTTATGGTGTTTATGCTTTTCAAATATTTGATGATTCTTGGTTGCAAGTTCATATTTATATGTGAGGAAACCTGACAGTCTATTCCTCAAAGGTGCAGCTGTCCTACAGCCTACTTAACATATTCTTTTGGAGAAGGTTTGGAATTAGGTCTTCTGTGCATTGGCCTTCCTTTTCTTTCAGATAATTACCAATCATAGCCCCACATACTGCCCCTTGAGCTGATGTGTCCACTCTCATTCCTCTACCCAGTCCCTCTTTCCCTGTGTACCAGAGTTCTGAGACAATTATACACGGTGCCAAGACACTGGGGTTCCTCTGGCACTCGGATGTCCATTCTCCTGTTAATATGGCTCTTCAGATCTGGAAGCTTTCTCTGTCACTTATGGACCTTACCTGGGGATACAAGAATCATTTTGCTCTTCCAGTCAATGCTTGGGCAGGGTCTAGGAAGCCTTGTGAGGCTGATTGGGGTCACCTCTGCCTAGGTACCCTCAGAGCCATTCTCTCTGTGGTCTTGCAGATTCATTCATGGCTATGCTGTGAAGACTCGACCCCTCCCACCACTTTCTCTCTCTCCTTCTTTTCTGGCCTCAGCCCATGAGATTCTTTTAGTCTTTAGAAACATACTTTAATAAGGCTTTCGCCCATGTGTGCTCTTTATTTTTAATTTTCATTTGATTTTAATTATTTAGATCAATTTGCAAAAACTAATATTTTTGCACTATTATTTCTTTCCACCTAGGGATATACCATGCTATATATTAACTCAAGAGTTCTATTATATCTTTTGTAAGCATTTATACTTTCTTTACTGTGAAATGTGTACATTTCATGGGTTTTAGTGGTGAGCATATGGAAATACTAAGGATATAATGAAAATCATAATTGTTAGTGAATTTTATTAAATACTTTATCTAATCCATAGAAATGATTTTACTATCTTCATCACTTAGGCTCTAAATACCAAGGTATCTCTGCTACAATTCTTGAAAAAAAAGTCTTTTAGTCAAGGTATATTATTATGTTACCATGATGGTATATTTATTTTGATAACACTTGCATGAGTTTTGCACTTTTACTTACACAGGAAATTAATTTTCTTTCAGTGTTCTCTTTGTTAAGTTTTGCTATCTACATTAGGTTGACTTTATAAAATAATTTGAGATGATTTACATTCTTTTCTCTGCTCTAGAGCAATTGAAATGGCAATAGCATTATCTAATACTTAACCATCTGATTGAAGTAGCTTGTGACATTGGAGTCTGGCACTTTTTTAAAATCCATGTTAGTGGCTTTATTTTCCCAGAAAATCATCCATTTTTATTTATATTTTTAATTGTTAATAAATAATTACAATGGATTATCTTCTTTAATAAAACTGTATTTTGGACTATAGCCTCTCTCATTCTGAATTTCTGATTGCCATATTTCTTTCTCTCTTCTTGATTATTCTCGCCACACATGTACCTATTTTGCTCACTTTTCTAATTTCAATTGTTTACTATTAAATTCAGCATCTTTTCTGTTTCCTCATTAATATTTTTCATAGTTTAGTCTTAACTTCTCCCTCATATGCTATTCTTCCATACATTTGTTTCTCTTTTTTTTTCTATTTTGTTGAAATACCTGATTTAAGACCACATTTTTCTGAGTTCTACATTGGCTGCATTCCATAATTTTAAATAAACAGATTCTTATTTAAAATTCTTTTTGTTTCCCAATTTAAAAAACACATAGTTAATACATGCTCTGCGAAACAAGTAAAATAGCCCAGCGACATATACTGAAAGAGCTAATAATTTACAGTCTCTCAATTCCTCTGCACTCCAACCCACCCAAAGGTAACGGATTGTTTCAGGTTAGGACCCCTAAAAACAGATGCAGAGATTTAGTAAGCAATTTGCAAAGGAAGTGAACTGGACCAAGGGCTTACAGGAGAAGGAGTGGGTTTGCACACGGATATCCAGGCAGAGAGCATGCAAGCACAGGAAACAGGCAGCATCAAGCTCCTGCTGCCGGAAGTGACTGGTGTGGCAAGAAAACATCAAATAGGTGCAGCCAGAGAGAAGAGAGTGGTGAGGGTAGGGGGTTGGGGGTAGGGGGTGGGGGCGGGCGAGACAAGAGGAGAGCGGGACTGGATCATCTGGGGCTCTTTGGACTCTCTAAGGACTGAGCTTTTACTCTGTGGGAAATGGGGGAGCCACTGGAAGTTCTAGAGCTCCTTTCTATAGGTGATTTATTCTGTAGGATAGACTCCTCAAACTGTGAGTGCTGGATCACTTCAGCATGTCTTCAAATTTAGAAGACACTGCCAAATCCTTTCTGAAAAGGCTATGTAGCAATTCAAGCTCCACCAGCAATTAATGGGACTGTTTTTCTGAGTGTTCTCAGGTGTTCCATGGCGTCCCTTAAGAAGTTGTGTTTGCCAATTTAATGGGCAAAAATGGTCCCTTGTTGATGTTTTAACTTGTGTGTGTTCATATGTTTTTTGGACATTTCGATTTCCTTTTCTCTAAACTGCCCATTCAGATCCTTTTTTTTCTTTTTTCCTTTTGAGTGGTTTGTCATTTTTATTAATGAGTTCAAGTCTTTATATATTAACTATATTAAGCCTTTGTTACAAGTTATAAATATTTTTCTACATTGACTTTTAATGCCTTTATGTCTCATTTTTTAAATTGAAATGTATTAAGAAAAAAAACTTCCCATAGCTATTTTCTTTTTCATATTTTTTTGGCTCGACTCAGAGGTTTGTTCTGACATATAAACATTAACAATATTTCATCTAGTTTCAAAGGGGTTTCAAATTCCAAGTGTTCCATACTTTCATAAAAACTTCAGAAGGATTGACATTTTTAAATTTCTGTCTCCTTAATCGGGAACACCTTAGATATGGTCCATTTATTTAGACCTATTTCATTTCCTTCACTAAGATTTTCTAGTTTTCTAAGGGTAATTCCTGTACCTCTCAGATGTTTATAAGCATGCCTGGGTTTACTGTTGTATCTGAAGTATTGGTTTGTTTCTTTTCAAATTATATTGTTCTAAATAGAAATTATAGGTTTATGTACTTATTTTCTATTCTTGCTCCTTGGCAAATATTTTTTCCTAATTCTAATGGATTTTAGTTAGGTTTCTATGGTTGTGCTGTAAAGTACTGTGGGTTTTAACAAATACATAATGTTATGTTTTCACCATTTCAGTATCATACAGAATAGTTTTACCACCTGCTAAACCCTCTGCCCTCACTGCTTCCCCCATTCCAAACTCTGGCAAACTATACTCTATAAAACTCTATAGTCTTGTCTTTACTAGAATGTCATGCGTTCCAGTTTGCTAGCTGCCAGAATGCAACACACCAGAGATAGATTGGCTTTTAATAAAAGGGGATTTATTTTGTTCGTTCTTCAGAGGAAAGGCAGCTTTCAACTGAGGTTCTTTCTTACGTGGGAAGGCACAGGACGGTCTCTGCTGGCCTTCTCTCCAGGCCTCTGGGTTCCAACAACTTTCCCCAGGGTGATTCCTTTCTGCATCTCCAAAGGCCTGGGCTGAGCTGCGAGTGCCGAGATGAGGAATGCTGAGCTGCTTGGCTGTACTACGTTGTGCTCTCTCATTTAAGCACCAGCCAATTAAGTCATTCATTGCAGCAGGCCCGCCTCCTAGCCGACTGCAGATGTAATCGGCAACAGATGAGGGTCACATACCATTGGCTCATGTCCACAGCAACAGAACTAGGTGCCTTCACCTGGCCAAGTTGACAACTGAATCTAACTACTACATCATGTAAGTGGAATCATATAAACCAGAGCCTTTCAGCCTGGCTTCTTTCACATAGTAATTTGCTTCCAAGATTTGTCCATGTCTTCTCGTGCCTACTAACTTCTTACTTTTTTTTTTTAACATTTTTAAATTGTAAAATAGGATATAGATACAAAGAAAAGAAAGAAAAAAGCAATAATTTTCAAAACACACTTCAACAAATAGTTACAGAACAGATCCCAGAGTTTGTCATGGGCTGCTATTCCAGCATCTCAGATTTTTCCTTCTAGCTGCTCCCAAAAATGGAGGCTAAATAGAATGTTAACATAGTGATTCAGCAGTCATATTTGTCTGTTAAATCCTATTCTGTCTGTTATACCTCCTTCTCCCCAGATGCTTTTCCTAATCCATTGGGGTGTCTGGGCAATGCCCGTCCTGACTTCTTCATGTTGAGACAGGGTGTAGACACTAAAGGACAGAGGGATATAATTACTTGATTATCTTGGAAAGGTTGGTCCTTCTGGGTTTCAGGATTTATCTCACCTAGGAAATTGAGGTTCCAGAAAAGCAAATTTAGTGCATGAAGCCTTTATAGAGGCTCAGTTTGAGCCCCAGGTGTTCTCGAGAGTCAAGAGAAGGAATGCTGGAGGGGGTTAGCAAATGGTGGCAATGAGTACTAATTGAAGCTTGCGTAACAGTTGCCTCCAGAATAGCCTCTTAGCTCCACCTGACCTCTCTTGGCCACTGATGCCTCACTTTATAAGGCATCTTCTAATGCCTCTTTTCCTCCCTTTTGGTCCAGAAGGTATTGTCCATACCACGGTACCAGGACGAGACTTGGCCCCGGAAGTCATGCCCCATGCCACCAGGGACACATTCATCCCTGAAGGTCATGTCCCATGCAGGAGGGGAGGATTATTTCTTTTTAGGGCTGAATAATAAATATCCATTATATGGAATATATTCCTTTGTTTACCACTGACTTATTGAAGGACATCTTGGTTGCTTCCAGGTTTTGACAATTATGAATAAAGCTATAAGCATTTGCATGCATGCATTTGTGTATATATATGTTTTCTAATCCGTTAGGTAGATATGTAGGAGTCTGATTACTGGATTATGTGATAAGACTTTATTTACCTTTTTAAAAAACTGACAAACTGTCTTCCTCAGGAGCTGTACCATTTTGTAATCTCATTAGCAACTGAGAGTAACCATTACTCTGCATCCTTGCAAACAATTGGTACAATCAGTTTTGTTTTGTTTTTTACTTTTATCTTAAGCAATCTAATAGGCTTGTAGTGATATCTCATTTCACTTTCAATTCGCTGTTGACAAATAATATTGAGCTTCTCTTCTTATAGTTGTTTGCCATCTATGTATCTTCTTCGGTGAGATGTCTGCTCATATCTTTTGCCCTTGTTTTTAGTTGGGTTGTTTTTCTAGTATTTAGTTTTCAGAGTTCTTTGTATATTCTGGCTTATCAAATATGTGTTTTGCAGTGTTTTCTCCCAGTCTTATCTTTTGACTCTCTTAACAGTGGCTTTTACAGAGCAGATTTTTCAAATTTAAATAAAATTCAAACTATTAATTTTTAATTCTATGGATTGTGCTTTGGGTGTTATGTCTAAAATCTCATTGCTAAATCCATGATTGCATAAATTTTCTCCTATGTTTTGCATTTTACATTTAAGTCTGTGGTTCACTTGAGTTAATTTTCATGAAAACTAAATTTTGTGAGTTAATTTTGCATAAGATCTGTGCACAGATCTTTGCATGTGGATATCCATTTGTTTAAAAGCCTATACTTTCGCCATTGAATTGCCTTTACTCCTTTTCAAAGATAAGTTAATCCTATTTCCGTAGGTCCATTTCTGGGCTTTTTATTCAGTTCCATTTATCTATATGTCAATACCATGATACTTTGATTACTATAGTTTTATAATAAGTCTTGAAATTGGATAGTGAGTCCTCCAACTTTGTTCTTCTTCAATACTATGCTGACAATTCTACAACTTTTGCCTTTCCATATAAACTTTAGAGCCAGTTTGTCTACATTACAAAAGAGCTTACTGGAATTTCGATTGGGATTGTACTGAATCTATAGTTTGTTCAGCTTTGTCTTGTTGTAAGGATAGAAGTGATGACTTTCAAGTCCTTTATATTTTGAAGCTAGAACCAAAAGTTCTCCCCAGTCCCACGTTTAGTATTTTTGGTTGCTTCTTTTGAATATGATCTCTACTTCACCCATGATTTCATTTCCTTTCTTTTCTGGTTTTTATACAGTCCTAATTTTCTTTAAATTTTAAAAAACATATTAAATTTTTTTGTATAAGAATTTTTTTAATTTTCCCCACATTTTGTCACATCAGGGCTCCTATGGAGCGTGTTACTTTCGGGTGCCCCCTTCTTCCTGAAGCCTCTGCCTTCCTGCTCCATTCTGGGATGTTTGTTCTCTTGGTCGGCTGCTGGGAAGCCTACCTGGGTTTCCCTGTACTGTCTCCTGGGTTGGATCCACTAGTTTCTGGTTTTCACAATGCCCTCATTTTGGTTTACTCTCCTGTTTTCCTAAATCCACTCTCAAGTATTTTCCTAAGAATTTTTGTGTTGTTGAATACTATACATTCACGAAATGAAACAAAGAAACAAATAAGATTCATAACAGGTGACCTAAAAGATTTTCACATGTATTAATACCTAAGACAAACTTAATGCAGAAGCTAAAGCAAATAATGCAAAAAAAAAAAAAAAGAAAGACACACACACACACACACAAAATCATATGAAATAAATAGAATATGGTGACAAAATTCCTGCAAGATGTAAATAGGATATAGATATTGATAGATAGAATTATATACTTATAGAGAACTTAGGGACAAATACATATAAGGTTTTTAAAAAGGATATGGGGATCATGGGGGACAGTGATGTGGATGAAAAGGAAGGAAAGATATGGTCGGAAGCAAGAGAAAAAAGGAAAAATAATTGCATAAAAAATTTAAAATATGTATAAAATTACATTTTTTCTTTCATAACTGAGATTTTATTGGTAGTTCTTAAGACCAGCACAGATATTATGAACAATTTGTACACAATTTTTAATGTATGTACCAAAAATCTAAGATTTCTAAGAAGAAATAAGTCTAAAAAGCAAGGGAATAGAAGTAATTTAAAATTTTCAACACATAGTAAATGCATGACTGTGACTCCAAATCATCATTTAGTATGTGTTGTGTTATAGGGTATAAAAACTGTCACACCTGCCCAACGGAATGTTAAGTTGACATCCAAGCTAGTCAAAGCCTCCCATAATTAAATAAATCACTATTTTCTGTTTGTACCAAAAAATAAACCAGCAAATTATTTCCCTCTTAAAAAAAAAAGGAATTGACACTTAAAAAATGGGATGAGGTGGGATTTCAATCTCCTTCATAAAAATGTTTCTTCTAGTGTTACTGAAAAACTTTCATTTACAAAATAGTAAATAAAAATATTCCTCTGCATTTTACAAGAAGGGAAAACCAGGGACCACTGATAAGACATGGTACAGAAAATTAATCAGACTTTGTTTCTGTCTCTCCTGCTTCATCAGAGGCTGGATTCTCTTCATTTTTAGTTTCTCCATTTTCTACAGGTAAATCTTTAGTTTCTTGGTTAGCCACTTCAGCTTGTTTTCCCTGTGCTCCTCTTTCCCCTTTTGGTTGCCTTTTTTTTTTTGTCTGAAGACTTATCCTCTCCCGCTGCCTTTTTCACAGCTTCGTTTCCACTTTTGCAGGAGCAAGTTCAGCTGACGGCCTCGCCGACCGCCTCTTGGGCTCCTCCTTCCCTGCCCCTTTGGCCAGCCCGGCTGACCTTCCCCTTGGGCTTCGTGGCTGCGGAGGGGGATGTGCGGGGGGCGCGCGGGGACCGTGCAGTAGGCGTGCGGGGGGACACGCGGGGGGGCGTGCAGGGGGCCATGCGGGGGGTATGCGGGGGGCCGTGCAGGCGGCCGTGCGGGAGCCGTACGGGATTCTGCCGGCCGCGGGGCGCGAGACCCCTGGCGAAGCTGGGCTGCCGGCTGCGGCCTGAGCTGCTGGACACGCGGCGGGCAAAATTACAATTTTAAAAATACTTATGTATACGGATTGGCATATGTATATAAAAGAAATAAAGAAAAATTTAGAGAACAAACTAAAATGAATGTCGGTGGAGAGTAAAATATCTCGGCCCCTACATGCTGGAAGCTGTCCTTGCTCACTCTGTCTTCTGAAGAACTGGCTGCACAGTCACTGTCGTGGATGAGACGTCTCAAGATATTCTTGCCATTGGTTCCCCATAGGATACCTGCTTTTTTCATTATTTACTGTTTTTAGTTATTTCTGAAGTTTGAAAGTTCTTCCCTTCGTTTTTTTTGGATTTTGGTATCTCATAATGATGTGCCTTTGGTTTGGTTCTTTTTAAACTCATTTTCCCATGCCCCCAATCAAAAATTGATGTCCGTCCACTCCATGACATCTCCTTAAGTAATTCCTTTGGTAGGTTTCTTTTCTCCATTATCTCTGCCAAGCCTTCTGGAGTACAAGCAGTTGGCTATTGGTCCACCTAAATTAATCCTTTGTCTCATTTCTCTATTTTCTTTTTTTGATCTTCTAATCATTCTATTTAACTTTCTGGGAAATTCCCTTAGCTTTTATTCTACACCGATTTTAGTAATTTTTTTTTACTTCTAGAATCATCTTTTTTAAATATCTGAAATTACTCTTTTTCTGGTAGTTCCTTTTTCTTAGCATCTTGGGTATTTTCTTCATATTACCTTGTATTAGGTATGATAAGGCCAGATGCAGATGGAGAGAGAGAGAGAGAGAGAAGAGAGACAGGAAGAAGTTGGAACATTTCTAATACTCACAGTTCCCTGGGGAGAAGGCAGCACACCATGCAGAGGCCACACTGAAAAATCACCGGGAAACCTCTTGTGGTTTCAGCGTAAAGTGTGCAAGGATGTGGCAGAGGCTTGCCAGCATGGACTTAGCTGGCTGTGCTTGAAAGGGGTGCCCCTGCAGTTGATTCAGAATTACCTAGGAGAAACAGATACATAGGTGGGGCTTGGCCACCTAAGGACACCTACAGATGTCAAAACATCAATTTACACAAGTTAGAAAATGTGGTTAATGCAATTAACCCCAGTGATGCTTTAACATCATCATCCTTAGTCTTAGTGTTTGGGGAATCTTTGTAAATGATTATAGAAGATATTTGTGTAGAGGACAACTATATGGTAGAAGATATTTATAAAGCATAAGGAGCGAAGCAAATAAAAGATGGGTGTAGCAGCAGATTACAAGTAAAACATCACCGAGACCCACTCTAATGAGGAGTAATTATTGCAAATCTGTTCTAAGCCAACCTTTCTATTTATCTGGGCATAACCAAGAAAACAAATCAGAAGCTTTAGGGTTAGTGATATTTGCTGAATTTACTGGCAGTTTGGAAATATGGATATCTTTCTTTAGGTGTTGGAGGATCTTGGAGAGAATAATCCTGTCTGGTACTATTAATCTACATGAAGATGTTCTACTGATTGAGCATAATCTCCCTTGTGTGACTCAGGCAGTGTCATCTAGGTGATGGCATCAGTCTGGAAATCCTTCCCAAGTAGCTATCTGCTCAGATTGTTTGGGGCTCCAAGTTTCAGGGTTTATGCTCTTAAAGTAAGTTTGGGTGATTTGGAGGAACTCTTTGCACCTCATTCAAGGTGGGTCTTAATCCTCTTACTGGAGTCCTTCATAAAAGGATAAAACACATAGCAATAAAATTAAGAGAAGCTCACACGCACACACAAAAAGCCTTAGAAGAGCTCTGAGGAGAAGCCACAAAAGGCGAAAGCTGGAAGCAAAGAAATCTGGGAAAGAAGGATCAGCAAATGTTACTATGTGCCTTGCTATCTGACAAAGGAGCCCAAGATCTCCAGCAGCCTTCCTTCAGAGAAGGTATCACCCCATTGATGCCTTAATTTGGGCATTTTCACAGCCTTAGATCTGTAAATTGTAAGCTGATAGCCCCATTGTAGAAGCCAACCTATTTCTGAAATATTGCATTCCAGCAGCTTTACCAAACCAAAAGAGGGACTATGAGCCATCTTTGGCAAAGTTTCCAGAGCCAGACCACATAGTTGGTTTACCAAAAGCATGTGAGAATACCAGTGACACTGAGGCAGAATGTAGATACTTTAGGCAACCCAAGGTCCTTCCCAGGTATTTAATAACACAGACAGATGTATATTAACAGAAAGCAGAACCAGACATCGCAGGAGAAAATGTTTGATATTTTTGTGAAATTTTCAATTTATATTTTTCATACCTTTATCAGTATTAAAACATATCATATTATTAATGAACTGGTTTAATAATGTAAGATGGTATTACTCCTTTGGTAGCTTCAGGTCAGAGTGGGGACATCTAGTTTTCATCTTTTTTTTTTTTTTTTTTTTTTTTTTAATGATTAATCCCTTTAATGTTGCAAGAATCCAGTGAGGCCAGCATCAATTTTTTTTTTTTTTTTTTTTTTTTATTAACGGAAAGAAAAAAAAGAAATTAACACAACATTTAGAAATCATACCATTCTACATATGTACTCAGTAATTCTTAACATCATCACATAGATGCATGATCATTGTTTCTTAGTACATTTGCATCAGTTTAGAGGAACTAGCAACACAACAGAAAAAGATATAAAATGTTAATATAAAGAAAAGAAATAAAAGTAGTAGTAATAGTAAAAAACAACAACAACAAACAAACCAACAAGCAAACAAAAACAAAAAAAAACCCTATAGCTCAGATGCAGCTTCATTCAGTATTTTAACATGATTACTTTACAATTAGGTATTATTGTGCTGTCCATTTTTGAGTTTTTGTATCTAGTCCTGTTGCACAATCTGTATCCCTTCAGCTTCAATTACCCATTGTCTTACCCTGTTTCTAACTCCTGCTGAACTCTGTTACCAATGACATATTTCAAGTTTATTCTCGAATGTCCGTTCACAACAGTGGGACCATACAGTATTTGTCCTTTAGTTTTTGGCTGGATTCACTCAGCATAATATTCTCTAGGTCCATCCATGTTATTACATGGTTCACAAGTTTATCTTGTCTTAAAGCTGCATAATATTCCATCGTATGTATATACCAGTTTTCATCTTTTTGAGATTTATTTTCTATTAGTTGTTAACTAAGACTTGCATGTTCAAAGTTAGATTCTATTTTTAATCCATTTTTTAATTCTTCTGTGCATGATCTGTTGATTCCATCTTGATTTTTGTAGGAATTTAAATATTTTTAATTAAAAAAAAATCCAGATGTATTTAGATGACGATATTTTTACAAGTGCATTGTTTGAGACAGTCTGGCGTTTTTCAGTCTTATATGTAAGTCCTTTCTAACCTCCGTGCTTTCTTCTATTACATCTTTGACTATTCCTTCAATTTTATTTACTCTGATCTCTACTCAGAATCACTTATTTTATAAGCATTGGTTCTCTGCAGCCTATTCTTTATGTATAAAACTCACAATTTCCACAAGTATCATGGAATTTCAATGACCAGTTTCTCATGGTGTTTTCATTTCCTAGGGTGGCCATAACCAAGTATCACAAACTGAATAAAACCACAGAAATGTATTGTTTCACAGTTCGGGAAGCTAGAAGTATGAACTCAAGGTGTCACAAGGGCATGCTCCCTCTGAAGTCTGTGGGAAAGCCAGGGAAAGCTTCCTCCTGGCCTCTGGAAGTCCTAGGCGTGCCTCGGTTTCCAGCCCATCAGTCTCTGCCTCTGTTGTCACATGGCCTTCTCCCTGTGCCCTCTGTGTGTCCAGATTTCCTCTCCTTCTAAGGAACCTGGTCATATTGGATCGGGGCACATCCTAATCCAGTTTGGCCTCATTTTAATTTAACTAGTTCCTTCTAAAATGACTCTATTTCCAAATAAGATCATACTCACAAAACAGGAGGTTAGGACTTACATATGTCTTTCTGTGGAGGATGCAATTCAGCACATTACTGATGGCCTCTTTTCTTCCCAGGATGTCTGTGGAAGACCAGAACACAGAGGAGGCGCTTTTCTATGAGGCTTGCAGTCACTTCAGAAAGTATAAGGTGGAGATCTCAAGTGCAATTACAAAAACCTTTCCTTTCCTTGAGGGTCTCCGAGACCGTGGCTTTATCACCCCAAAACTTTTTGAGGTAAGTGAAGTTTATAATGTCATCACCTGGTAAACCAGCCCCAAACTAAATTAGGCTTTGATAAGCTGGATCCAAACCTCAGGGTTCAACCAGCCGGCTGAGGTCGGGGGGGTCCTTGATGGGGGGACCTTTCCAGGTATTTCTATAAATATTCCTGTAAAGTTTAAAAAGGCGAGAGGAGAAGAAAGTATCGCCAAAAGCATCCAGCTTCTCCCTGAAGGAACTATTGTCCATGGCGCCCACTGGAATTGGGCTGAACGTGACACTAGAGATGACCTGGGTGGGACGCAGCCACGCCTCTTAGGTGTATTTGTCCTTTTGTAATTCTTGCAATATAACAGAACCTACAAATTAAAAACAAGGAAGAGGAACTTCTAGGGAAGATGGCAGAGCAGGGAGCTGCAGGACACACTCCGCCTCCAAAAACAGTTAGTGGACAGACAGAACTGAAACCACAGTTCTGGGGCCCTGGAGGCCAGGGGAGCACTGGCCAGCACCCAGGAAAGAGCAGGCTGGGGGTGCTGAGAAGCTGCAGCAAATAAACGGTGAGAGAATCATTCCCTGACAGGGGCCGGTGCCCACCCCCCACCCTCGAGGCAGGCAGCCTTGCGCATCCTCTGGGACTTGGGAGGAATGTGGAGGTCTGCCCCCTTGGGAAAAGGGAAGTGGGGTGGGGGTGTGCAGTGGGCATGTCTGAGGGCTGAGTGTGGCTTCTGGTGGGCAAGTTTGGAAGGCTGGGTCCCAGCTCTGAATCGTGGTTCCAGCCCGCACTGACAGGGTTCCCCACAGATAGTGTTTCAACACTATCCCCCCCCAGGAGTGGAGCCTGTGCAGGGTGAAAAGCACATTCCCTCCTTAAGCCCATGGGAAACAGCTTGCTGGAGAGTGCCATCTGCTGGGCAAGCCAGGAAAACGCAGCTTTGGGAAGCTGACCAAAAAGGCTTTTTGGCATCTTTCCTGACCCTCACCCCAGGCCCCTTCGTGGGCCCCTGGTCCTGTTTTGATCAAACATGGACAATTTTAAAGATCTAGAATGTTGAACCAAGTGTCAAAAAAGAAACTTAACACAAAGCCAATCAACAATAAAACCCTGGACAAGAAAAAGAAACTGACCATCAGAGTAAATTCATCAATAAAATCAGATGCCTACACATCAGCAAAAATTATAAGAGATTAAAGATATTAAGAAGACACTAGTATATACTCAGAACTGAAAGCAGGAACTTGAACAGACATTTGGACACCAGCATTCATAGCAGTATTATTCACAACTGCCAAAAGATGGAAGCAATTCAAGTATTCACAACCGATGAATGAAGAAATGAACTGTGGTGTGTACATACCAAGGAGTAATCATCAGTGAGAAGGGATGAAGTCCTGAAGCACAGGAAACGTGGATGAACCTCGAGGATATTATGTTGAGTGAAATAAGTCAGACTCAAAAGGACAAATATTATATGATCTTGCTAATATGAACTAATTATACCATGTAAACTCATGGACATGGAATCTATAATATAGGTTGCCAGGAGATAGAATGATGCTAAAGAATGGAGAGTGGTTGCTTAAGATACGCATAATTTGTAACTAGGTTGAATGCAAAAGTTTGGAAATGGATAGAGGTGATGGTAACACATTATTGTGAGTATAAATAACAGTGCTGAGCTGTGTGTGATAGCGGAAATTTAGAGTCATATATATCAAGAGAAAGAAAGCCAGAGGTTAAAACACAGGAATGCATAACTCAGTAAATCTCATCATGGTTGATGACTGTGATTAACAGTCCACATATTAAAACACATAAGCTAGAATCAACGTATGACAGTATTATAAGGAGCTAATAATAGAGTGGTATATGGGGGAAAATACACCTACTGTAAACTATGGAATGCAGCTAACAGTAATATCTTAATATTCATTCATCAACAGTACCAAATGTACTACACTAATGCGAGGATCAGTAACGGGAAGGATAAGGGGTATGGGATGTTTTGGGTATTCTTTTTTTCTTTTTTTCTTCCTGGAGTAATGAAAATGTTCTAAAATCAACTGTGGTGATAAATGCACAACTATGTGATGATATTATGAACCATTGATTCTTTATTTTGGATTGTACAGTGTGTGAGTATGTAACACTAAAACTGCAGTTAGAAGTCAGGAATATTGAAAGTAAAAAGCTTGAATTATAGGCAAATGTGTTTTTAGGCAAAATAAATATTGTTTAAGATATATATTTTTAAATATATAAAAAGAAGATACTGGGTGAGCATAAAGAAGGATTTGAAAATATACAAAGAAAAATAACAGACTTTTTAGAATGAAAGGTGCAACATAAGAGATTAAAAATAAAATAGAGGCAGACCAAAGCTGACTTGAATAGGCAGAAGAAAGGCTGTGTAAGTCAGAAGATAGGACATCTGAAATTGAACAGACAAAAGAACAGATAGAGAAAATAATGGGAAAAATTGAGCAGGGTCTCAGAGAACTGAACTACAGTATGAAATGTGCTAACTTGTGCATCATGGGTGTCCCCGAAGAAGAAGAGAAGGGAAAGGGGGAAGAAAGAATATTCGAGGCCAAAAGTTTACCAACTCTTACAAAAGACTTAAATATACATGCTCAAGAGGCACAATGTATTCCGAACAGAATAAATCCTAATAGTCCTACACCAAGATGTATATTAACCAGAATTTCAGTTACCAAAAAGAGAGAAATCTGAAAGCAGCAGGAGAAAAGTGATTCATCACACATAACGGGTGCTCAATAAGACTCAGTTCCGGTTCTCATCAGAAACCTTGGAGGTGAGAAGGCAGTGGTATGATATGCTTAGAATACTGAAAGAGAAAAGCTGCCAGCCAAGAATTCTTTTTTTTTTTTTTAACACATGGGTTGGCACCGGGAAACGAACCCGGGTCTTCTGGCATGGCAGGCAAGCAAGCATTCTTGCCTGCTGAGCCACTGTGGCCCGCCTCGGCCAAGAATTCTTTATCTAGAGAAACTGTCTTTCAAAAATGAAGGGGAGTTAAAAAATATTCACAGATGAACAGAAACAGCGAGTTTGTCAATAAGAAACCTGTCCTACAAGAACTACTAAAGGGAGTTTTGTAGGCTGAAAGGAAAGACCAGTGAGAGAGGCTTACAGAAGGGTATAGTATGAAGGTTATCAATAAAGGTAACTAAAAGGGTAAAAAGAGAGACAAAAATGTGATATGATATATAAAAGCCAAAGGATAAAATGGTTGCGGTAACTATCGCCTTTACAATAATAACATTGAATGCTAATACATTAAATTCCTCAAACAAAAGAACAGATTGTCAGCAATGATAAATAAATAAATAAATATTCCGTCTATACTATCTACAAGAGACTCACCATAAACCCACAGACACAAAAACGTGAAAAGTTACTCAGTGTGACCAAAAAAAAAACTGGGATAGCTATTCTAATATTGGACAAAATAGACTTAAAATGCAAAACTTTTATAAGAGACAAAGAAGGACACTAAGTGTTAATAAAAGGGGGCAGTCTACAAAGAAGAAATAACAATCATAAACATTTATGCACCTAACCAAAGTGCCCCAAAATGCATGAAGCAAACAATGGCAAAGCTGGAAGGAGAAACAGCCGTCCCTACAATAATAGTTGGAGACTTCAATGCATGACTGTTATCATTAGATAGACCATCTAGACAGAGGATCAAAAGGAAACAGAAAACTTGAATATTTTGATAAATGAATTAGACCTAACAGACATATATAAAACATTGCACCCAAAAACAGAAGGAAATACATTCTTATCAAGTGTTCATGGCTCATTCTCCAGGATAGACCACATGTTGGGTCACAAAACAGGTGTCAATAAATTTTAAAAGAATGAAATTGTACAAAGCTTTTTCTCTTACCATAATGAAATGAAGGTGGAAATCAATAGCAACCAGAGAACCAGAAAATTCACAAATAGTTGGAAGTTAAACAACACACTCTTAACCAATCAGTGAGTCAAAGAAGAAATTGCAAGAGAAATCAGTAACTATCTCAAGACAAATGGAAACAATATATCAAAACGTATGGGATTCAGTGAAGACAATGCCGAAAGGGATTTATAGCCCTAAAGCCTGCATTTAAAAAGAACTAGCTATTTAAAATAAATAAATAAATAAAAATAAAAGAACTAGCTATAATCAAAGACCTAACTGCACACCTGGAGGAACTAGAAAAAGAACAGTAAAGTCATCCCAAAGCAAGCAGAAAGAAATAACAAAGATCACAGCAGAAAACAGATGAAATTTAGAATTAAAAAAAAAAAAAATTGACCTGGAGGAGAAGGTGAAGATGCTCAAGAGCCAGAACAGGAGCTGCCGCCACGTGAACCTCCAGCCCAGCAGGTGGCGCAGCTCAAGAAGGGCCTCGTCCTCAGAAGCGCTGCCAGCTGCTGCTCCAGCACCAGGTGCCCCCTGTACTGAGCCCGCCTGCGGGGCGCATGCGTTCCCCCGCCCCCCCCCCCCCCAGAGCGGTGTGCTGAGTGGTGGGGCTCGTGCGTGTCCCGGATGTTCGGAGGACGCCCAGGATTGGGAGAGGGCGCGGCCCTCGTGGCCTCCCTGGAGAGCGCCCAGGGCTGGGAAACGGGGTGTAACTCACGCGCTGGACCTCTGTGCTCCCTGGGGGCGAGCGCACGACTCTTCTGCCCTCACGCTGCACCGCCCGCGCTCCCTCCCGCCTCTCCTTCCATCCGGACGCGGAAGGGGAGTCCACCCGGCAGCTCTGCGGTGCCTTTTTCCTTTTTTTTTTTGCTTTTGGAAGAGAGAAAAGACTGTCCGATTTTACCCTATTTATGTTTCTACTCGGGATCAAGCATTGGTTGTATGCTTGTGTGGATTTTTTTGCATGTTGGTTTTTTAAAGAAATGGGAAGAAACACCTCCCCCTGGCTTCCCCCTCCCTTCCATCTTTCCGTTCCCCGCCCCCATTCTTTTTGTTATGTTTTGCTGTTGTTGTTGTGCTACGTCCACATTCCTGTGTGTAATCCTTGGTTTTCTGTTTTCCGTAGTCTTGTTATGCAAAAACAACAACAACAGAATAAACAAAACTAAAAGTTGTTTCTTTGAGAAGATCAGCAACTCCTTCACTAGACCTACAAGATAAAAAGAGGATGAAGATAAGTAAAATCAGAAATGAGAGGGGGGATTTCACTACTAACCCCGCAGAAATAAGAAGGATTCTAAGAGGATACAGTGCACAATTACATGCCAAGAAATTGCAAAACTTGGATGAAATGGACAATTCCTAGAAACGCACAACCTACACTAACTAGGAAACAGAAGACCTCAACAGACCAGTTACAAGTAAAGAGATTAAATCAGTCTTCAAAAACCTCTGATAAAGAAAAGCCTAAGATGAGATGGCTTCACAGGTGAACTCTACCAATCATTCCAAGAAGAATTAATACCAATCCTGCTCAGACTCTTCCAAAAAATTGAACAGGAGGGAATACTGCCTGATTCTATGAAGCCAACATTACCTTGATACCACAGCCAGATAAAGATATTATAAGAAAAGAAAATTACAGACCAATTTCTCTAATAAGTATAGATCCAAGAATCCTCAACAAAATACTCTCAAATCAAATCCAACAACACATCAAAAAAAAGAGAGTATACACCATGACAAAGCGGGTTCTAACCCAGGCATGGAAGGGTGGTTCAGCAAAAGAAAATCAATTAATGTAACATACCACATTAACAAATTGAAGGGGAGGAAACTATATGATCTTCTCGGTTGTTACAGAAGAAGCATTTGACAAAATCTGCATCCTTGAAGTAATTTAAAAAAAAACACTTTGAAAGATAGGCATAGAAGGAAGTTACTTCAATATGATTAAGGGATATGAAAACCACAACTAACATACTCAATGGTGAAGGACTGAAAAGCTTTCCCTCTATGATCTGGCACAAGAGATGCTCACTGTTATTCAACCTTGTGTTAAAAGTTCTAGCAAGAGCAGTTAACCAAGAAAAAAGAAATAAAAAGCAGATGACATGATTGTATATATAAAAGAAGTCCCCTCAAATCTCCAACTAGGCTATTAGAACTAATAAACACGTTCAGCAAAGTGGCAGGATACAAGATCAACATGCAAAAATCAATAGTGTTTCTATTCACTAGTAATGAGCAATCTGAGGAGGAAATTAAGACAAAATTCCACTTACAAAAGTAGATAAAAGAATAAACTATCTAGGAATACGTTTAACCAAGGTTGTAGAGGGTCTGTACACAAAACTATAAAACATTGCTTACAAAATCAAAGAAGATGTAAATAAATGGAAGAACATTCTGTGTTAGTGGATTGGAAGACTAAATATTAGTAAGATGTCAGTTCTACCCAAAGTGATTTGCAGGTTCAATGCAATTCCAATTAAAAACTCCAACAGCCTACTTTATAGAATTGGGAAAGCTAATTATCAAATTTATTTGGAAGGGCAAGGTGCCCTGAATAGCAAAAAAATTCTTGAAATAGAAGAACAAAGTTGAAGGACTCACATGACCTGAGTTTAAAGCATATTATAAAGTTACAGTGGCCAAACAGCATGGTACTGGCATAAAGTGAGAGTGTCTCACATTTATGGCCAACTGATACTTGACAAGGCTGCCAAGCCCACCCAATTGGGATAGAATAGTCCCTTCAAGAAATGGTGCTGGGAGAACTGGATATCCTTATCAAAAAGAATAAAAAGGACTCTACTTCATACCTTATACAAAAATTAACTTGGGCAGAACGAAGGTGGCTCAATGGCAGAATTCTTGCCTGCCATGCTGGAGAGCCAGGTTTGATTCCTGGTGCCTGCCCATGTCAGAAAAATAAAATAAAATAAATAACTCAAAATGGAACAAAGACCTAAATATAAGAGTCTAGGACCATAAAACTCCTAGGAGAAAATGTAGGGAAGCATCTTTAAGATCTTGTGGTAGACAATGGTCTACCCTGAAAGCACAAGCAACAAAAGAAAAAATAGATAAATAGACCTTCTAAATTAAAAACTTCTGTACTTCAAAAGACTTTGTCAAGAAAATGAAAAGGCAGCATATGCAATGGAAGAAATGCTTAGAAACTACATATTTAATAAGGGTTAATATCCAGAATATATAAAGAAATCCTGCAACTCAGCAAAGACAATCAGTTTAAAAATGGACAAAATTGCTCTCTTCAACAGCACATATACTAAAATTGGAACAATACAGAGAAGATTATCATGGTCCCTGCACAAGAATGACATAAAAACTCATGAAGCATTCCATATTGAAGAAAAAAAAATGAAGAAAAAATGGACAAAAGACTTGAATAGAAATTTTTCCAAAGAAGAATGCTAAAAAGCACATGAAAAGATGCTCAGCATCACTAGCTATTAGGGAAATGCAAATCACCACCACAATGAGTTATCATTTCACACCTCGGATGGATTGTATGATATGTGACTATATCTCAATATAACTCCTTAAATCCAAAACAAAAACAAATTAAGGAATTGGCACAGCATTTCATTTCAATTAACATCAATTTAAATACTTGGATCTAAGAACATTAAAACCGACAGGCAATTTATATCTTGTTAGGATAAATTTGGCTGTAGATGCTTGCTATTCTTTCTCCAGTGGGTTTCAGTTTTCTTTTTCTTACCTTCCTTTTTCGGTCATTGGTAGAAACTCTGAATATGGGTAAACCTCAGCAGTAGGCCCTTTTGGAGATACAGAGGAGCAAATCTTCCCTCTGCCCTACGTCATGTTAGTCATGTTGAGTGTGATGCCCTTCACGTGGCCAAGTTCACTGCAAGAAACAGCTGGTTGACTGCATAGTTTCTGCATCCCTTCAAAGCCAAGTCAGTAATGGAGGGAGGGGAGGGCAGTGGTGGGCCAGTTAACAGAATGGCTTCTCATCACCTGCCGAGGGCTACATGTCATCTAACTTTGAACTGATGTTTGTTTTTCAATATGGCTCCTTCTTACATGTAATGAAAATGAGAGTGAGTAGATCATGTTCACAAATGAGTATTTTTAAAGGAGGAAGAATTTGCTCATTTCATTTAGCAGCCATGCAAATGTATAAAGATTCTAAACATGAAAAAATACCTACGTTGTCATTAAAATACCTGATTCTTAAAATTACTTTTGAAGGCTCTTGTGTAACTTGGCAGTCTGTACTTACATTTTCTGCATTCAACATTTTGAAAGGATTCTCAAGAATCTTGTAGAAACCTGGTCCCTGTGCAGAAAGTGGTGTACAATGTCCTCAGCGAACTGGAGAAGACGTTTGACCTGACACTTCTGGAAGCGCTGTTCAGCGAGGTCAACATGAAAGAGTATCCTGGCTTAATGAATATTTATAAAAGCTTTCAAAATGGTAATTAGATTTATTGCCGACCTTGTGAGATCCGGGGCCCTTTGTTTTCACTCTTGTTCATCATTGAGTATTTATCATGCCCTTACCATGCACAGTGCCCTTTGATGGGCAGTAAGGTTCTCATAAATAGCAAAGTGCATGTCATGAGCCTTCTTGAAGCTTATGGTTAACAGGCCTGTTTGTTAACTAGGCGTTTAGACTCCCGAGACCACCTGGGACCCATTGGCTTCTAGGAGCTTCTAAGTAGTAAGACTTAGAACATGGCACACAGCTGGCTAACAGGACAGCATCATTGGAAATCTTTGCCCTGGTCCACGCAGCAACCACTACACTGACTACCATTTGCTTAAAATGACACCTTATGTGGGTGCAGGAGTCACCTTGAATAATGTTGCCCAGACTCATGTACCCTGCCGTCCACGAGGCTGCCAGTCAGTGGCCCCAACTTTATCCCTCCTGGGACGCCCCTCTGACCTTCCATGGAAAAACCTGCATTCAGGACCTCCTTAACCTGTTCTGCGCTTTGGGGCCATTTGCTCTCTTCTCTTCCACCTAGTTTTGTTGGGATTTGTCCTGGAGACTACGACACAGCATCTGCTGTTCCCAGGGTCCCGTCCATCTCCCCTCCCACCATGCTCTCCTGCTCAGCTCCCAGCCCCACCCACTGGCTCCCTTGGAGTATCTTCTCCTCCCTGTCCTTTCCCGCAGACGTCCCAACCTTCAGTTTATCTCCTTCGCAGCTTACAGGGGTCTGGCTGTTTCTGTGTTTGTTGGGTCACCTTAAGTGCTGGTGCTTTGGGCAGGTGTCGTGGCCCTTGTTGACAGCCACCTGGGTCCCTCGCCCAGGGGACATGGGGACTAGGAATGGGAGTTGGGAGGAGGCGTCCTCCACTGCCCATAATATCCACTCTGTTAGGGAGTGGGAGTGTCAACTTTGTTCCTTGGATGTTGGCAGCCCCTGGGGAAATCTATCTAGTTCTTTTCCTTTCCTCTTTGGGAACTGGCCATCCTCTCTTCCTCCCTGAGTCAGTCAGACCCAAATCCTGGTCATTTCAAGCCCCAACCTACAAAACCTTTGGGGCTTTCACTTGTATATGCACTGATTCCCATATATTCCTAGCCTTTCTCCTTGGGAACCCCTTCTGTGTATTCCCTAAAGTTTGAACATTTTACAAAACACGTTTCAGTTCTATTATTTATTTCAATATATGCTTTCCCTGCCATCTGATCATTTCATTAGGTGGGCAAACACGGCTCACAATGTTTCCACTGTTCCCTTATCCTCAAACTTTGGGCACCTCCTTTCCATGCAGCAAAAAGGATCCCTGCTGGGGTACTCTCCTTTCCACTGTCCCAGGGAGTGACAGGAGACTATAAGTCACATGAGTCTCATTGCACTGATTCGAGGGCCTGAAGTTCTGAAATGTATAATAATGAGACATTGACCCTGGTCTCTGCTAGAGATCTCTAATCCTTCTTCTCCCCTTCTTCAGTGGTCCAGTTCTTTTTTTACCAACAAAGTGTCGAACAGGAGAAGGACGAACGGTCCAGGGCCCAGCCAAGCCTGAAACAAGGTAACTGTGACTGGATAATAATGGTTTTACATTGACCAAGATGAAAGGAGACAAGAGCAATCAGAGATGAGTGGAGTGTAACTTGGGGAAGAAATACTGAGGAGGCGTGGAGAAGGCAGGCAGGGCTCTTCTGTATGAGCACCTATAGGAAGTGGCCAGAGCAGTGGCTACGGGGAGAGAGCACTGGCCCGGTAACCCATTGAAGGAACAGGCACCCAGTGTGACTCTTCAATACATTTAAGGGAAGTAACTACAAGGGAGGAATGGGGACTTAGGTCAACATCACAGAGGAGAACTCTCTGCGCCCTTAGTGCTGGCAGAAGACAGGAAAGGCCATCCTCTAGAGACACGAGAGGAAGTGGCAGAGCTGTGCAGAAGAGGATGTGGTGCTTTGAGAGAGGGGAAAGAGGGGAGAGAATGAGAGGGGGGTGGTGGGTGTGAAGGAGAAAAAGACCAGAACAGCCATTTTCCTCGCAGCGCCCTTGACTGAACGTTTTCTGTGCTACCCTTGAGTTAGCGGGAGACCCAGAGAACCCGTGTGTGTGTGTGTGTGTGTGTGTGTGTGTGTGTGTGTGTGTGTGTGTGTGTGTGTGTGTGTGTGTAGATGGGCAAGGAGGCAATGGGTTAACCCGGGCTCAGAGCCCAGGTCCCGCAGCCTCAGCCCTGTACCTGGTGCAGGTGGTCTAAGGGGAGACGCAGAGGCATGAAGAGAAAATGGGAGATCTATGTAGAGAAGGATACAGAAAAGAGAAATGTCAAGAGCTGGGGGCAAGGAAGGGGCTCCGACACTGAATTCCTCATGGAAAGGCCCAGGAGGAGGGAACAGAAGTGTGTAGGGAGGCTGGTGTGACAGGGGGTGGGGACCATCGGAAGGAAGGGCAGACCACAGGCAGGGGCAGCCTGGGGGCCGGGGCAGGTTTGCTGTCGCAGTGGGTGTCAGCAGAAGCAGTCTCCACTTCAGGGTGGCAGGCAGAGGGCGTACAGGGGAGGTGGCTGGGTGAGCAGCCTGCCCACTCGGGGCTGCTCTGGCTGCAGGAGTCGGTGGGGTCTGCCAGGTCCACATGGGGTCTGGATTGCGACCTGGAGGCTGTGTCTAACTCCTACGTTATAAAAGGGATCATAGAAGGGAACTGGGGAGAATGACAGACCCCATTCTTCAATGTCTGAAATAAACTTCTAATATCTGTCCCCTAGGAACTGGTGAGATCTCTTATCCAAGGCTGTCCTGGGCATGCAGAAATCCTTCATTTTATATTGGTCTGTTCCCGTTGACTCCAGTCTGTGATTCTTTGCTGGTGTCGTCCCGTTGTAGAATATTCCGTGGAGGCTGCTTCTTGTATTACCGATTGCCCAGAATTTTCAGTCTTTGCATCTGCGGGTTTTCCAAGTTGAGGGTTGGATAGCAGGGCCTTTATCGTCGGACTTGCTAAGGGGTGACTTCTTTCCGTGGTCCTTAGGATCACTTGCTCCAGGCCCAGGGTGGCTCGGGGGCGGGATGCACCCACGTGCCTGGCCTCACAGTTTTCTGCCTCTGTCTTGCTTGAATTTGGCTGCTGCCCTGGTGCTCGGACCTCACGTGCAGCGGTGGCCAAGGCCGGGGTGGGGACGGGGGCACAGGAGTGCTGATGGGCCCTGCAGGGCCCATCCCGTGGGAGCCGTGCCTGCCACCACCGCCCACCGCCCTGGCCCAGGGCCGCCCCCCAGCTCCTGCCCTCTGGTACTTTTCAGCCAAATAACCCCTATTCACAGCTCTTGACCATCCTTTAGTCCAAGATACCACTATTAAAACATCATTGAATATTGATTTTTTGATCAATAAAAATACTAATAAATAATAATAATAAACAATAGCCCAGAGAGAATGTCAAATACAGGATCTCATTTAATCTTCTCAAAAGTTTTAAAATTCTTAGAGGCGTTTGGTGTTAGATAGGGGCAGAGTGTGAATCCTGGTGTCCCCCCGGCCTGGGATACCAGCGCCCTCTACCCCAGGCCATATATTCTTTAAATAAGTTATGTCGCATGAGACACTCACAAGCAGGCCTGGAGTTTCATAACTGCTACGTGCTCTTGTAGTTAAATTATGATTATGATTATTATTTATATCTGTCTCCAGAGTCTAAGCATTTAACATTACAGAAAACTTTGGGATTTTCTTCTCACACTTGTGTCTGACCCAGATGTTACTGTGGATAGAATTATCCCCCAGCTGGAAGAAGCTGTCACAGAAGCAACACCAACCTCAGGCCCAAGAAATTAAATTGAAAGCCAGAGGTCCCCACCTTGAAAGCACACTGACCCGCAATAAATTTGATGTCTTTATTCCATGACTCATCTTTGAAAAGGAATATCATAGAAACATCTCAGGATTCCAGCACAGTAGAGGGCCCCATCATGTAACTTCCAACTGGGATGTATTATTTAAGAAAGGATGTTTTAAACTAGTAATACAGTTTTACAAAAGAAAAAGCTTTTGAAGTGATTTTTAAAGCATATTTAGATTACTAACAAAAAAACTTGCACTCGAAATATTTAAAATACAAAATGCATTACTGTATTCTTAGCGATTTGCCTTCTGTGGCAGATAGTGGGAACAA
Source organism: Tamandua tetradactyla (assembly GCF_023851605.1). Lineage (NCBI taxonomy): Eukaryota > Metazoa > Chordata > Mammalia > Pilosa > Myrmecophagidae > Tamandua > Tamandua tetradactyla. The sequence continues at coordinate 206,481,485 of NC_135329.1, forward strand.
GAAGGGGTGTGTGGATGGAATTGTAATCACTTATGAGTGCAGGAGAAGAGCTCAGTTGGAGGGACGCAAGTAAATTCTTTGCAATCCACAGTGTTTCCAGGGGCATGCTTACCTGGAAATGGAATCATGGAGAAACTCAGTGATGGGGGAGCGGATTTCTATTAAGAGATAAAGTTCTCCCTGGGTCCCAGCTTGTACATACAGAGCACAACAAGCCACCGAAGACTGTGTCTAAGAGGCAGAACCCATGAGGACAGCTGGCTGTGACATGCATGGGCAGGGAAAGGGCTGTGTCTCATGCCCAGGACCCAAAGAAGAGCCCTCAAGCAGTTTTGGATGATGGCAAACAAAAAAATCAGAGCCCCAATTATATATTAAAACACTTGGAACCATTATTTAAATGATACTTTAAATAAAACATTTTATTTAGAAAATTGCATTACATCAGTCCACACTACACCAAAAATATGCATATCCATTCAGATGGTATTGAGGTCGGTAGGGGCAGAGAGGGATGAGTAGTTGGAATGGGGGCAAAGAGAAGGAGTGTTGCTCATCGGTTCTTTGCTCTAAGATTCATTCCTTGCCCTTACCCTTCTTTGCTCTGTGCTCTTTCCATGAGAACTGGTCTCTGCAGGCTTGCTTCTCAGCTTTCCTTGTTACCCGGCCTCTTTGTGGTTCCCATTGCTAGAGACTGGAGAGTGACAGGAAAGGAGAAGCCCAGGTATTGCCCCATCCCTGCTTCAAGCAGCAGTTGTGACTGTGCCTACCTCCCCCGTACAGACCAGTCACGGTTCCAGCTTCTATCTGTCCAGCAATCAAGGGCCCCTATTCTTTGTGTTGTTGCACTCTCCCATTTAGACCTCTCAATTCTTCTTTTACTTAATCACCAATTTCCTTTGCTTTAAGTGCTAAGAGTGGTCTATAATTTTCTGTTAGATCCTGATTGATACAGAAGGCAAATAAAATATTTATGAATCAAAATGTGGTTTAGGTACAACACCAGAAAATGGAATCTCAGAACATCTCCATGAAGCAGACCAGATAAATGCAGAGAAAAAAGATTCAACCAGTAACAAAAATGATGTGCTACAAAACCAACAAGCAGACAAAAACTGTACCCAAGAATCTGGGCCAGCAAGTAAGACTGATTAACTACTTGCACGAGTGTGGGCGGACCAGGGAGTCCTGGGTGGTTGCAGAGGTGTGACCAATACCCAGTGCAAGCAGGCACATGGGAGTAAGAGTGGAGCCTATCATTTGGGAGAGGAGGGAGATGGAGAAAGAAGTTTGGAAGGAAAAACTGAGAGACAAAGGAAAAAGAGTTGCAGTGTACCCCTGGGGAAAAGAGACAGAAACAAATGGTGAAATGGCAAGTCAGGGAGAGAGAGAGAAGCATGAACAGCTTCATAGGGTAGAGGCAGCCATGAATGGAGACAGGGCTCTAAGGAAACACGTGAGAAGGAGGATGAGGGCAAAGGAAATGGAAGCAGAGGCAGAGCCAGGTCTATTGGGCCTCACCTGTTGTATTCTTCATCTTCAGAGTCCAGCCTACAAGCAGCTCTCCAAGAGGATAAAGGAGGTGTAAGAGAAAAGACCCCCAGCCCATTACCCTGTGATGAAAAAGGTAATTCTTGTTTACGTTACCAGTTTGCTAATTAAAGCTTTGTTTTTCTATGAGAGAAAAAATGTTTGTTTCTTATCCCACCTTGACCTCCTCCCCTCATGCCCTACCCCCACCCAAAGCACACAGTCTTGTACACAGCTGCTGGCTGCTTTTAAAAGATGTGAGAAGCAAAGGAGGAAGAGAGCTGAGCCCTTTAATGGAAGGGGTGTCCCAGGATAGAGAACATAAGGAGAGAGGATATGAACAGGTGGCCTGGAGGATGACAAATAACAAATTACATGAGACCAGTTTCGATAAACTGATCTGCAATCCAAACATTGCTTATTGTGGTGTGCGTGGAAGGAAATTATTTTCCATCTACTTTTCAGAGATTATACCAGAAACATAGAAATAACACACAATGCTGTCCATCATGCTTGCAAGTAAGAAAGCTCAGGTGATGGTTGTTTTTTTTTAGGCGATGGGTTTTTAGGATGGAACTGGCAAGTGAAGGGGCTCTGTTGTGGGGGGACAGTGGCAAAAGAGGAGAACTTTGGTGGTGATGGTAATGTTTGAATTGATGAAAATATATAGAAAGACAAAGATTGAAATAGAAAGTCATTTAATGATTAAGAAACAAAGATAGACTAGGATAAAATAAGAAATAGGACAGAGAATATATAAGCTGAAAATCAGTTTGGAAGGAAAATCGGTTTGCAATCCACAATGTTTCCAGGGGCAGGCTTACCTGGAGATGGAATCATGGAGAAACTCATTGATGGGGAGCCGATTTCTATTAAGAGATAAAGTTCTCCCTGGGACCCAGCTGATACATACAGAGCACAACAAGCCACCGAAGACTGTGTCCAAGAGGCAGAACCCATGAGGTTCTGGGTTCAAGAACCTCAAGGGACAGCAAGACCAGCAAGTCTTGCCCTCAAAGGCAAGACAGAGTAGGAACTTCAGGCACAAAGATCCCACTGCCAATACTTGCACAATCCTGAGATTGAGAGCCTCCCTTACTCACCCACAGTCCTGGACCCGGGTGACAGTGATTTAAAAATAGTGCAAATATAATAGTGTAAGTATACAATGAAGCTGAATGTGAGAATGATAGAGAGAGAGAAGGTCTGGGAGCATGTATGAAACCAGAAGGAAAGATAGATGATAAAGACTGAGATGATATAACTTAGGAATGCCTAGAGTATACAATGATAGTGACTAAATGTACAAAATAAAAAATGCTTTTGCATGAGGAAGAACAAAGGAATGTCAGTATTGCAGGATGTTGCAGGATGTTGAAAATAGATGGTCATTCATGTTCTAAAACTTTAACTTCCATGTGAGACCAAAGGGAGAAATGTTTATTTGGTGCAAAATTTATATTTTGGGTAGTGCATTTTCTAATTTAACTTGTATGATCCATTTAATTAAACACCATAAATACATGGAACGTTGAGTAGGGCATGAGATTTTGTTGGTTTGTCCAGGTTAGTGTGATACCCCGATAAATCCAAGAGTGATTTGAACAGTGAATAAAGAAGTATTTGCAAATTTCCCTTGGGGGAAATGGGGAGAAAGGGGGAAAAATTCAACTTCCCCATTTGGAGAATTCCTGATATTCTTGCAAGCAGTGGGGAAAACCAAATCAATAGGCTGAGCCCTCAACCTTGGGGTTTGTTCCTATAACACTTATCCCTGCAAAGGATAGGTTAAGGCTACTTAGAATTATGCCTAAGAATCACTCCCAGAGAACCTCTTTTGCTGTTTAGATGTGGTCTTTCTCACTCTAACCCGACACAGCAAGCAAACTCACTGCCCGCTCCTCCCCCACCTCCTCCGACATGGGACATGATTCCCAGGTGTGTAAACCTCTCTGGCAACATGGGACAGAGATCCTGGAATGAGCTGGAACTCAGCATTAAGGGACTGAGAAAACCTCTTCAACCGAAAGGGGGAAGAGAGAAATGAGACAAAATAAAGTATCAGTGGCAAAGAGATTTCAAACAAAGTCTAGAGGTTATCCTAGAGATTATTCTTACGCATTATATAGATATCCCCTTTTTAGTTTATGGCATATTTAGAGTGGCTAGAGGGAAGTACCTAAAACAGTAGAGCTGTGTTCCAGTAGCCATGTTTCTTGAAGATGGTTGTATAATGATACAGCTTTTGCAGTGTGAATGTGTAATTGTGAAAACACTTGTGTCTGATGTTCCTTTTATCTATGATATGGACAGATGAGTAAAAAATATGGATAAGAAATAAACAAATAATAGGAGTAACAAAAGCTAAAATAAATTGAGTAGATTGAAATACTAGTGGTCAATGAGAAGGAGGGGTAAGTATGTTATGTATGAGTTTTTTCTCTTTTATTTCTTTTTTTGGAGAGATGAAAATGTTCAAAAAAATGATCATGGTGATGAATACACAACTATGTGATGATATTGTGAGCCATTGATTGTACAACATGTATAGAATGTTTGTATGTCAAGAATGTATATTTGTTTGTTGTTTACAATAAAAATATGTAAAAAAAGCAAAACAAAAAAAGCAGTGCATATAGAGAAAGATGCAGAGGAAAATAAATAGCAAGAAATATTTTTTAAATGGGGAGAGGCACAAAAACAACTATGTAGAAAAGGAATTAAAGGATAATGAATTAAAGTTGATATAGGGAGTGGACCATGTAAAAAGAGAAAGAAGATAATCACAACATTATATGATTTGAGAGGAGGGCCATTGCAAAGAAGCACTTTCTGGCTCAAGGGGCAATTCCTATTAGCATTAAGAAGCCAGCATTGATCAAAATGCACCCCCGTAACCCACTTGGATTAAAATAGGCCCCTTCCCAGATATCTCATCTACTCTGTGCTATTGATTCCTGAACACACAACTCAAACCTAGATTTGTCCCTTGGGCTCATTCTTTAGGCACTTTATCCAAAGATCTGATGGATATCTCCCTATATCAGTCATCCTGCTCTCTCCAATCTTGCTCCCCCTGTATGCATTCTCTGCATTTCAGCTGCACGGACCTTTCAGAAATGCAAGCCAATTCATATAAATTTCCTATGTAAAATGCATTGCCTTCTTTGGCCATCAGCCTTAAGACAAGGCTGCCCTGCATGAGTAGAAGGGTAACTACCCACACAGCTGTGTAGATCTCTTGTCCCATCACTTGCTTCTGACACTTGCCTCATGCCATATTCCAGCCATACCACGCTTCTTCTAGTGGCTTCAGTTTGCCATACTCTATTACATCTTGGCTTCTGGATAAGTTTTTTGGAAAATAGCTTGGTATAATCTTCCAAAGATGAAAATACACGTATCTGTCACTCAACAGTTACATTCCTCAGTAGAAACCAACAGAAATGCATATTATGTTGGTCAATATACATATAAAAGTGCCGCTGATAGCTTCAGCCGGGCTGCGCGACCGGTACACTGGGTGGGTTTGGGGCGAGCTCGCAGGAATTAACCTGGGTAAGCTGGAGCCGGCGCTTTCCCCAGCCGGCGGTCGCGAGAAGTCGTCACTCAGGCCAGATGCGGGTTTTAAGCTTTTATTGTTACACTCCGGGATGGGCCACCCGGGAACCCGAGGAGTGAGACGTCTGGGGTCAAAAGACCCCGGGGCTCGGACAACGCGGGGTAGGGCGAGCAACAGGCTTAAATATACTCGGAGGAGGGGTGGAGCTAAGGGTCTACACGTCACACTGAGGCAGCCAATCACACAAGCTTAGCGGCAGTTGCTAGGCAGAAGGGTATGTTTCGGGGATAGGGAAGTATAGAGAATAACAGGAAGGCCTGTTGTTTTGTGGTGGGCTATGGAAGTGGGCGGTCTACGACAAGAGGGGGAAGGGGGGAACAAAGAGGGGGGTTACAGGTACGGAGGGCAGAGAGTGAATGTAGAGAGGGAGAGAAGGATTAAAAAATTTTAAGCATGGCTGGGCTCCAGTCCCTGAGAAATATGCCACATAAAAGAATGCTTATTGCAGCTTATCAGAAACCTGGGGAGGAAAGCACAAATGGATACATATTATTAGGCTTACTTCTATACCAGAATACTATGCAATAATGAAAATAAAGGTACAAAATGAATATAGATGGCTCACAAACATAATGTTGAGTAAAAGAAGCCAAATCACCCCCAAGTAATAAATGTGTTCTATAAAAATCGTAGTTAACTTTGAGCAAGATGATGGAGACACTTGAAGGTGGGTCTAGAAGGCTTCCGGGTGCTCATAATCTTCTCTTTTTTTTGACCAAAGTGATGATTATCCACATTTTACTTTGTCACAAATCAAAAGTTATGATTTACCCACTTTTATATATGTATGTTATACTGCAATTAACATTTTTATTTTTAAAAAAACAGCAAAAAATGATCAGTCAAAGGATGAGAAAAACAGGTAGAGAAAAGCTAAAAAAAAATACAGAGTTAAAAGAGGCCTGAAGGAGGGTACAGTGATGAGCAGCAGGAAAAGAAGAGAGGAGGGAGATGAAGCTTTATCCCTTGCACTGAAATGCAGGGAGAAGTAGTTATTAATGTCTTACTGGGGAGACAAATAAAAATTGTTCATTAATCACTATTTGGCCCAGGGGCACAGCCAACCAGACATGACATTCAAGTGACTTCCTGTACTGTGCGTCTGGTGGATATAAAGAAAGAAAAGCCAAATGGAGCTGAGTGGGGACCCCAAGCAAGAACTAACCGTAACCAGACCTCTGACATAGTAGGTAAGGTTGACTGAAAAACTTTGTAAGAATGAAATGCAGGTACCAGGTAAGGCTACGGCACATCAGCAGGGTCCATCAAAGCAGTCCCAGTAGCCTTGGTTGGAGGCTACAGTGGGAAGGGACCAGAGTTTGATGCAGTGAGCCTTCAGCTAAAGAGAAGAAAGTTCACAGGAAATGGAAAAATACCAAAAGTCAGAAGTGAGAGGTAATAAGTATTGATATTAGAGAGGCTGTTTCTAAAGCAAGAGAAGAAGGCATGGGGATAAGAGTTAAGAGAGAGAGAGAGGGAGAGAGGGAAAGAAGAAGAAGAAGAAGAAGTAGAAGGAGGAGGAGGAGGAGGAGGAAGGGAGAAGGGAGGGAGGGAGGAAGGAAGGAAAGAGAGAGGGAGAGATAAAGAAAAAAAGACATCAGGGAACCAAGATATTCATGAGAGGAGATGAAGAAAAAAAACACATCAGACAAAGAGAAGTAAAAAAGAGATGCCATGGCCAAAAAAAGGCAGAAGGAGAAGAAATGGTCAGAGCCAAGAAGAGATTAGAATGAGAGCAGAGGAAGGAGGTAGGATGTGGGTGGAAATAAACATCAGCAGGGTGGCCAAAGCTGCCTTTTATGGGTGAATTTTTCAAGTTTTGGTTTAGGATTGAAATCCCTGAGGGATTCACTTATTGAATATAAACTGATTCCTTTATTCAGTTATCAGCAGTGAGGACTCAGCAGAATCCAGTGACGTAGATGAGACCCCTGAAGCCTCCACCTCAGCACTGATAAGTGAGCCAGGTAAGGGAAGCTGAGAAAGGTTTGGGCTGCAAGAATCAGAAGTTAGAGCCACTGGTTCCCCGGGATATTTTATTCTAAGCCCATTCTGTGCAGTGGATCCAGTTTATTCTCGGATCCTACTCTCTGCATTTATTTCATTTGAACTTTTGGGAAATTCAGGGAAACAAAAAAATTATTATAAATTTGCTTATGAGAATGATATCTATTAATAAACGGGGTCTATTAATCAACATATGTTTTCATATATTGCTTATATTATAGAATTAGGCCAGTAAAGTGTTGAGTTTGGTTTTTTTGTTTTGGGGGGTTTTGGTGGGTTTTTTTGTGGCATGGGCAGGCTCTGGGAGTCAAACCTGGGTCTCTGGCTTGGCAGGCGAAAATTCTGCCACTGAGCCACCATTGCACTGCCCTGAAGTTCATATTTTAAAAGGTTGGATATACACAGTGATTTCTGTAGATGTCAGAAAGATAAATATTCTTCTATTCAAAGATTATCTTATTTTTTGATAAGAAGGTTTAAAAGGGTCAAAAGACAACTCATTCAGAAATCTAGTGTTATAGGAAATAAAGACTTTAGATCAAGTATTCTGAAATCCAGAGTACAGTTTTTTATGGACTTCTTCATCATCATGACATATATAGTAATTTTTTTTTTTTAACATGGGCAGGCACCGGGAATCGAACCCAGAGCCTCAGGCATGGCAGGTGAGAACTCTACCTGCTGAGCCACCATGACCCTATATAGTAATTTTTCAAAGGGCTTTTGAAAATATTTTTTCCTTCACAACAGCCTTAAAAATAAGTAGGATAGACATTGTTATCCTTGTTTTCTGGATTAGAAAATGCAATTGCATAAATATTACAAAGTCTTTTACAAAGTCTCATGAAGAATTAAGGGAAAAGACAAGACTAAGGTTCTAGATTCTGAGTTATTTCCTTTGTATAATGAGTGTCAGAAATGATAATCAAATGTTGCATTATCTCAATCCTGCTTGCAGCATGAATTATAAGATTTATAATTCTTTAGTTATAAATCAGTTTGGTGATTTGTTTTCCCTTTTTACTTTCCAGATCCAGAGGGTATTTTAAAATACTTATTTTGAGGAAATGCTATAAAAAGACCTAAGAACAAACAAAAATGTTACCTGGTCTTGATGTTACAAATGAATAATATTTTAATAATATATTTGTTCTAATTATTCACTATGTAGTTCAAAGTAAAATATAAATTTGCTTAGATATTTAGATTGTGCACATTCCAACTTCTGTCTTAGTGTAGGCAAACTGCTTGAGAAAATAGACCCAAAATATGTATAATGGCTCAAACACAAGAGACAATTATCACTAATATTGAAAAAGAACAAAGTTGAGGTCTCACACCTCCTATTTTCAAATGTTACTACAAAGCCACAGTAATCAAAACTGTGGTGCTGACATAAAATAGGCATATAGATCAAGGGAATAGACTTGATAGTTCATAAATAAATGCATATATCTATGGCCAGTGGATTTTTAACAAGGGTGCAAAATATATTAATTGGGGAAAGAATGGTCTCTTCAGAAAATGGTACTGGGAAAACTAAATAGTCATATGCAAAAGAATGAAGCTGAACCCCTACCTCACACCATATACAAAAATTAACTAGAAATGTATCCAGGACCTAAACACAAAATCTAAAACCATGAAAATCTTAGAAGAAAACTATGCTGCTTTGAAACTGTTATGTACCCCAGCAAAACCATGCTCTTTTAATCCAATCTTGTGCCTACAGATTTATTATCAGTGAGATCTTTTGATTAGGTTGTTTCCATGGACATGAGACCCACCCATTTGTGGGTGGGGCCTTTTGATTTGATTATTTCCATGTAAATGTGGCTCCGCCCAATCAAGGTGGGTCTTAATTCGTTTACTGGAGTCCTTGAAAGAGCTGACACAGAGCAGATGCCTGGACACAGACATTTGAAGATGCTTATAGAACGAAGTGCCCCAGGAGATGCTAACCAAGGATCCACAAGGACCCAGAACCTGGATAGAGCAGAGAGAAGCCAAAAGATGAAATCCAGAGTTTGCTCCAGAGAAGCTTAGAAGGGAGCCATAGATATTTAGAGAGAGAAAGCCACTGGAATCAGAAGCTGAAAGCAAAGAACTGGGAGCAAGGACCAGCAGATGCCAGCCATATGTCTTCCCAGCTGACTGAGGTGTTCCAGATGCCAGATGCCTTTCCTCTAGCTGTTGGTGCCTTAACTGGACATTTTTCACAGCCCTAGAATTGTAACTTGTAACTTAATAAACCGCCTTTATAAAAGCCAATTCATTTCTGGTATCTTGCATTCTGGTAGCATTAGCAAACAGAAACAAGAACATAAGGGGAAATTTTTATAACCTTAGATTTGGCAAAGATTTCTTTGATATGTTGCCAAAAGCATGAACAACAAAAGAAAAATAGATAAAATGGACTTCATCAAAATTATAATATTGTGTACAACAAAGGACATTATCAAGAAAGTAAAAAGAAAACCCACAGAATGGGAGAAAATGATTGCTAGATATGTATCTGACGGCTTAATATCCCAAGTAAGTAAACATTGCTACAATGCAACGAAACAACAAATAACCCAATTTAAAAATGGAAAAAGAACTTGAGTAGATATTTCTTCAAAGAAGATATACAAATGGCCAGTCAGCACATGAAAAGATGCTCAACGTGGTTGATCATCAGAGAAATGCAAATAAAAACCACAAGATACTACCTACATCCCCTATGATGGTTATTATAAAAAAACAGAAAATAAGTGTTTAGGAAGGATGAGGAGAAATAGGAGCCCAGTTGGCACAGCCACTGAGGAAATCAGTTTGGCAGTTGCTCACAGAGTTGAACATAAAATTAGCATATGACCTGGCAATACCACTTCTTGGTATATACCCAAAAGAATTGATAACAGGAATTGGAACAGAGATTTGTATATCAGTACTCACAGCTGCATTATTCACAATACCCAAAAGTTAGAGGTAGACCAAATGTCCGTGAACAGATGAGTAGATAATCGAAATGTGGCGTATCTGCACAGTGGCCTATTATTCAGCCCTAAAAAGGAATGAAGTACTGATACATACTACAGTGTGAATGAATCTTGAAAACATTATATTGAGTTAAGTCAGACTCAAAGGGACAGATGTTGCATGGTTCCACTTACATGAAATACCTAGAATAAATACTTTCATAGAGACTGAGAGTAGATTACAGGTTACCAGGGCTAGGGAGGGAGGGGTATGGGGAGTTGTTGCATAATAGGTAGAGTTTCTCATTGAGCTGATGAAAAAGTGTGGGTAATGGATGTTGGTGATGGTTGCACATTATTGTGAATGTACTGAATTGTACACTTGAAAGTGGTTGAAATGGGAAATTTTGAGTTGTATTTACATTACTACAATAAAAAGTTTTAAATTCTATACAAAATTATTAAAACACTACATTAAGTAAGTTTTAGCCTTGAGGGGGTGGAATGGGATCACCACAGTTAAAAGCTATTTTAAAAAAGAGAAAATTATTGCTCAGCTTTTGTAAATAATTCAAAGAGGTGTCAGACTGATGTGTGTAAAGGGCTCCTCAATCTCTCCAGGCTTATGGAAGCTCTGCCATCTCTAACACAAGGTTTTCAAGATCTCCCTGCTTGAGAAACAGAGGTAGAGATGAAAGAAATGTGAAAATGGCAAATAGGAAGGACAAAAAGTGAAAGAGAGTGTAGGAAAGCAAAGGACAAGCAAAGCAAAGCTGCCCATTGTGGTGAATTGTCTCTGCCTCTGGGAATAAGACATGGGGCACCACTAGTCCATGAGACAGCTAATGGAAGGTAGACCAGGTGGCCAGGGTGCAGGCTAGGATGTACATGGCTTTTCAAGGTCTTCCCAAATTTTCTTATTTGGGGGTTTCCTGATGAATAGTTTCCTTGTTTACACAGAGACACCTAAAGAATCCTATGCAGTGATTTTCTTTTTTACCTTTTAGTGCCAAATGAAGGAGAAGAGCCCCAGGAAGCCACCTGCTCGCGACTCCAGGTCACTCCAGGTTAGAACACTAGGATTGCCAGCCCTGAACGACAGAATTCCCAGAATCTAAACTCAGAGTTCTGATTATCTGATGAATTTTATTCCGAGCATTCTCCATACACCTTGCTCCTGTAACTTTTAGGATACTATTTTATGCATTTAACTTCTCTGGCACTATTGGGAAGTGGACAGAAATAAGAAGGCATTATAGACGGCGGCTTATTTTGGATGGGCCTAATCGATTTGATGTTTTGAAAATGTAGTAAAAATGCACTAGTAAGATAGCAATGTCTTTTTTAACTACACACTCTCATATCTATTAACACGGAAGAATTGAAATAATGTTTTTACTTTCCCACCACCTTTTAGTCTATATAGCATATGAGCACTGTATTTCTCTCTTGGTTGATAATATCATCACTAGTCACAAATTTAGAAAGTCTTCAAAGAATAATTTGTGCTATGTAATTATTAATGGAAAATGGCTACAGGTCCACTGCTCTCAAACGGAATTATAGTTAAACAATTGGCTGATTTTGCTGTTTTTCATTGAGTTTTCATGAATAAAGTTTTGTTTTCTCTTCACAGAAACCTTCACAGGTAGGGAGGGTAACTTGATTATTCCTGATTTATAAATGAGGAAACTGAAGATAGTAAAGTTTAAGAGTCATTTACAGATTCACATGGAGAGTAAACGGAGAGATGGGCAGAATCCCAGTTTTATGAACTTGGAACAACAAAACTGGGTTCAGCAGATCAGAAGAAAGATGTAATCACCAAAACATTCTTAAGGTCTCAAGCCGTCTGCAGTGACATTTGTCATAGAATTTGTAAGTCATCTGTGTAAAAATAACCGTTTTTCTCTCTTTTATTTCATAGTGCCCATGGATTTCAGAAAAACACCTACATTCAGAAAAAACTTTAGGAAACGAGGTAATAAAAAAATCGAGAACTCTTAATGTTACAAACGAACAATGTTTTCTGCAGAAGAGTCATTCAAATTCTTTGCTATAGCCTTCAAAGTAAAATAGAAATGTGGTTTAATTTTAGATGGTTCATATTTTTAATTTTGTATTCGTTAGGTAGACTAACTTCTGTAACATATAAACCCAAAGAAGTAAATGACCAAAACACAGCAGTAGTTTTTTTTTTCTGCCCTCAAGTTAGCATTGTAAGGAAGTTAACATTGGGAAAAATGTGTTTCAAATGGAGAATTTAACATTTTAAATACCAGCCTTCCAAGGATACCCTGGGAGAAAAGCAAAGGCATAAATAAATAATACTAAAAAACAAAAAGCATGAAAAGAGACAAAAGAAGACAGAGAATGAGGTATAAGAAGAACAAGGGCCAAGACAAAGCAAAGATGCCCACCACGGGTGAATCTGTATCAGCTTCAGATGTGAGAATGGTGAGGTGTAAAATGTTAATCTACAGATCAAGTGAATTCAGAAGTCAGATTATGGAAGTTTGAGGGCAGACATTACTTGCACTGGCATTTCAAAGCTTCCCAAGAGTCTCCTAGTTGTCTTTTCATAGGATTTTCTTCTGCATTGGTTCCTCTGTCATACACTGAGAGCTCCAGGGGACGTTTGTTCCTTTCTGCAGCCATGGGATACGACGACTTTACAGAATCCAGCGAGGAGGAGGGTCCCTTGGAAGCCGGGTGCTCTGCGCTGAGTTGCGGACCTGATGAGGAGGGTGAGGTCTGCTCCCTGGGGCTCCAGGACATCTGGAGTTGGACTTCAGAGCTCCTGTGTCCTGCTGTGTTTCCCTCTGAGTGCATCCCACTGGCAGTGCTCCTGTGTGGGAGCCCCTTCTCTGCATTAGCTCATCTGACCATTTTAAAAAATGCAGAGATAGGAGTCATTATAAATTCAAGTTTAACAAGATGGCTGTAGTTGAATGGCAGTCTTTTTATTTATTTATTTTTTACTATGTATTGTCTCTCATACCTATTAATCCCAAAGTATTGAATGTATATGGTGTTTCCCACCCCTGCCCATTCCCTACTTTGTAGAGCTCACAGAGAGTGAGGTAGCTGGTATTGCTTGATATTGTCACAAACATCTTCAATAACCAGAAGTCCCTGGCCACTCACTCTAAGTGTTGGCAGGAAGAAAGGCTTTGAGTTAGCCTCGTCAAATTCAATTTATTGCTTTTGACAAGTGATCCCCAACCTGATGCAGCCCATACAGTGATATTTGAAAATATCTCTGGAAATAAGATCTCATTTTACCTTTTCAGCAGCCTTCAAAGGTAGGCAAGGTGTCTGGGGTTCGCCTGCATTTCACACAAGAGGAAACCCCAGCCTGAAAACACGTCAGAATGGTCTCCCGGCACATGAAGAGAGACACAGGAAGTGATAAGACAGCCTGATTCCCAGCAAAGATCTATAATCTTTTGTTTGAAACCTTTGAGATCAGATGTATTTCAGGATTCAAAAATGTTTTTCTTATTTAGAATAATATTGTTTATATTCTCTATATTACAAAATACCCCGGGAGAGTCTGGGACAGAATCCTGTTTTCTGTGATTATTCACATCGAGTGGGATTAATAAGATTAATCAAGTCCAGATTCACTGACAAACTAGATAAAGGCAAACCTACGAAAAAAATACTGGTTTTCAAAACTTCTTTGGTTTTGCAATTGGAGATAAAGAATCAGAAGTCTCTGCTTCCTTTAGATGGAAAGAGACAGAAGTAATCATCAAAACATCTTTATAATCTCATTCCTGTCTGCAGTGAGAGTAATCATAAGATTTATAAGTTTTAGTTGTAAATTACTGGTTTTGTTTCCCTTTCTAGATCCTGTGGATACTGGAAAAGGCCCTATTTGGGGGAAATGCAATAGGAAAAGATGTAAGAACAATTAAAAACTTTTGATGTTATTAAACAAATGCCATTTCTTTTTACTATAAAAGCTTTATCCAGATTCTTTGTTGTGTCCATTAAAGCAAAAAATAAACCGTTGACATTTTAAATGACTCACATTATGTATTTGAATTAGGTGAGTGTAGCTAGCTGATCTAAGAAATGGGACTCAACATGTCTAATGGTACAAATGCTATACAAGTTTGTTCTACATGCACAGAAACAAGATAAGTAGTTCCCGGGGTGGGGGATTGCTCTCAGCCACATAATCACTTACGATATCTTTAATGTGTTGTTTCCATGGCTCCTGGTTAGAAAGAGGGGTAGCAGCCATCAGAAGTGTGTGCAAACAAGTGCAAAAAAAAAAAAAAGGTGGGAAGTGGGAGGAAGTGGATTATGACAAGAGTTTTACCTTAGTAAAGTTGCCCATTGGGCATTTAAGTTTCTGGCCCAGGCCTTTCGGACGCTGCCTGGATTAATTCAAACAACAGGTCAATGAGGCCAAAGACCATCTGGTGGTGGAAATATGCCTACTCCTCCTACTCGAGCGTCCCTTTTCCAATTTTCCCTTTAACGAATTTCTTGTTGGATTGGTTCCTAGGACATAAGCTGGAACTGTTAAAGAATTTTATTTCTTTCTCCAGGGATCATTCATGGTGATGCTTCAGATTTGAGTAATGAAGAAGAGCCCCAGGAAGCCTTTAGCTCAGCACCAAGTGGGTCAGGTAAAGAAGATTAAGATGTCAAGCCTTGGCCTCCATGATGTCAGGAATCTAAGTTAAAGCTACTGTTTCCAGATGCATTTTATTTTGAGCACCCTAACTGCCCTGGATCCATTTAATCTGGGGAAAAATCCTTTTCAGCATTTACTTTTCTTTGCCTTTTTAGGAAATGGAAGAATGTGGGAAAATATTATAAACTCATGTTCAATAGGATGTCCTACTAATTAAATGTATGTAATTACATTTACTATTTTAGAAGAAATAAATAACAAAATGATGGTATCTTTTTAAATACCTCCTGTTATGCCTTTTATACTAAGATCTTAAATTTCTATAGTTATACATTTGTTGATATTAATGCCATTTGGTCACAAAATTGTAAAAGCCTCCAAAGACAAGTGGTCCTTCTATGTAATCATAGACAGAAATAAAAGCTTCAGATCAACCACTCTCAAACTTTAATATAGCGTTTGACAGATGTCCTTCACCATGTAATTGGATTATATTGTTATATTTCAAGGTACTTTGGTAAATAAGATCTTTTTTTGTCACCAGAAAATCCTTATAACTTTGATAGGTTAAGCATTGCTATCCCTGTTCTTATGGATGAGAAAACAGATGCACAAATGTGTAATGGCCAAAAAAATTAAACGAGAATAGGGACTAGCAACCCAGATGTCTCACTGTGGGTGATTATTGTGCGTAACAAATAGGAGTATAAGAGCTATGGCACATGATCAAACTTCAAAGAGGGGGTTCAAGGAACCCAGCATATTCACAGGGGAGTGCATCAGTGCCTGATGCAAATATATGGAGAGGAAAATGATAATTGCAAAAATACAAAGGGAGCAGGAATGGCTCAGCTATATGGTACAGAAAATACTTAGTATGAAGAGTCCAAAAGAATGAACAGGTAAATCAAAGGGAACAGAGATTAAGAGTATCATTGAGGGAGAAAAAAAGCAACACGAGATGTTCACAGAATCAAAAAGATACACAAAGGTTTTCAGGGGATAGATAGAAATGTATAGCGGCAAAGAAATAAGCAGAAAAAATGAGAAATAAGGAAGAGAATGAGGTATGGTCATATAGAAAAAGAGATAGAGAAAATTTGCTATATCTGGGTTGTGATCCTTGGAGTAAATATGTTTTTTCTCAAGGATCAGTTTACGTGAGCCTAATGTAATAGCATCATCACTCTGAGGTATGTTCCTACAGCACCATATAGCCTGTTGTTTCTTTATGTCTCTTCAGTGTCCTGTGAATATCTCTTCAGTCTTCACTGTCCAAAGCTTTCCAGAAGAATGGAGGAAAGTCAGGCCTATTAGCCAAGTCTATTAGCGTTGTGGTAGGGAAGCCAATTAAGATTAATTATCTTTGTTTTCCTGATAGCATGGAGGAAATGCTTTTTCTTCTTTTCCTTATATCTCTCCAGAACATACCACACACCCATGTGTGCATGCACTCACACACACACACATACACACAGACTTATGCATAGCCTCTAACTGCTTTCAACAAATTTGAAGGAGTGAAAAAAGAAAGAAGAGTTGACCTCCTGAATGGAGGGAGGTGACACTGAGTGGATAATGTAAAGGAAGAATGGAAAAGGTAGATTGGGTTCATCAACAGAAAAGTTATCTGAGTAAGACTAAAGTTTTCCTAGGTGGACATGAAAACCAAAGATCACCAGGTTGGGGAGTGTTGTGGTGTAAGAGGGATGATTTCAAGGTACTTCTCAGAAGTTGTACCAGAAACATGGAAGTAAAATCTATGACTGATTGACAGGCCTGTAATGGGAAAAGCTCACAGGGATCTGGCAAAGGGAATAGAGCTGGCAATGTGGTCAATGTCTAAAGGACAGGTGTTCAGTGATGGTGAGAGTAGTAATTTGTGAGATGAAGCTGAATCTTGATGAGGAAAATATAGGCCAAGACAAGTATTGAAACTGTAAAAATAGCCAAAATATTGAGATAAGACTGAGAAACAGAACAGAAAAGAAAGTGACAGTAGAAAGAGGATTATCTAAATAAATAACAGAAGACGCAAAGATATAAGCATAGAAAAAGATGGAATGAGATACATGTAGAGGCTAATACACAGAAAGAAGTAAACTACTGGAGGTGAACATAAAGAGAGCTATATAGAGAAAGAGTTAAAAGATTAGAGGAAAATGGGTATTGAAAAGGGGCAGTGAAAAAGGGACAAAGGGAAGAGAGGGAGAAGTTGTGGGATCTGAAATGATCACCAAACAGAAGCATCTTTGATACAAGTGGACTGCAGTAGCACTAAGTTTTGGTGTCTCCAAGTATAAAGTGAGTCCCGTACCTCATGCAAAATGCCAAAGGCCGCTCCCCAGTCATCTCACCCACTCCTACGTTTCCAATCACTATCTGCAAGCTAATGATTCCAAAAAACACACATCCCCAGCCAGGTTGTGTCTTCTAAATGCATTCAGCCAAGGAACAGATGATCTCTGTCCACGGTCCTGGAGGCCATCACCACTTAGACGTCTAAGACCTTCAGACTTCAAACGTAATACTTCCAAAACTGAGCACTTTTGTAAAACCAGCATCTGCTTCTCAAGTGCTCTCTGTCTCTGAAAACACACGATTAATTGTCCCATTTTCTCCATTTGAAAGTCTAAAAGTCATCTGTGACACCATTCTCCCCTTACCTGTGTGCTCTGTCACCCAACTCTCAAATCTTTTAAATATCTCCCATCTGTCCACTTCTCTCCATCCCGATACTGTCATTCTAATTCAGATCTCTATCACTGCTGTCTTGAACCAGTGCAGCAGCCTCCTGTTCGGTCTCCTTCTCCTAATGTTGTTCTCACAAAATATATTCTCTGGGATTTAGCTAAATGGGTCTTTCAAAACTACAAATATGTTTATGTTGCTTTCCTACATAAAAGCCAATGTCCTTTAATTTCCCTTAGAGATAAGTCAATACTCCCTCATGTGACCTCCAAAGTCACCTGCCTCAGGGCTCCTGCCTCTTTCTCCAACCTCATTGTTGCCCCTCACTCTCTTCCTCCATGTTCACACGTACTGCACTTTTGAAGGTGACTTGAGTTTGCTGAATGTATACCTTTGCACATTCTTTGTCCTGCATTGGGGTATATCATCTTAGCACCCCTCTTCATTAATCTGGGTAACTCCTGCTTCCATAATACTTCCTCTGGAAAAGGGCCACTCATCCCAAACTAAGCGAGTTGTCTCTGCTGTATGCCCCCAGAGCATCCTACACTATAGCCCAATACTCTTCATGTTTTGATACATTCACTTATTTATGTGTCAGTTCCCTGTTGTCCATAAGATGAGCAGGTACAAACACCTCAGCAGTCTTGTACCCTGAGCTATCATCAGCACCCATTCCATCAAGCCTTGAGGCGCTTGATAAATACATACTGAGTGAATAGAATTGTTCACTTTCAGTATTCCAATTTGGAAAATTGTTCTGGAAAAAGTTAGTTTGTTATTTTATAAAACTTATATTAAGAATTATTTATGTACATATATATGAATATATGTACATATATATCATAATGTTTCTGGAAAAGAGTATCACAAAAGTAAATACAAAATTCAGTAAATAAAAAGTCATCAGTGAATGGATGGGAGAAGCAGATAAAGAAAAAACAGAAAACTGAAGAAATTTGGGGAAATGAGAAAAGGATAAAAGAAAAGAGATAGTGATTGAAAATAAAACACATGATGGGGGGAACAGAAGAGAAAGAGATGTCAAAGGCAGAGCCATCTTCTGAGGTAGGAATAGGGAAGGGGACTCACTGATGTTGGCAGAAAAGAGGCTCATTGGAGGGGGCACAAATGAAAATTCTTTACTAATCATAATTTAGGAACAGAGCTGTCGGAACCTGGAATTGAGAAGTGTTCCTGTGTGATGTGTTTCTCAAAAGGTGTGTCAGAAGCCCAGGAAGCAAGAGGTGGAAGCAGCCAAGAACCTGAAATGAAGGGTAAGGCTGCCCAAGGGGTTGGGATAACTTGCAGATACCTCAGACCCATGGTGGCATGTGGCAGGTGATTGGGGTTCAAGGACGATATTGGGAAGTGAGCCAGTTACAGAAGGTGAGGTCCCAAGTCCCAGGCTGTAGGATGTCAGGAGTCTGAAATCAAAGCTTCCATTTCCTAATACGTGTGACTTGGCACACTGTGATGAGAATGGGTCCCGTCCAACTCAGAGCTCCATTCTTTGCATTTGCTTGACCTGATTCTTTTGGGAACCATAGGGAGAGAAGAGAGTGTAATAAAGTTGTGTTTAACAGGATGGGCCCAGTTGATCATATATGGATGACACAGTAGAAATATACTAGTAAAAATGACAATATCTTATTTACCACATAAGCATATTAACACTAAAGTGGTGGATTTTCATGGTGACTTCCCCCCTTGTCCATGGAACAAGAAAGCCAAGTGTTCTTATGCTGGTAGATAATAGGATCACTTTGGTTTAATCTTGAGAAAGCCTCAAAAGACAAATGGTTCTGCTACCTGTCAGGAAAAAACCTTCAGATCAACTGTTCCTCAATCCAACATATAGTTTTGAAGGATGACCTCAACCGTGTTATTGATTGATGTAGGGACTTCCTAGAAGCTTTACAAATAAGTTGCTATTTAGTCTTCACACACAAAAAAATTTAAACCTGAACAAAATAGCTGTCACTATCCTCGTTTCGTAAATGAGGAATCCTTGGATAGCAATTCGGTACCTCCTGGTTCCCTTAAAGGGAAGAAAGAGAAATTATATTCAAAGCATTATTATAAATGCAAGCCTTTCACAGTGTGAAAACATGACATTTGTAGCTTTGATTTATAAATTGCAGTTTCCTCACCACCCCTTGTGACTTTCTAGATACCATGAATCCTGGAAAAAATTCTACTCTGGGAAGACGTAGGAAAAGAAGTAAGCACAAATAAGAATGCACTAGATTTTGATGTTACAAATAAACTGGTTTTTAGTGCTAAGGTTTTATCATTATTTTCTATACATTTCACGAGACAAAAAATGAAGACCTCTTAAAGTAATTTATTTTTCAAAATTTTCATGTCTTAATGTTGCTTTTCATTCTGAATTTAAATGTGTTTCTTATAAGCATTTATGTATATGTCTCTTCAGAATTTTTCTATGCAGGTATTAACACATTTAGAAATGTATTTTTATGTAAATTAAGCAAGATAATTTTATACATACTTTTCCTGTTGTGATTTTTTAATTAAGATATCATACCTATACAAAGACATCTAACATTTTTTAATTGAGCTATAAAAAACCTTATTTTGGTGGTGTTTTAACGTGCATTGTTCCTATGTGGTTGAGCATTTTTCATTTGTCACTGGTCATTTGTTTTTCTTCATCTAATTCTTTGTCATAAAATGCTTTGTAATGTTTTCTGTTGTGATGGTTGTCTCTTCTCTTACTATGCTGAATGAGTGTAGGAGTGCTTGTGTGTTTTGCATGTTAAATCTTGGTCATATATGTTACTAACATATATGTTCCGCTGTTTTTGTTTTTCCTTTAGGTTTGTTAGTAGACTTCTTTTCTGCTAGAGAAGTTTTAAATTATTAGGTAGTCAAATCCGTCTACTTTTTCTCTCCGATTCCTAGATTTCGTATCATATTTACAAGGACATTTCTATCTCAAGATTTTTCTAAATTGCTGTATATTTGATTCTAGGATGTTTGATGTGCCTGATTACTTTTATTGTTTCCATCTATAATTCACATGGGTTTTGCCTCTTTGTGTATATGTGAGGTGGAAGTTTTTTAAATATTTCTTACACTGTTGCCTTGTGATTCGAATCACTACTTTGATCACATGGTACATTTATCTGTATATATATATAATATGTATGTATATACTATTTTTTCATTTTACAATGTAAAGTGCTGTGGGACAGAAAAGAGTGTTCAAAGTTAGAACTATCTTAATGACTCACTGAGGTGAACTTTAGAATCAATTCAGAAAGACACCCCAACTCCCTCTCCAAGTCCGTCTGGACTGACTACCTATACATTGAATTTACAGATGGATCTGAGGACAGTAGAGACTTTTACCCATTTACTCGTGTCATTTGTCTCATTTAATATTCTCCCATTAAGTTTTTAGAATTTTCTTCATACAGCCCTGATACTTTTTTTTTTTTTTTAACATGGGCAGGCACCCGGAATCAAACCTGGGTCTCCAGCATGGCAGGCGAGCACTCTGCTTGTTGAGCCACCATGGCCCTGACACTTTTTTTTTAGTTTAAATTTTAAAAAATTTCTTATGCATTTTTAATTAACTTACACGTATATCTTGGATAAATGTGTTTGATACTGTCAATGGTATCTCTTTATTGCATTACGTAACAGCTGGAGCTTATTTTTTTTTCCCAGAGAGAAAGAGAGGCAGGCCTAGAACCCACCTACGTCAGAGTAATAGAGCCTCATGGAAAGGAGTCCAATCAAGAGGTAAAGAAAGAAAGACAAATACACTTTCAATAACCACACACCTAAACTCTCATGCCTCATTCTGTACTTTTAGAAATAAATCTAATTGTTTAATTGTTTTGTGTAGCTATAGGAACTGCTGAGAAATATATCAGTCAGTCCATTTGCAAAACATGTCAAGGAGAGAAAGGTGACAACACCACAAGCAGATAACTTGGGGCTGGATCTGCAAATGGAGTCCAGTGCTCAGGGGCCACTGCAGTTCTGCCTCGGCTGAATGGATAGCTCCCCAGCAGGAAAAAGTCTAAGGCATATGGTCTCTCCTTCCTTAACATCCAGGACAGAGCTCTCTCTCCAGCATGGATCCCTTTTCACTTAACTTCTGACAATTCTCTCCAAAGAAATGTAGCTTCTGTCATAAGGCCTGGAGATGGAAGAGGATAACTGCTGCCAGAGCCAGCCTCAGTATCCCCTACCATGTTCTGTGCAGCAAGGCTAGCACCTTGCTTTAGGAGAGAGGAGCAGTGGGCTCCTGTGGCATTGTTCTTGGACCCTGGGGCTTACGCTGATACTCTGGGGAAACACAAACGTCACTTAAACAACCTGATACTTTTTTTTTTTTTTGCCTAGAATTGTTGACCCCAACTATACGCAAAATTATTTTTAAATAGCTTACTTAGTTTTTAATTACTATAAATAACTTTAAAATAGCCCGTTATTATTTATTAGGGTTCAAGGTGGGGTTAGTGTTACTAGGTGGTTATTAAGGCTGGTGGGCCCAAGAATAGTTAAATCTTACTTCATGCATTTTACTTCCTTCCTGTATCCGGTAGGATAATACACAAGGTTGCTAGAGAAAGATAACACACAAAGAAGCATTGTAAAGGGGAATTCAGATGCACTTTATTACATATATTCTGCCCTTTAGCCCAGATTTTCCTATGCTGACAGCTGAGTTGGAGTACAACAAGGTTTTTGGGCTTTTTTTTCCCACCCTAAAGTTGTTTGTCCTCAATAGTTTTGATAAAAGATGACTCTAACCCACACATTAATCTCAGAAGGATTTAAACAGAGAGAAAGAGAGCAAGAGAATGTATGTTTGCCAGTAATGCTTATTGCTGCACAGCCCCACATAACGGCCAGGGCCAGGACCCCATCTGGACACCTGATGAGAAGGGAGAGCAGACAGCACGATGTCTGTGTGTCTTCATAGGAAGCAGGTCTTGATCCTTGCAGGAGGAAAGCGAGAAGAGTGAGAGAGTCAGAGCTGGCCAGCTGTCCTAGGTACACTTATCCTCTTCAGCATCATGAATGGCAGGAGACGGAAGTCCCACCTAGAGCCATACCCGTGAGGAAGCCCTTTTCCTCCTGGCAGCCACACCCACTACTGTCCCCGGCCCAACAGCGGTCTTGGAACTGACCCAACCAGAGCAGCTTCTCTCTAAGCAATAGGCAAAGAGTGCCAAGAAAGCCTCTTCTTTCTCCTTGGCAATCTACAGTTTCGCCATTTTACTTGTTTCTACTAAGCTTTTAGTATCTGTATGATGTTTTTATGCGAGTTTAGCAATCTCTCCTCCCAGCTTTCCTCCATAGTCTTGGGAAACTCTCGAAAGGTAATATCCTGAGAACGAGAACCTACTTGTTCTCGGGAAGTGATTCCTGCAATCATTAATAAATATCTCCTGGAGCCATTTTTATATTGATAAGTTTTATTTAAAAAAAAACCTCATGAGTTATTTTTACAGAAGATGCCCAAAGATAGTGAGAAAACATCATCAACTCTAAGTCCTTTTTGGGTTGAACTGAAGGAAATCCAATAGCCAATACAGCCTATTTTGGTCATAATCTGCTCAAAAGAAACATCATTCATGACTGAATATCTGCAGGAAATTTTCTCCTGGGGCCTGTACGATCCAAATAGCTTCCCTAGATGCCAGTCATGGGCACAGAAAGGTGGGCATAAAACTTCAAAAGAAAAACCACTCACTCTGTATCTCTGACTTCATAAGTCAAACACATTCGCATGATGACAGAGCTCAACATGCACATGGTCTTGATTTGCTCTTTTTTGGAACACACCCAATCAGTACATGAATCAGAATAACAATGTTCTACAACATCGTTTAAGTCAATCCTTTTGTGCTAGCTCTGACTCTGCAACTTTTACACCTTGGAGCTCAATTTCTATAAATCCCCCTTGGGTAGACTAGAGCAGGCTTCACTGAGTTAGTTATTTTTTTTTAATTGACAAAACAGAACAACATACGAACATGAACATTCTTAACATGCAAACATTCCATACATGTGTACAATCAGTGGCTCACAATATCATCACATAGTAGTATGTTCATTACCACGGTCATTTTTTATAACGTTTGCATAACTCCCACTGAGTTAGCCTTTTAAGTCCTTGATTATTTTCTCCACCATTTTCAGCACAAAGTCTTTATTCAAGTTCATGCTTGTGGCAGTTCTTTGGCCCGTGAAGCCCATCATGAAGTTTCCCTTAAATCCTTTTATCTCCATCATTTTAGCAATCGAAATCTGCACTACCCTTATTTAACTTGCATTTTTATCTCTGAGTATCAGTTTCCTCACCTGTAAATGAGAATCATATGCATCCCTATTTGATAAGTTTGCTGTAAAGATGAAGTAAGATAATAGAAGATGAAGTAAGGGTAGTTTCTGATATGCAATAAACACTCAGAAGATGCTCATTTTCATTACTGCTCTCACCCTGTGGCTTGGAAAATACCTGAAACCCTGTTTCAAACTTATCTGAAATAATTTAGGGAAATTAATAAGTGAAATATAGAATAAGTCTTAGTTAAACAACTGCTTTATAAATAAGACTAGACCAGGGGATCCAGTTTGTAACTAAGTATAGCCCACCGGCCAAATCCAGCCCACTACCTAGTTTTCGTAAATAGAGTTTTCTTGGAACACCAGCCACATCTATTCATTTATGCATTACCTATGTCTACCTTCAAACGACAATGGCCAAGTTCAACAGTTGTGACAGAGATTATGGTCCACAGAGCCTAAAAGATTTATATCTTGCCCTTTACAGAAAATGTTGCCAACTCCTAGGCATTTGATATTTTTAAGTACTAGACAGGCCCCTGAAAAGTTACCTGTGAATATGATTTTGATAAAACACTACTATTTGTAATGCAATATGATGAACGAGAGAAATTTATGGTATTTTTCTGTTTTCTCAGAGAGAAAGAGAACCAATACAGGACCTTTGAGAAGAGGCAAAAAAAGAGGTAAAAAGAAATAATTAATATACTTTTAATAATTAAACATCTAAATTCTTACCTTATACTCTGTGTTCTGAGTAATAATCAATGTCCTTCATTGCCTGACAGTGGTATTTATCAGTATCAGACAACTTTGACCCAATGGTAGGATGGTGATAAGACAAGCCCCATTGACTTGTTTGTTGATCTGAGAGAAATCAACTCTGTGTGAGTGAAACTCTCACTACACTGACAGCTTCTGAGGAAGGGAAGAGCAAGAAAAAAATAAAGTGTGTGATCCATGACCCTTCTCAGGCCCAAACAGAGAGCCACAGGTTGCCCACCAGGGGCTGGTAATATAAGACATGTTTTCCAATTCCTGTGCTGCCTCTGACTGTGTAACTTTGGCCTGTCATTCAACCTTTTTGCCTCAATTTCCTCATTTCTAAAGGAGAAAGGGGAGTGAATTAGATGAGCTGCACTCTTAGGCCCACCCCAGTTCTCATTTTCTGGGTGTCTCTGAACTGGATTCTGGAAGGACTGTAGCAGCCCTTCCTTGCCCATCCCAGACAGAGGCCAAGGCCGTGTGACTTTAATGGATCTCCATGCATTGGCTGGAAGGCCAGCAGTAAATGCTTCTGCTGCTGCAGTTCACATTAAGAACTTCGATGCCTGCTCTGGTAGAATCAGATCCTCGGTGCCCCCCCACTCAAAGGGTATGTGAGACTCTCTCCCTGAGCAATTTGAAATTTCTTTTAGAATTTCCCTTTTAGCCACAGAAAAAGTTCACACGCAGGAGAAGTGAGGCAGAGCTGAGAGCAAGGTAGGAAGGGTGGTGATGGTGCTGAGAGGGGCCTCCCTGCCATCCTGCTTTGTTTTCTCAGTCATTGCCTCTAACCGGGAGACAAAACTCAAGTTTATGGTGTTTTTCTCCATGTGCATACTGCAAAGAATAATATGACTAGAAATGTCCCTCTAAAACATCAGGAGAACATTATGCTACATGAAATAAGCCAGACTCAGATAGACAAACACTGTATGATTCCACTTATATAAAATATCTAGAACAAGCAAATTCATATGGACATAAATTAGAGGTTATGAGGGGCCAAGGAGAAAGAATGGAGGTTATTGTTTAATGAGCACAGGATTTCTCTTTGGGATGATGTAAAAGTTTTGGTAATGGATGGTGGCAATGGTATGGTAGCACAACATTGTAAGTGTAATTAATACCACTGAATTATGTACATCTAAAAATGGTTAAAATGGCAAATTTCATGTTATAGATATGTCAATGAAACGTATTTTATTCATCACCATATAACAAGTGTGGTGGGCAAGCGCGACAAGTCAGACCCCTCCTCGTGAGATTTTTGTGTAGGATTTTAGAAAGACAGTGTTACATACACCTCATTTGCCATAAAAGAAGTACCTTGAAATTTAACTATTTCGTGAGATAAATTCTTCCAATACACTTTTTTTTTTGCACAGAAAACATTGCCTCCAAAACATTTTAAATTACAAAACAAGGATCTCAAAAGATGGGAAAGAGGGGAGAAAGACATTTCACAGTTGTAAAGGAATGTAGAATGAAAAACAAAATGCTCCCTTTCAGGTCCAAGAGTTCCCAAAGATAA
This sequence comes from Tamandua tetradactyla, assembly GCF_023851605.1. Classification (NCBI taxonomy): domain Eukaryota; kingdom Metazoa; phylum Chordata; class Mammalia; order Pilosa; family Myrmecophagidae; genus Tamandua; species Tamandua tetradactyla. Next base: position 206,507,578 of record NC_135329.1, read on the forward strand.
AAATATGAATTTTCATCATCTCCAAGTTCCTGTGACCTGTGGTGAATTGAAGGGGGTTCTATACACAGAGCTTTTTAAGCAAGGTGAGTTTCATGATTTTTTTTCAACTGAAAAATAACATGTCAAGGGGTTGGCACCCCAGTTAGGCTGGGGAAAAGATGGCATTTCCACACTTTTAAAATTCATGAAATGCACTTGAAAAGGTGCTCATTATCATTAGCCATTGGGAGAATGTAAATCAAAACCATGATGAGATAACACCTCACACCCACTAGACTGTACATGATAAAAACAAACAAACAAACAAAGAAATAGCAAGTGTTGGCCAGATTGTGGAGAAATTGGAACCCTCCTACATTGCTGGTAGGAATGTAAATGGTTCTGTTACTAAGGAAAAGTTTGCTATTTCCTCAAAAAGTGAATGTATATATTTGTGTTGCAACAAACATACCAACTAAAGCAGAATGTAAATAATAGGGTGGTATATGGAAATTTTGTACTTTGTGCATGATATTTCTGTAAACCTACAACTTCTTTAATAAAATAATTAAAAATTTTTTAAGTTAATGTACACATTTGAGAAATTCAATTACAATAACATCCTTCTAAGCCCCATTCCCTATAACACCAATCCAGCTTTGTGCTAATAAATTTATTATATAATTTCATTAGCACAATATATGATAATAATGTTCCCTTGTGTAATAGCACAAGGATTTAGAATCAGAAAACCTGGATTCAAATTTCAGTCACACCAAAAGAAAGGATCTGTTTCATCTGCAGCAAGGTTCTCAGTCTTTCTCATCCTGAACTTCTTCCTCCACAAAATGGTAATAATATTGAAAGTTGCTTGATTGTATTTTATGAGAAAAATGAGATAATATATTTAAAATACTTTGTAAATTATAATTGTTAAAGCCCAGTAGAAATGTTTCCCTGTTATGGTTATCTCCCCTCCAAAATTTATTTCTTTGTGCACCAAGTATAAATATTTGCTCTATTGTTGTTTCCTACGAGCTGACATTTCCATAATTACTTTCAAAATAAAATAGCCATGAGTTCAAAATATGAGAAATAAGTTCAAAATATAAGAAATAAAAAGTGGTTACCGTTCCCAAGGTGGAAAATGTTGAACAAGAGGATGTAGATATGTAATCTGCATCTCAGCCTGCCTCTCCCTTGGTCTCAGAGAAAGGAAAGGCTCCTGCTTATCCTTTAGAACTATTCTTTTTTTTTCTCTTCTAAAAATTGGTGACAAATTTATCTGACCAAGCAGATAAATATTGGTGCTGATTATTCTCCTTCTCATTGCATGAAGGTCGAAGAAGCATGCACATGCAGCAGGGAATCCCCCTTGGACCTCACCTTTCAGGCTGGGTTTGGGGCCCCTAAAGTCTGAGTGGAAAACTCAGATTCTCCAGCTACTGGTCCTGACTGAAATGGGTGGCTCCAAACCCAATGGTGGGAGACACAGGTTAAGAATCTTCACAACTCTGGGTCCCTCTCAGGAGTCAAAGGGAGTTCAACTTGTCTTGGTTTTTACAGGAGTCTCCAAGCGGAGTATACAGATTGAAGATGGAAACTGGTTCACTCCCAGGGAATTTGAAATTAGAGGAGGTTATGAAAGATCAAAGAACTGGAAGATAAGTTTGCGCTGTCGTGGATGGCACCTGAAAGACCTGATGAAGGTATTCCAGTGACAAGAGACTTAATTCAAGGATTTAACTGTCATGATTCACCAACACTAAGCCATAGCAGAATTTCTTAATGTCCAGCAAATGGCCATGATCCCCCTTGCCAAAGGCACAGTGCATATATTGACTAACACTCCACCCAAGCACTATCTTGGCTGGCTTATACAATGGTTTCCTCCTCTAGGTGCATTGAACTCTCATCTTTTTGAAAGTAGGACAGTAAGTTGTGGTCTTGACTCTGCCACTAATCAATCGCATAACTTGGTGAGAAGAAAGTAATTTAAATGGGGGGGGTCATAAACTTTGGGAACCAGTGTTAAAAGTAACATAGTATGATTATATATCTGAAAATAATATGTCACTATGGGTGTTTCCTGGAGTATAGAATGTTTCAACATTATTTCTTTGGATAAACCACTTCAAATTCATTCTTGAAAACAAAATAACTCCTTTGGTTTCATATCAACTCCTTCATGTGGACAAAGCAGGGGCAGTGGTCTCTATTCCAGGCAACCTCATGTTTTTTTATTTCAAATATGGTGCTCTTCCTTCCACATACCCCCAAAGGTCCTGCCTTGTTGCTCGCTAACAGTAAAGGAAAAGCCTTTAGCTCAGCAAACACATATTGACCTATATCCGAAGACGCGAAGAAATACAAGTGTAGCCCAGCCCCTAAATGACACTCTTATCTGGGAGAAAGGCTGCACATTCCCAACCACAGGATCACACAGCACATCGATGCTGGAAGAGAGGCACTGTCAGGAATAGGTACAGTAATACAGGGCAGAGAAAGGTTATTTCTGGCTTTGTGGATGAGGACAGCTTCGGGGCATGGTTTGCACTGAGCTGGGTCTTAAAGTAAGAACAGTTATGACAGACAAAAGTGTAGGTTCAGTGCTCGCTTCGGCAGCACATAAACTAAAATTGGAACGATACAGAGAAGATTAGCATGACCCCTGCACAAGGATGACACGCAAATTCATGAGCATTCCATACTTTAGAAAAGAAAAAAAAAGTGTAGGGACAGGGCATTCTGTATAGAAAGGACAGAATGAAAGTCCACCCTTCAACTTGTCAAGAAGTTAAAGGTCATAAGCCTCGATTCACAATCCAGGCTGATTGCAGAGTTCTGGAGGCCCAGAGGAAGGAGTCTGAACTCTTCCGTTAATCACTGGACATCACCAAAGGTTTGAGTTAGGAAATGATGGAGTTGAAACAGTGCTTGAGAAGGATTCATTTGGTCACATGCAAAATCGGAGGGTGGAGTGCTCCAGAGGCAAGGAGACCTGAAATGACCTTCCCCAGCCTTTCTGCCCAATAGACCTACATGCAATCTGCAAGCTCCAGTTCAAACATCACCTGCTCTCTGCAGCCCTTTAAAACTCACACATCTCTGGCTCTCAAAACTCTCTGTGAGAGCACAGTTCATATCATCTCATCCTTACCCATCTCATGTCTGCTTTTCTCACTTGTCATCCTAAGGGCTTGGACACCTTTGTGTGCACAAGGTCATGGATGATGCCTGATAGCAGTCTGTCACCCATTAGGTATATGCCAATGGAGTAGCCCTAGTATGGAGGCTGTAAGGATACAGCTGGAGGTATGGCAGAGAATGGACAGGAAGTGATGGCTATAGATGAATTGGTGAAGGAAAACCTGGCAAGCCTTTTAAGGAGAGAAAAAGAGGGATTGCAGTTTTTAGAGCTGACTTTAAAGCTGGTCCTGAATAACAGAGAATAGCGTGTTACAGATTTGCAAAGAAAGGTCATTGTCCATGCTGACATCTTGTATTTGAATTAATGGTAGGGTATCCAGGTAGAAATATCTGGAAGGCAGTTGGAAATGCCAAACTCACAAAATAGAAACAAGAACCTGTCATATCATTAATCTCTTTTATCTTTCAGGAAGGACATCTACCAACCCCTCCAAAAGCAAAAAAACGGGTGATTTTTACACTTCTTCAATCAATGTCTCATGTACCATACTCTTGATTTTTTATAAATGTAGCTATATTTTAGTTTCTAAATTGACAAATTATGATAAATCTCCTTTATGTGATGTGGTCCTTTTTACAGTTGCTGCTTTGGAATGTTATTATGCTGTATAGGACCAGGACATCTTTGAGTATTGAAACATTTGAGATAGAGGGAGGGATAATTCTTAAAATTAGATAATGAGACAGAACTAACATTTTCTGTGCGTTTTAGGAAAGGATCTGGAGGCCATACTGGCTTACAGATAAACATTTTTAAAAATTGTTCTGGGGTGGGCCACGGTGGCTCAGCTGGCAGAATATTCGCCTGCCATGCTAGAGACCCTGGTTCGATTCCCAGTGCCTGCCCGTGCAAAAAAAAATAAAATTCAAGCTGATCATTTCCTGGTTGCTAAGAAATCTCTTCTCTCTAGCAACAGCTGTTTTTATTTGCTCATTTGTTTGTGCACTTTTGTATTCATTCAACAAACAATGGAGCAGCAACTAAAAGTGCCAGCTGATGTTCCAGATCAATGGAAATTCAAAGGAGGCCACACAATATCCCTGACTTCAAGGAGCTATTTCAACTACATTGTCTAATTGGGACTTGGTGGGCAGAGACATGGATCCTTTTGTTCCTTGGCTCACTCTGATTGGTTTGCCTATGATATTTCTGCTGGAGATAAAGCTGAAGCACTCATTGCTCCAACAGGATGGAAACTGATTCATTTATAGACATCTTAGGGAAATGTAAACATGATATCTTGGGAATCAGGTGCACATGGAGAGGTATTTTCCCTCAGGAAGCTGATACACTGGGTACCATGGATACGTTTTATTCTCAGGGCAGTGTGTCTGGGTCTCCAAAAGGGCCATAGAAGGCATGGATTTCTCTGGGCCTGGTAATCCCTGGGGGCTGGTTCTGATAATCCCTAGCCTGATTCCCTCATTACAGCTCATTCAGGTAGGAGGACACATCTTGGTCGAACTGAGTTGAAGAAAAATGCCTGAGTGTCTCCCAATCTAGTAGGACCAGTAGTTTCTCCAGATTGGTCTGTGAAAACCAGGGCCAGACTCTCTTTATAGCTTCACAAAAGCCCACCTTAGGTCTGAGAGCCCAGGCATGGAAATTACACTGGGCCAAACAGGGGTACTCTGGCACTTTTTATTCTCCTACTAGAGAAAGAGGACAATAAAAACAAGTATGGAATAAGGGTAGACTATGGCTTGAAATTATTGACTAAAGAAGCCTGCTCAAATGTGTACTTGATATAAAAAATCACATTCAATATTGACATTCAGTCTCTCTCTCTTTTCAACAGAGAAAACTGGAGTCTCACAACAGTGACTTTGTTGACCCTTATGTAAGTATTAACTCCCAAATATATCCCAGAATAATCCAGGACCATTCCCTAGGTACATGATGTGTGACAGTACTGCTTTTCCCTGAAGCCTGATCACTCTCAGTTGGAATATGTTACCATGAGTGATGAGCAAAGGATATCAGGTGCATCATCTGAAGCAGATAGATGGTTCTAGGTTGGGTGTTCAGTTTGAAAGCATCTTTTCCATTTGATGGAAACGTTCACATTTCCTAATTTCTCTTCCACAGTGAGTGTATTAGCTAGGGTTCTCTAGAAAAACAGAATAAGCAGGAGATATCTGTAATTATAAAATTTATAAAAGTGACTCATGCAACCGTGGGAATATAAGAGTCCAAGATCTGTAGGGTAGACCGTGAGCTGGCAGCTCCAATGAAGGTCCTCAATGAACCTTCAGGAGAGGCTGGCTGGCTGAAGCAGGAAGAGTGATCATCTCTTCTGAATCCTCCTTAAAAGCCTTCTGGTGATTAGATTAAGCATCACTCATTAGAGTGATCATAAGACACTCCCGCCAATGTGGTCATGATTTAAATCCATGCAGTGTCCTCATAACAACAGACAGGCCAGTGCTTGCCTGACCAGACAACCGGGCACCACCACCTGGCCAAGTTGACACAGGAACCTGGCCATCACAGTGCATATGGGAATCAGAGCTCTAGACCACTATGATCTCTATAGGTGGAGGTTGAAGTAATAAAGAACAGGGCCAGTTTGCCAATTACAGGAAAGGAGCAAATTTGAAAGGGTAACAGCATTTTAAAGAAGGCAAGTCATGAAGGAAAGGAAAATCCCAAACATCCATTCTGAAGTGCAGGCAGACTTACACAGTCTTACGCATCTGGCAGAAGGAGAAGGAAGAGGCCAGGCCAAGCTAGCGAGTTCAAGTTGGGGGTCCTGTAATGAGTCCTGCACAGATGTGCATGCAGGGCAGGTGGGTCCTTTATGGAGCCCTTGGAGCCACTCTTGAGGGAGTCCTCAGGATGGCTGAGCTGGTTAGGCATGAAACCATCACCACTTAGCACGTCATAGGGCATTTTTCCTCAAAAAATTGGCTGGGACCCAATGATGTGCAAACCATTCTGATTCCACATGTCCCTAACCATTTTCTGCTTGCTGTATAGCTAGCTGCCTGCTTTAGAGTCTGCCAAAATCGTGGGTGATGGATGACTCCCTTCTCTAAACTAAATCATACTTTCATTCAATGAAATAGACATTTTAGGCAGGGACACCTTGCACATAACTCCAGGGGCTACCTCTCACAATAGGGTACTGTACAGCTATATTGTTACAGGACACAAACAGAGAGGAGATTGACAAGGAGTTGACACCCCATTTGATTTTCTAGCACGTGCTTTGCCCAGGCAAGATCTTGCTGTTAGCCATCCTCCTCTCAGTCCTCTGCTGGGAGTGGGATACTTCTATAGCCAAACAGTTCTCACCCTTCGGGTTGGTGTAACTTGGTTGATGACTGAAGGGGACATGGAATGTGGTTTCTCACAACCCACGGCCAAGCCATCTATGAAGATGCAAAGTCAACTGTTCCACAAGGATGTCCTAACTCCTTTTTATAACCTTTCTTGTGACAGAGTTGCAGATTGATCATCATTTCTACTTACAACACCCCACCCTTGCTCAGAAGAAATCTCCTTAGGCTTCAGGTTCTCAGCCTTAGCTGCAAGTCAGCATCACCCAAGGGACCCACCCTCAGAGATTCTGAATTTATTGGTCTGAGGTGTGACTTGAAGATTGAGATTTTCCAAAGCTCCCCTAATGGAGTTAAGGTTCAACGAAAGTTGTAAACCCTTTTAGACCAGTGTGTCTCAATCTGCAATGTCCATAATAATCACCTGAAGGGCTTGTTATATCACAGATGACTGGGCTTCCCCCTTGAGCTTCTGACTCAGTACCTGTTGGGAGGGGTCCAATAACTTGCATTTCTAACAAGTTCCAGGTGATGCTGGTGCTGCTGGTCCAAAGACCACCACTCACTTCAGACCTTACGCCAGAGATTTCAACTAGTGACTGCACATTAGAATCATGTGGGACTTGTTAAAAATAAATGCTAATGCCTAAGTCCCAAGCCAAACTAATCGAATCAAAATCTCAGGTGATAGGACCCCAGGTATCAATGTTTTCAGAGCTCCCTATGTGATTCTACTGTGCAACACATTGAGAACCACTCCTAAACAAAGAGACAAAATTTATTGCTAAAAAGATAAGACACATACATCAAGTTTTGCTGGATTCCTAGCAAGCATGGGATTTGCACATATTATTCATTCTTTCTTAGGACCCACTTGCAGTCTATTTTGTAGGTGATCATTCAGACACATTGACACAGAAGCCTAAGAATAGTAGTTAGAATCTGTTAAGTGTAAGTGTGAGTATGATTTGTATATGAATATAATGTTATGACAAAAAGGAAAACCAATTACATGGTCCATGCCAGGGTAACCTGAGACCCCACTTGGGAAATGTGCCCAAGGATCTCTATCAGACCATACCTCAAGTTGTCCTATTGAAAGGGAGCACAGGGACAAGATCTATCTAGCAGTCTAAAATTTTCTCATATGCTTTTTAACTTCACAAGACACTACTATGGTGTCAAATACACTCCACCAACAGTCTTGCCTCTTACAAGCATTTTGAGTAGGAGTGTTCAGTGGTTATATTTGGCATAACTCTATTGCCAATTCACAATATGGACTAACAGTGCCCTCTTGATCATTGGAAATAGAGTCATTAGTGCCTTTTGATCTAATCAGATTAGAGAATCACTTCCAAAACTCCCATAACCAATTCAGAAATCTCATCCTTAAAATTTCATTTCTCATAATACCAACTCCCCCCCCCCTGCCCCATCGACATGGGACATGACATCCAAAGGTGAAAGTCTCACTGGCAAGGTGGGGTATGACTCCAGGGATGAGCCTAGCCCTGGCACCATGGGATCAACAATGCCTTCCTGAGCAAAATGGGGAAAAGAATTGTAACAAATAAGGTACCTAGTGGCTGAGAGAGTTTAGAGTCAAGAGGCTACTCTGGAGGCTACTTCTGTGCAAGCTTCAGCTAGATACTGCTATGTATCATGGTTTGCCAACCCCCAACCAAAACCATTCTTGCCAACCCTTAAGAACACCTAGGGCTTTATCTGAGATTCTACAAATATTCCATGCACTGTGATTACTTTCCAGAAACCTACAACCTCCAGATAGGTTCCTAGGCCAGATAAGTCCTGAAACCCAAAGGGCCTAGCCTCTCCAGAACGTCAGTGAATTCCATCCCCCATCCCATATTATCAGCAGCCCTCTTTCCAAGATGAAAAAGTTAGAATGAGCATAGCCCAAATACCCCTAAAGATTGGGAGAAAGATCAAAGGAAAAGGTTGAGTTATGACAGAAAAGATAGGATTTAACAAATGAGTATGACTGCTGAATCATTATATTGATATTTCTGTTAGGCTCCAGTATCTTGGAGCAGTTAGAAGGAAAACCCTAAAATCGTGGAACTATAACCCATACCAAACTCTGAAATCTGTTCTATAGCTAATTATTGCAGTGTGCCTTGAAATTTATTGCTTTTTGTATATATGTTATTTTTCACAATAAAAAAAATTCTTTTTCTCAACAACAATTTTTGGCACAAAAATCTATGTTAGTAAAGGTTCTCTTTAGTTCTAGAAGGAGGAGTGCTGTAGGAACTGTCTCATGTGACCATGGGAATTGGATTGACATGTCTAATTTCCAAATGGCAGACAGCAAATTGGGAACTTGATGAAGGTGATTTGTGTTGTGGGGCGCACCGAAAGAGAGACCACACAATTCAAAACTGCAAGCCAATTTGGAGTTTTTATTAGCCGGCCAGCGACTGCCTCAGAAACTTCCAAGAAGGAAGATTCAGAGAGCAGCACCCAGAGGTTTTCAAGGTGTGCTTATAAAGGCTAAAATCATGTTGTGGTTTTGCAGTTGCTAGCCAGCAAGCATATCATAGAAGCAGAAAAATGCCGTCAGCTGTTGCCAAAACATATCCCGTTCTTTCCGTTTCCTAACATTGGTTATTGTTTAACTCTTGGGGACATTCCGCCCAATGTTGTGGGGACTTTCCCTACTTGGGCCTGCTTGATTGCTCCTGCTTGGGCCTGATTGATTGCTCCTGGCCCTCCACAATTTGAATTCCCCAGAAGAAGCTGGCTGGCCAAAGTAGAGATAGAAAATCTCCCTTTGACTTCTGAAGTTCTCAGTTCTCACTTTAAGACTTCCAACTGATTGGATAAGGAGACTACGTTGCTTAGGGCAATCGCCTTTGTTGATTGTAGATATAATCAGCTATAGATGTAATCAACTGACTATGATATAAATCCATCTACAAAGTACTCTCACAGTAACAACAAATCATTGGACATCATAACCTAGCCAATGGCCATGAAATTAACCATCACAGATGATGTCCTGATCTTAATAAAGTCCTCTGTATCCTTGCAGCAGCCAAACTTACAAAAACTCTGAAAATTTGATGAAATATTTCAAAATTAGAATCAGCAGGACTAGTGGTATGATGGATATCTGGGATGAGAGAAAGAGAGGAATTGCTCTTCACTTCCAGGCTTCTGAAGGTGTGGTAAAGTGGTTGGTGAGATGAGGAGTCCTAAAATAGGAGCAGTCTTGGGACATGAAGATAAACAAAGTGGTTTAGGGTGAGATTGGTTTAAGATATGATGAAAGGCACCTAACTGGAGATGACGGAATAAGCGTTTGGATGTTTGGGGGCTTGAAAGAAGGTCATAGATACAGGTCTAGGGGTCTAGGAATAATACATATTGTAAATGTGGTCATGGGAGTAGTTATGGTCATCCATGGAGAATGGATAGGGAAATGAGCAGGGATCTAGGACAGTGCTCTAAGGAATTCCAGTGTTCTAAGTGAGGACACTGTAAAGAAAGAGGCAGAGTATTAGGGAAAATCCAAGAGAATGGAGTGTCATGGAACAAAATAGAATGAGTTTCCTGAAGAAAAAGTGACCCCAAAGTAGAATGTCATCTCCTGCTCATTAGTTTCCCCACTTCCTTACCCTCCACCAGAGTCCCAACACCTAGACCTGGATGGGCCAGTCCCCACGTCTGTAGCAGTATTGAGCACTTAGATTGTCACATGAGGGTAGCCCATGAGGTAGATGGGATATTTTCACGTAGGTGTAGACCCTGCTATTCATTGGTGAAATGTTTCTGTACCTCATAGCTTTTCTCAAACTACCCTCTTTCTACTCAGGTGGGACCAGGAAAGGAAGCAGGTGCTCATTCTCTTGGCTTTTTTCTCCAGCACAGACACCTGTGTAGGAGTTCACATGATATTGCTGCAAAATTAGTACAAAAAAAAAGGAGGTAGGCGTGGAGACTGTGATTTCTCTTGCCCTGCTTGACCAATTATTATTTTTGGCCTATAAATAGTATTGCTTTTCACATGTGTGAATTGCTCCATGACACTTGGATGCAAATGCTGTCAAACTTTTAACTTCTCTAAATGAAATTAAATCTGGCTAAAAATGCCAAACATTGGGAATAGTTAGAAATACAGTATCAGCCAATTTTGTAGGTCCCTCCAGTTACCTTATTTAAACAAAACACCAACTCTTATGGGCCCCAAAATTAAGGTAGAGCCCCAGTCTTCAGCCCAGGGTGGTTTTATATCACATTCCTTAACCATTGACATCCATGACTTCCATGCCAAACTAAGAGCCAAAGAGCTAAGTCCTTCCCAGCACTCATCTGATCAACTCTACCATGGTCCTTTTAACCCAAAGGGAAACCAACGGGCCCTCCAATCACAGAATCCAGAGTTTGGGAACTCCTCCCCGGGTCCTTTCTCCAACTCAGGAGAGAATGCAGTGATTTCTCAGAAGTTTATTCCATCATATTTAATTCTCACTATATCACTCTTCCACAAGTCAACGTAGACAATTCAATAAGACAACTAGAGAAGATATTGTATTCAAGGACCAGGTTTTGCCAGCAGAATAATACATTTCTCAGATTATCTTTAAATCATCATCCCTTTTCGTTGTTGCTGGCCTTTCTGTGTTAGAATCTCTGGTTTCAGAGAGAAAGGTTTTCTAGCCTGACACCCAGCTCATTCCTCCTAGACTTCTCTTCTTCTAAAATCTCCACTCAGTGTCTTTCCTTAACATTTGGAGGAGATAAATTTAAAGGTGTACACCTTGGCACTTGCAAAGACAGTGTGTTCTAGTCCATCATGTCAACCTTCTGGGGTCTTATGAGTTGCAGAGATGTCAAGATAATATTGACATTATTCTGACCTTCCAGCCAGAAAACTCAAATGAATGTGAAGTGTGCAAGAATGAAGGACTGCTGTTCTGCTGTGATACTTGTTCAAGATCTTTTCATCAGGATTGTCACATCCCACCTGTGGATACAGAGAGGTCAGTGAATTGCAGTTCCTGCCTCCCTTCTTTATTGCAGATCTCTCCTTCCAACCATGCACACTCACCCTAAAGAGTTCTGCCTCTGGTCATGTGTCTTCATGCAGAGGGAGCAGGGATCCAGAACTGTGATCCGGGAGTTGCTTAATGATGCTATTTATTGGGAGACAAACACTCTTCAAGTGGCCACTAGATATATTTGTGAAAGATGTCACCCCTACCTCCCCCACTTGGTTACCAGACCCATTATTCTGGGTATGTGATGGCTACACCATATGTTGGCTACATATATTATCTTCTGTGGGAACACCACAAAGTTGATAAAGCTGGGGTTGAAATGATCCTTCCAACAGCCATTCCAGCAGTCTATCAAGCCAGCTGATTCTGGGTCACAGGGTACATGGTTAGACACATGATTCTGTGGTTGTAAGTCCACTATTGTACTTCCTTTGCTGAAAAACGTGTTTTTGGTCAGAAGTGATGTTTGTGGGATACCATAGTGATTGATAGGGAGTTCCATACATGGTGGCATGGCAGAATTGCTACACAAACAGGAAAGACAAATCTCTATCAAGAATTCTCCTTAATGGGAGAAGTCTACTAGAACCTTTGCTACCAAGTGGCCCCCCAGGGAATGGTCCTTTCTCGCAGGGTCAGAATAAATCTGTTTTTGGCCAGTTGGACAATCTGCAGAAGCAGAAGACAGATCTGTGCTTTTTTGTTGAGCCCATATATAGCCCCATCTTGACTTCATGGGCACTTTGTATTTTGGCCTCTTGATTGAACACTGGGGTGACAAGGAAAGAGGCTGGCTGACCTCTATAGGATGGATCATCATGTCCATCAAATTGACAGCCTCCCAGCATAGAAAGCATGCTAGAGAAGAATAAAGAAAGAAATAGGGGCAAATGGAAGATATCTGACACCTGTCCATAGATTTCGTTTGCAAGAAGTTAATACAGCACAGATTCTATTCAGACATAGCAGTGCTAGAGGCGAGGGTACCTATGGCTTGTGCCCTGTTCTTATTCAACATAGTAGACAAACAAGAGCTGGTTTCCTGCTTTTATACCATGGTCTTATTGGGCTCATCGAGGTCCATGACCCCATTGGTGAAAGTATCAGTTTCCAATGTTTATTTCTGGCAGGCAGGGTTCTTCAGAGCCTAGCTCATTGTGGTTCAGATGGGAGCTTCAAGCCTTGGAGTGAATGAGTCCAATGCTCATCATGGCATCTCACTCAATAGACTGACATCTCTGCTATACAGTTAATGGGGTAAAGGGTGGCGTGAGTAGGATAACGGAGGGGCTGTTTACCCCACATGGGGCTTTAGTGCAGAGGGGTCTTCAAGATAGAAGTTGGCAGGAACTTGAACAGATACTCGGACACCAATGTTTATAGCACCATTATTCACAATATCTGCAAAGTGGAAGCCATTGAAGTGTTCAACATATGATTGGATAAACAAAATGTGGTGTATATATATAATGGAGTACTATTTAGCCATAAGAAGGAATAAAGTTCTGATACACACTACAACAGGGATAAACCTTGAAGACATTGCACTGTGAAATAATCGAGACATGCAAGGAAAAATATTGTATGATTTCACTTATATGAAGTATACAAAATAAACAAATTCACAATGACAGTAAGCAGATTAGAGATTACCAGGGCCTGGGGAGAGAAGGAAATGGAGAGTTATTTCTTAACAGATAGAATTTTTTGGAGTCATGAAAAATTCCTCATAATTAATGGTGGTGATGATAGCACAACATTGTGAATGAAATTAGTACCACTAAAATTACATTTAAAAAATGGTTAAAATGGGAAGTTTTGCTGTTTTGTGTGCTACCACAATTACAAGGGAGAGAGTATATATAGTTGGCTGGAACCCATCAGCCACACTTGAATGAAGTTCTTCAGATGCCATAAAAATGGTGACTGTTTCATAGAGAAACTTCCCGCTGCTCACTTTTATACCTAACCTCTCAGGGACCCCTGGAGCTGCAATTTTTGCAGGATAAAGGATATGCAGAAGAGGTACCCAGAAATGAATCTGTATCATCAGGAACATGGGGTCCTGAACAGGCAGATGCTGCCTAAAGAACAGCTGGTAAGTCCCATACAAACCTAAAGGCTTCTCCTTTTCAGTAACTTGAGTGACGCAGAATGTTGCAGAGGGCTAGAGGAACATGGTCCCATGCAATGCTTTGATCACATGGCCTACTGGTATTCCAAAGAAAATCCTCATTACTTGTTTTCTCAAAAAGTCACACATTTGAGTCGTAGATTTTGATGAGGCATATAAGTGGTCTCATTCCCTCCAAGTTCCTTTTCACTTACAACCTTCATCTCTTTACAGAAATGTGAGTTCCTCCTCTTGAATATCTGTTGCTGTCCAGAAAGTTCCTCTTTTGTCAACAAACCAGTTTATGTAAGTTACAACAACCCATACGAAAACTGGCAGCTCTGGGACTTGTGAACTGCATCCCATGGGCACAAGCTGCCATTATCTTTGCCTTAATAGCCCTCCCTTTGGTGTTTTTGTCACAGAGTGATTGGGGCCCAAAGGAACCCATGTGGTTAAACAAGATCAAGGAAAGGCTGAATGAGAAGCGTTACTGCAGAGTGGAAGGGTTTGTGTGCGACATGCGCCTCATCTTTCACAACCACAGGAATCTTTGCGAGGTAAGTGGCTTTTCCTGCTTCCGTGGTTTTTCTTTCTTTCTTTCAATTAAGTCCCTTTGTCTTTCAACTTCTTGGTATCGTGAAAAATTTATAATTTCCCTCCTCAAGTGCCAAACCCACCCAAATAAAAGTTCCAGAAGTTTTCTAAAGCCTTGTAGTCCAAGGAGAGTAAAGGAATGATAAACTCTCTAGGACCTTGAAGAGCTACTTTCTCTCATAAAGAACAATAGACTACAGATATTGCCTTCCACAGGAGATAGAGCTGCATTTAAAAGCAACTTGTGCTTCTCTTCTCTAAAGATGAAACAAACTCGAATGTCTCAAATTTCACAATCTTGGATTTCTTTACATCTGAAATTCTTAGGGGTATATCAAAAGTTAGGAATATTACCTCAAAGGGTATGAGTGAAGGAAAACAGAATGCATCATTATTTACCTGGGACATTTCTGTACTATCATAATGTTACAGATAATAGGTACTGTGTTCAAAAATCAAATAACTAGAATTTTAAATTAAATCAATCAGTGAATTTCTAATCAGGAATTAAAGCAACAATGTAGTACAAGTTTTTATTTTCTGTTTTCCAGATAAAGAGAAATCATAACCAAGCTCTCAGGGAATGTACACTACTCTGAACTGGATTAATTTTCATTTGACATTTGAGATGATAGTGTAAAATGAGGCTCTGAATTATCTGCAACATGGGACTCTAACCTCATGGACAATGGTTAATATTGTTTTTTTCTCCTCGCTTTTTCAGGACAATGAGCTCATCCAGAGGGGACTTCAACTAGAGGCCAAATTTGAGAAGCATTTCAGAGAGATTTTTGCAATTCAGGAAACAAGCAAGAACATTTCTGGTTTGGGAACATTCTGTTAATGTAGCCAGTTTCTATTTCCCCCTTTCAGACTCACCAGCTTCCTGTGGGCCCCTGGCCACTCTGCCTGATCCTAGGCAAAAACCTTCCCATCGTGATTCTTTTCAAACCCTTTATTGCCATTCCAGTGCACTTATTTTTCCAAATAAAAATTTAAATTGTCTTATAAAGTTTTTTGTTGATTAATTTGGAGTTAAATTTAATACTGAAAATATTGTATCTTTCCATAAAAGATTATATTATGTCTTTCCACATATTCAAATCTTCTATTGGGTTCTTCAATAAATTATTCTCTTATTTTCTTCCCCCAGCACAGCACTATGCATTTTTTTTTAATCCCAAGTATTTTGTACTTTCTGTTGTTACTATGAAAGTGGTCTTTCTCCATTGTATTTTATTAACAATTACAATCTGTCATAAAGAGCTATTGTTATTTATATATCAATGTTTGTCACTGATTACCTTATTTAATACTGGACAGCTTCCTTTTTTTTTTTTTTTTTTTAATCATTTACTCAGTGGCATCAGGAAGCCCAGAGTTGGAAAGTCCAACTTTCTATTCATGGAGCACTAACTGGTTCTATTGGGGGAAACATTCCCCGCCCCTGGGCACTAAAACCCCAGCAGCTTCTTGGTTCTGTTGGGGAATGACTCTGCCATAGAACCCTGGAGACCCTACATATCCCCACAGAAGCCATAAAGGCCAGGCTTAACTGCAGCTGACCTAGGTCTCGGCATATTTTAAGTCCCATATTTTAATGGGTTTTAAAAAAACCCTCAGTGCGAACCTCCTGGAACAGGAGGGGTTGGAAGGCTTGAGGAACTGCTACAAGGCCATCTCCCTTCCTTCTGCCCTTCTGGGAGGCTGGATGACAGTTTCTCATTGCCTCTACAGCTCTGATGAGGTATGAGGCTCTCTGCCTACTCCCCTTTACGGTACAGCTGCAGGCTGTAAAACCCCTCAGCTGCAGCAAGAGTTTGTGCCATCACTCACGTTGTATCATCATACCATCCAGCCCCTTTCCTTTTGGTGCTGCCCTGTGGGACAAAGGACAAGGGAAGCTGCTCTTCTTTCTTTGCTGACTGTGAAGATAATAAACTGGCTGAATCCAAAAAGGGCTCCTTGTTTCTTTACTGGCTGAATCTGTCAGCCTGGCTTGACAGGTTCTCTGACCCAACGTAACGAGCAACAGGAAAAATGTATTTTGGTATATAGTTAGCTGGTTCAGAACATATATTGCATGCCAGTAACCCAGTCTCACAAATTATTGTCTCCAGCTGAATGAAAATTGCGTCTCCAACCCACCTTTCACCATTCGGGAGTGAAATGTGGTTGGAGTGGGTAATTTCGAAGATTGAATGAGTTTTTGTATATAAAGCATTTAAAGTCATGTCCCAAACACATGAATGTACCAGTATGGCTACACATAGCAGAAATTTTGTATTAGAAATGTTAATTCAAGCAAGAAACAGTAATTTTATTTATTTACTGAACTGGTGGGTGGAAACTGAGATAAATGGAGATCCCAGAAACCAAGGTTAATGGAAATTCTCTTATCTTTAAGGCACTATTGAGCACTGATCCTTGGTTAATTCTGGGGCTATGGAAAGCCCTGGTAGCCTACCCACCAGAAGGTGGGGTTCAGGTAATAGAGGCAGTGTTGCATTTACTGGGTCATGGTATACCCAATTAAAAAAGGTTTCTTGTTACAGTTAACGAAAATACTTAGGGATAATTTAGAAGCAAATGTTTCTGAAACGTAGGTCTCCTTTTATTGTATACTAACTGAGAGGGGGTGGTCTCTTAGACACGCCAAACTTCAGAGGACTTGCCAGAAAAACTGTGCTCTGGGACTACAGTTATCTAAAAAGAACTGAAGAAATTTCATCCCAGGCCAAGCAAAATATTTCTCCTTGAATCTTTCCCTTGTAGTGTATTTGATTTTTAATCCTTTGCCTCCTAATAGAGTTAGATTTTTCATTTAGATTTGGTGTTTAAGTCTTTTGACCTTTTTTTTCTTTGTAACTCCCTTTGTTTGCTTTCTTGCATTGGCAGGATTCAGGAACATGGCTTCATTCTTCTATCATTATCTAGACGTGGTCCTTTTCTAGTCAATCATTTTTATTCGTGGCAGAAACACTACTGCTCGCCAAATATTACATGTATTTCCTTACATTTCCCAGCCCTCGCATTAGGCAGGGACACATGACTAATTCTGACCAATGGGCTCCGAACAGAAGTGGCATGTGTAGTTTGCAAGCTGAGTCAAAGAAAAGGAGTAAGAGTTCTCCAAGCGTCCTCTCCCCTGCCACACTGATCGTGGAGGCGTTGGGCGGAGATGACAGACTCTAGAGCTGAAACAGCCTGGTACATTGATCCCAGAGAGGCTCCCAGATCCACAGTAGGCTTTGAGTGAGCATTAAACTTGTATTAAATCACTGAGACTTCACGGTTATCCATTGCCACCATATAGCCTAGCAAGAGCTAATATCTATTAGAATATATTATATATATTAGGTCACGTTGGTTAATAATGCTGTTGAAGATGTCTGTATTCTTACTGATTTTTCCCTATTTGTCTATAAATTATAGAGAGAAGGGTTTTGGAATCTTCTATTATAGTTGTGGATTTGTCTTTTTTCTCTTGGAGTTCTCTTCCATGTGTTTTGAAGCTCTGTTGTTCAGTGCATGAGCATTTGGGATTATTATGTTCTCTTGATGATTTTACTCCTTTATTAATATGAAATGTCTTGCTTTAGCCCTTGTATAATACTCATGGTTATGAAATCAACTTTCATATTAATATAACCACTCCAGGTTTCTTTTAATTAATGTTAGCAATTAATGTAAGCAAGGTATATATTTTCCATCCCTTTACTTTTTTTTTAGTTTTTTTTTTATTTTTTTATTTTTTTATTTTTTTTTATTAACGGAAAGAAAAAAAGAAAAAAAAATAAAAATAAAAAAGAAATTAACACAACATTTAGAAATCATACTGTTCTACATATGTACTCAGTAATTCTTAACATCATCACATAGATGCATGATCATCGTTTCTTAGTACATTTGCATCGGTTTAGAGGAACTAGCAACACAACAGAAAAAGATATAAAATGTTAATATAGAGAAAAGAAATAAAAGTAGTAATGATAGTAAAAAACAACAACAAAAAAACCCTATAGCTCAGATGCAGCTTCATTCAGTGTTTTAACATGATTACTTTACAATTAGGTATTATTGTGCTGTCCATTTTTGAGTTTTTGTATCTAGTCCTGTTGTACAGTCTGTATCCCATCCGCTCCAATTACCCATTATCTTACCCTGTTTCTAACTCCTGCTGGACTCTGTTACCAATGACATATTCCAAGTTTATTCTCGAATGTCGGTTCACATCAGTGGGACCATACAGTATTTGTCCTTTAGTTTTTGGCTGGACTCACTCAGCATAATATTCTCTAGGTCCATCCATGTTATTACATGCCTCATAAGTTTATCTTGTCTTAAAGCTGCATAATATTCCATCGTACGTATATACCACAGTTTATTTAGCCATTCTTCTGTTGATGGACATTTTGGCTGTTTCCATCTCTTTGCAATTGTAAATAACACTGCTATAAACATTGATCCCTTTACTTTTAACCCATTTAAAGTGGGTTTATTGTGAGTAGCATATAGTTGGGGTTTTTTTCAAAGCCAGTATAGCCTTGTAATAGGACTGCTTAGACCATCTTCATTCTGTGTGGTTGATATGGTTAAATTTAAATCTACCATCTTGCTACTTGTTTTCTATTTGTCATATCTGTTCTTTATTCCCTTTTTCTATTTCTCTTTTCTTTTGGAATGAATGTTTTTCATAAATATTCTTTGCTGACCTATTAACTACAACTCTTTGTTTTATTTTTTTACAGTGGTTGCTTTAATGTGTACATTTTAATATTGCACAGTCTATTTTTAAGTAATCTAATAATCCATGCTATAGCATAAGAACCTTATAACAGTACACCTCCATTTCCTCTCTCTCAGACTTCATGTTATTGTTTCCTTCGATTTTTTGCCTACAAATGTTATAAACTCCAAAAGATAATATTACTGTTTTTTCTTTGAACAATTCTCCTTTTAAAGATTTTCTAAGTATACAAGTTTGTTTTTTTTTTTATTTTTACTTACATATTTACCATTTCCAGTGCTCTTCATCCTGCCTGAAGGACTTCCCTTAATATTTCTAGTAGTGCAAATCTGCTGGTGACAAATTCCTTCTGCTTTTCTATCTCTGAAAAAAGTTTTTCTTTTGCTAATATTTAAAAGATATTTTCACTGATATAAAATTCTACCTTGGCCATTTTTCTTTAAATAACTTAAAGATGTTGCTTCACTGTCTTCTGGCTTGCATTTTTTCTGATGGGAAGTCTGTCTTCATTCTTACTGTGGTAGTTAGATTCATTTGTCAACTTGGCCAGGTGAAGGTACTTAGTTCTGTTGCTGTGGACATGAGCCGATGGCACGTGAACCTCATCTGTTCCTGATTATATCTGCAGTCGGCTAGGAGGCGTGCCTGCTGCAATGAATGTTTGACTTAATTGGCTGGTGCTTAAATGAGAGATGGCAACGTAGCACAGCTAAGCAGCTCAGCATTCCTCATCTCAGCACTCGCAGCTCAGTCTAGGCCTTTGGAGATGCAAAAAGAAATCACTCAGGGGAAAGATGCTGGAACCCAGAGGCCTGCAGAGAAGGCCAGCAGATATCACCCTGTGCCTTCCCATGTAAGGAAGAACCTCGGTTGAAAGTTAGCTGCCTTTCCTCTGAAGAACTAACGAAATAAATCCCCTTTTATTAAAAGCCAATCCCTCTCTGGTGTGTTGCGTTCCAGCAGCTAGCAAACTAGAACACTCACCTTTGTCCTTCTGTATATAATGTGTCTTTTTTCTGTAATGAGAATGTCCTAAAATTGATTGTGGTGATAATTCCACAACTATGTGCTGATACTGAGAACTACTGATTGTATACTTTGAATGGACTGTATAGTATGTGAATATTATCTCAATAAATTGCAGTTTTTTTTAAATTAACTATCTCACAAGGCCACCCTGCTTTGCCCTTTGAATTCATCTGACTTGAACATTGTTCCCGCCACTATTAACAGAAACTGAAGACAATTTATATTCTTCCTCTTCCCACACCTTACTGTCTTTCTTCCTTTGTCCCCTTCCACCTATCCCTAGATGTTTATTGCACTTCTGCCTTTGCTTCACCCATGAAGGCCTTGGAAGCCACATGCTGAAGGCAGTGGAAATTCCATCAGCCAGAGTTCCTAAAATGGCTGTGTGGAGCCAAGATTCCCACAACCAGGAGACAACCACTGTTTTAGCTTGCAAGCTGCCAGATGAGATATACCAGAAATGGAACAGCTTTTAAAAAGGGGGATTTATTACATTGCAAGTTTACAGTTCTAAGGCTGTGAAAATGTCCAAAGTAAGGCAAGGCTATGAAATTGCCCAATCTAAGGCATCCAGGGAAAGATACCTTGGTTCAAGAAGGCTGATGACATTCAGGGTTTCTCCCTCAGCTGGAAAGGCACGTGGTGAGATTTTCTAGCTTGCTCTTCCATGGCTTCCCAGGGGCTCTTAGGTTCTTTTAGCTCTGTAAGTTCTGGTGGCTGTCGTGGCTCTCAAGCTTTTTCCAAAATGATTACCTCTTAAAGGGCTCCACTTGAAACACAGCTCCATGGAAACTAGCTAATCAAAAGTTATCACCCACAATTGGGTGGGTCACATCTCCGTGGAAACAGTAAACAAGCTCCCACCCAGCAATACTGAATGAGGATTAAAGAACTTGGCTTTTCTGGGGTACACCACAGATTCAAACAGAGTCACTGCTCTCTCTTTATTCAGGTCTTTACATCACAGACAGGCTTTGAAGTCCTAGCTTTGGTTCCAGATTGGATGGCCCCTAGAGGACAGAGTGATTTAAAAGAGTTTGCTTGCCTCATACTTCTATGGTGAATCTCTTCTGTTCAACGTTATGCAGTTCACCCACTTCATTCTAGTCCCACAAACTTCAGTAGTAGCTGGATAACTATATTTTGATGTCGTTTTAGTCTGCCAAAGCTGCCAGAATGCAACACACCAGAGATGGATTGGCTTTTAATAAAAGGGGATTTATTTAGCTACAAATGTATAGTTCTTCAGAGGAAAGGCAGCTAACTTTCATCTGAGGTTCTTTCTTACACGAGAAGGCACATGACAATCTCTGCTGGCCTTCTCTTCAGATTTCTGGGTTCCAACAGCTTTCGCCCAGGTGATTCCTTTCTGCATCACCAAAGGTCTGAGCTGAGCTGCAAGTATGAGATGAGGTATGCTGAGCTGCTTGGGCTGTACTGCGTTGACCTCTCTCATTTAAGCACCAGCCAATTACATCAAACATCATTCATCGCAGCAGCCACGCCTCCTATCCTTCCGCAGATACAATGAGCAACAGATGAGGTTCACATGCTATTGGCTCATGTCCACAGCCACAGAACTAGGCACCTCCACCTGGTCAAGCTGATACCTGAACCTAACTACCACAGATGCTTTTTGCATAATTGTATTCTTCTGAATGAATTATTTGTCAAAAGTATAACAACGATTTTTTTTAATTAGCTCCAAAAGTTTTTATAGAAAATTTAGTCTCCTATAACATGGATAAACTTTGAAATCACATTCCAAGAAAAAGAAGCCAGACCAAAAGACCGTATATTGTGTGATTCCCTATATATGAAATGTCCAGAAAAGACAAACCTATAGAGACTGAAAGATTAGTGGCTGCCAGAGGCTGGAGACAGGGGGCTGCTGGGGTGAATGGGCAGTGAGTGCTACTGGGTACAAAGGTTTTTTGTGGCCTAACAAAAATATTCTACAATTAGATTGTGGTGATGGTTCTATAACTCTCAATATACTAAAAACCATTGAATTGTGCACTTCAAATGGGCGAATTATATATGTAAATTATATCTCAAAACCTATTTTTTTTCAGTTATCCTTGGGGCTCTTGGAGGCCTCCTCTTTAGACTCTTGCCATGTGACAAGCCCTGCCCCAGGCCTGTGTTTTCTCAGAGGCCACCACACATCGTCCAGCCATGCACAGGCAGTCAGCTTCGCTTGCTAGCTCAGGTCAGTAGGCAGTCGTTGCATCACACGTTGAAGGGCTTTTCTTTCACCTGCTCTGGGGTCCCGGATCCATGTAAGCTCACCCCAAGCACCTTGTGCTTTCTGGAGATGTGATCTGCTTCCCGCTCATCACACTGTGAAACCTCTCTGCTCACCACTAGTTACACTCCCTCCCACCACCCCTGCTCCCTCCCCACTAACTTTAACAGTAGATAAATTGCTCAATAAATCTGGGGGCCTGTTTGATATTTCTGTGTAGGTCATCTCATTCTTTTGAAAATATTACTTGATTTTTAGTAGCACCTAAAGTTTTCATTTAAACGCATTAATAAATGAATAATATAGCCTTTCTTATATGACATACTCCAATCAGAGGTGATCCAGTAATGACCTTCCACAGTGCTGATATTGTCTTATGTCTCTTCTGTGTCATTCATTTCAAAAGAAGAAATCATTAAAGACTGAACAAAGAAATAACATTTGTCATGGACCGTATGATTCAAGGATGGGGGATATTCGTAACGCTAAGAATAAGATGACTGGAAATGTAGATGTGCAGGTGACTGTGGTCATTGGGGTCTGTCTGGTGCTGGAGGGCAGCCCTGGCCCGCCCGCAGTCCTCAGGGACGGTGGCTGGTGGGGGTGGGTGGCAGCCATGGGATGGGCCCTGCAGGCAGGCCAAGGCCGCCCCGCCCCCACTCCCCCGTGGCCACCGCTGCACGTGAGGTCCGAGCACCGAGG